>NC_084549.2:31970000-32570000 GCF_033978685.3 Nerophis lumbriciformis
AGGTTTTTAGGAGGTGCAATTTTCTCTTTTGTTCTGTGGACCACTGAAAGATTTCATTTTTTTCTGAGTTCAGCTAAAGAAAATTGTTTTGCATCCACCAACTGTTGTATTCAATGCAGGGACAATGTAAATCTACAGGCCAACATTCATCTTCAGTGTAAACATAGCCCAAACGCCCCCAATAACACCAGAAAAATGCAAGAATTTAGACTAGTGCCTCCTTTTAAAAGAGTATCTTGAGGGGTCTGAATACTCACTAAGTTGGCAACACTGATAGTTCCTGCTACAAAGTGTGTTAAGAAGTCGAGTTATGATGCGTACCGTTACCAACTGCACAGATGTGAACAAATTTGCTACAACTTAATGTGTTTATGACCGAGGGGGAACAAGTAGTACCAAATCTATTTGTGGCGGTCAAAATGTGTGTATGTCAGGCTACACAAATAAATCAATGTACATAAAACGTTCTCACATAAAGCCTTTCAGGAGAAAAAATGTAATTTGGGTTTTTTTGGAGCTTTTAAAGGTAACATGTATTTATTTATCATTTATAACATTCCTTACAATTGGTGTTCAAGGGGATAGGTTGATTGGCAACACTAAATTAGCCCTAGTGTGTGAATGTGAGTGTGAATGTTGTCTGTCTATCTGTGTTGGCCCTGTGATGAGGTGGCGACTTGTCCAGGGTGTACCTTGCCTTCCGCCCGATTGTAGCTGAGATAGGCTCCAGCACCCCCTGCCACCCCAAAAGGGACAAGCGGTAGAAAATGGATGGATGTCACCTGAATTTCACGAGTCATAATTTCCTCTGAAGTGCAGGACTTGTGTTTGGAAAATTAGTTTGTAAGATACATTGAAATCCTTACAGTGAGGGTGCAGCCAAGCAGAGAAAGATCAAACACCACAACATTACCAACACCTTTGTCAAAGTGGTAAATGATTGTTGGTGTTGTTGTTGTTGTTTTCCATTCAGGGAGTTTTTAATTTTTAGGCAACGTTCTGCATTGTTTGTAAATTGTACTGCATAGGTTTTTGTCTTAGCTTTAGAAGTTGAGATAATTGTTCAAGATTAATTCAAGTCACTTTTAGCACACACTTATGCCCCACATTTTATCTTAGCCCACTTCTATTTTGTATTAAGTCTGGCCCTAGCAAATTTTTGTTTCCTGTTACTGTACAAATTAGTGTGATCCTTACAGTTCCAAAATAAGCTGACCACACAACTTCTGTTGACTTACATTGCATGTTTTGTTATGTACATGAGCGCACTTAAGCACAGGAACTCCCATCAGTACGAGTACGTACACACTAAGCTACACAAACACACACTAAGTTTCTTCTTGGTTCTTTATTTGTTGTCTTTGTCTTATTACTTACCTTAATGGTTTGCAATCAAGGTAATGCCTTGATTTGTAGTGTACCAACATTCACACCAAATCAAAGGTCTCTGACCGAGTTAGTGTGTTTTACAATATGTGCAACTAATTCACCAAGTTGTTTAAAAGCAGCTATGACTGTGTTTGTTTTTACATGACCTGACAACATGAGGGCAGTTAACAGGCCTAAAATGTTATTGGTATCTGTCTGTATGCAGCTAACAAATGCACGCACAGGCCACCATGAATTATTTGTTGGACACTTTGCTTGTGTTTTTTGTAGGTCTTCTCATTTAGTCCTTCTGCCCTAGGAAATTGTGTTCAAATTTATGGCTCACATTTTGTTTTCCGAGGTTGGTTGTCCTTTCAAACTGATGTAAAACAGAACCCCCTTGATATTTATCCCCAGTCCAAGATTTGTGTGGGTATAATTTATTACTTTAGTGAAGTACAATAAAACTCTTCAACTCCCGAATCCCCCTATTTGCTAAGGGATTTGAGACCAGAAGTCTGTGCTTATACTCAATGCACTACAAGAGTGAAAGCATAAACTGTAATTAATAAAAACAAATAGGCTGTTGCAGATAGAATATTATGAAATTAGTTCTACAGATTTGTATGAGAACAGCATTTTGCCTAGTTTATGGGTGCTATGTGTTGTGTATTTCAAACATGGGGTGTACAATACTGTACACATTAGGCTAAATGTGCAGTTGCTCTATGAGGAAACTGACTGGCTGGGCATTTATTGACAATCTGTTGAGCGCCACTTACGTAAGTATAAACAGGCCTGCTGGTTTTCAGAGAGGCGTGAAATTCTGCCCCTTCTTTGATTTATGACCTCAGGGAGCATTCTTTCTCACGGAGTGCTATTTGATATGCCCTAAGCACCTCTGCTACACTCATTTACTGGGACCTGCTCATTGCCCCACGAAGGACGACCCGTGCATGACTAACTCCACCTGCACCGACCTTCACCTACACAAGCAATTAGCAGCGTACTTTGCAAAGTAAAATAACAAATATTCTAAACCTTGATGGGATTTAATGAACTGACTACAAGGTGTTAAACTTGTGTCACACTCAAGATGAGCTCACTACAAGCTCTGGGTGTGCTAAATCACAAATAATTTTGAGCTGGAAACAGGGCATCTTCTGAGGGGCGTAACGGGAGCAAGGGCATGACAGAGTGACATGTTTGAGGGGAACTCCAGTGCTGGTCATTTGACTTTTTGGTCACAATGAGATCTATTTAAAGTTAAAGTTAAAAGTTAAAGTACCAATGATTGTCACACACACACTAGGTGTGGCGAAATTATTCTCTGCATTTGACCCATCACCCTTGATCACCCCCTGGGAGGTGAGGGGAGCAGTGGGCAGCAGCGGTGGCTGCGCCCGGGAATCATTTTGGTGATTTAACCCCCAATTCCAACCTATTGGTATTATTCAAACAACAGGCCTTGAAAGTGTGACGTGGAAAAGCATTGCATTGTGGGTCTTGCTGGACTCTGACTTCCTTATTTATATGGTTGAATAGAAGACTCTGTGCTTAAATTTTTTTTATTTTTTTTAACAAGTTCAAAACTTGGCGCGAATGTGCAACATCATTAACTGCCACAATCGTGGTCATGATCGTCTCAGGAAAAAAAGGATTTGGTGAGATTTTTCTCATTTCCAGCCCTGAAAGTAAAGCCAAAAGACGGGTTATGAAGCTATTAAAAATAAAGTGAATTGCCTGGATAGCAGCCGTGAGACGACCAAACTTCACTTTTAACGCCATCACTTGGTACATGTTGGTGTGTTCCTGGCATTTTCAGACTGGTGAGTTTGAATCAATGCATGTTTTATTATGTTTCACAAGTAGCATTTAGTAGGATGCTAGTGTTAGCCAAACTAGCCACACGTGACAAACAACTTACATATTGCAAAATCACGTGGGCTTTTGAGCCCTATAGACATTAGAAGTCTTCTCATAGTAGCTATAACTACTTAAGTCTTTCACATTTTTAATCCCCTTTTTTTCTCGTTGAAAATACAAGATCTGAAACGTAATATTGTGTGCTATGTTGACTCTATTAAGAGGCCCTAGAATGCAAAACCAACTTTTCTTAACCCATTGGTGCCTTCTGTTATGCATAAGTTCTGTAAATTTCAAATCAAGCTGTTGACGCATTGCAGATATATTTCTATAACAATCTTGCCTTCCTTCATATTTCCACTGAACAATCAGTATGGGAATTTGCCCCATTTGTGACATTTGTTCCATCGGTGACGCCAGTGGATTATCTATACATGGTAAAGTTTTGCCCGAAGACCGTGCACGTGTCCGCTATTGTAGTCCGACGCTGTAGTCATTACGTTCCTTTTTTCTCTATCCTTTTGTTGTGGGGCAGACTGGCTCATCAATGCACATGCATCCTACGCTGTTGCCATTTCTAATACAAAGTAGTGTATAGATCAAACCTATTCTGTCAGTAGACTCTCTATGGAAGCGCTAAAAACTATAACAAATATGGCGGGCAGAAGAGGGTGTCGATGTGGAGGCATGAAAATAGGACCGCCCACAAAATGGCGCATCCTGAAGAGACGGTCTGAAAGCAGCTTGAAAACAGTCTGTAAAACCTAATCATTGCCAAATTTTGATCAAAGAACCACCATCACATTTAATGTAAACCACAAGCAAGTGTTTAAAATGTAGGAAAAAAACATAATATGACCCCTTTAACACCTTTTATATGGTCTATTTTTCAACAGAGCTTTTGATTAATGGGTAGTATAGCAGCAGCATATCATGCTGGATGTAGTTTCATGTAAACACTTTTGACACGATAGATTGTAGTTGTTGGACCACCATAATGCTTCCAGGTTGTTTAAGATTCTAGAGCTTGAGGGAGACCACATAGCAGGTAATCTCACTGGTAGCCAAAACATCCCAGCCCAAAGTCTCTTGTTTATTCCACCAAAATCTCACCATGATATTTAATCCGTGTGGAATTTTACTTGTGAATTCAAAACCGCAATTTGTTGAGCCAGAGATTTTCTTCAGTGTCCAGTGATCTTGTTAGCTGATCAGGAGGTCAAAAGTCTGGTGCCTCGATATCACCTATAATACCATTTAGCATCTTATCAACGGCTGCAAGGGCTGCTGTTATGATAGTCCAGCTGGCTAAAGTGTAGCTTATCACCATTGAACCTGATAGTTGAAATGTTAGACTAAACACTACATGGAATTGACTCTTGTTTATCGTTGAACCACTTTTTTTCTTGCAAGGTATTGTATTAACCAAGGACTTCTTGTGAAATCATCAATAGAGTGTCAAAGCACAGCCATTTCATCAATTAACCAACCATTACAGCTGCACTTGCTGTTCATGACCTGCTTCTGAGACACTTGGCTCCACGTTAACCTGATTATCAGCACTTAAGATATGCACATATTGTCATTTGCCCTTTAGTGTCAAAGGGGAGGCCACAGACATTTCCTTTTATTAATTGTCTGTCCACTTGTGTGTGCGTATGTGTGTTTCATACGTCCAAGATAAAACTTGTCAAACAGTGAAGGTGACCTGAGATGGATTTGGGTCATCTCGCACGTGCGGCAGAAGACCTTTGGGTAGCATAGCAACTCTGTGATTTACTCTTCAAAGCCATGACCATGATAGTATTTCATCTCCATCTTAACCCTCCTTAACCCACTAACGGCCTGTATACATTGTGGTGTCATAGAGGTGAGTGCTATACAGCAGCTCAAATAAACAACCTACATAGGTGACACGTTGTAATGTTGTTCAAGTAAATTGACCTGTAAAATAGGGAGTAGTTGACATACTACTCATCCTGTTTACAACACGGATATTTTTTAATAGACAATTCCTTGATTACTTTGAAGATAACATTTGTAAATGTGATTACCATGAAAAGAACACGCTGTTACTGCTGTACATTATACTGTATTATCTTCTTTTAGTGTTCTCTGTCAGCTGGCCTTGACATCTATAATAATTATAGCTAACAAGTGTGGCAACAATTTTTCAAACCATAATATTCCATCTCAACTACCATTTTTATATTAACCAGCTGTGCTCAAGGCTCCAAATTTAAATTAATGTCTTCCTTCCTTGTTTGTATAGGCTACAGGTTTATGACTGTATACCCTGATACAAGAACAATTTGTCCTGATAAGAGTGAATGAATGAATAGCTGCATAAGAGGTACGGTATGCTCCTTAGTTCCATGACAAACGCAAAGTACATTTTGTTCTCAAAGGTTGAAATTTGAGATGCAAGTTTGATTAGCGTCTGGCATCTTAGTCTAATCTAAAGACAGGCATCTTTGGGAGCCAATGGTAGTTAGTGTCTCACTCTCATCATGGGGCTATAGGTCTTAATCCACCTTCCAGCCACCACCCAGGAGGGGGTACAGATATGTTGGTAAGACTAGATGAGACAGCAGAGGCACAAAAATTGGCAAGAATCTAGCAACCAGTGATAACAAATGTAAGAGTCAAATATGTTGTATGCCATCATAACATGATTAGAGTCATTTAGGATGGGCACATTGAAGGGAAAAGGCTTTTATGTTAACTTTGTCAGACAGCCACATTGTAAACATTGCAGAAATTCAACTGATCGTCCTAGAACCAGCAGCTAATCATTCCTTGTTCACCCCTGTATACTGTACGTCTGCATCTTGGAATCAGGCTCTAAGTGGTCTTATTTCACAGTGTTTATGTGCATTTAGACTGCAATAACTGGGCCCGAAATGAAGTTCCTGATTATTTTGGATGAGCCAAATTTGTCCCAATTTAGCACACAGTCTTTTTTTCAGTTGTACAGTAGGTAACATAAAATATATAAATATAAATATAAAATATAATATATTTAGACTTTTCTGAAATGCAAACAAAACAATTTGATGCATGTCTGGTCGTCCTGATAAGATGTTCAGCAGGAAGTTGTAGTGTGTAATAAGTTCCTGTGTATTAGCTGCTCCTAAAGGACCAAAGTTCAATAGGATGTAGCGTAAGGAACAGGATGCAGATTGTATCAGGTCAAGTATGAGGATATGGCCAATGAAATCACTGAAATCATACTAGCTGATAACCACAATATTTTTATTTAAAAACCATCAAATAAATAATTATATATTTATCATCTAACAATGTATTTATTTTGTAAAAATCTTTATTTACTTTTAGAAATGCCTTTGTGTAATGTTCCCAGGCTCTGCGGTATTCCCACGTTAATTTTAGGACAGTAGTTGAGTGTCTACTGTCTTGGAAGCCTTGTTCCAAAGATAATGATGTGGAGTAGCCAGTGCGAGTGCATTGCTTGAGAGGGCGGCAATTGGGTGATTAGACACCCTCATTTGAGTGTTGTTTGAAATAGCAACCACTGTTTTTTTAGTGGGGGAGCAGCATCACTCAGGCTTCTTACAGACTGGGAACCACCGTTGCTTCAGGGGGCGGGGACCACTTTCACACATTGTGATACTTTGCTGATCGAGTAACAAAGTGAACCATCAAACACCAGGATGCCACATAAAGTCACACACTGTGACCTTCCCGCTTCCAACAACACCCCTTTTCCTTCCCCTGTTTCTATGATCCTTTTCTGTTTTACAAACACCAATAAAACATTAATGTGCTGCTGGACTTCACACCCAGGCTAATATTATCCATGAGTGTGCGAGAAAGCTGTGTTGCAGCACTACAGTTGTCATTTCTCTTGCTGCTGCTCTTATCTCTACCTTTTCACGCATCATCATCCAAGGCTTAGACTCTCTCCATGTGTGAGTTGTTGACAACTACCACACTGTGTTTTGCTCTATATTATAGACAGTGGAGTACCTTTTAATTTATTGTGAACTGATGACAATCAGTTTGTGTTTGCATCATTCTGATGCAGCAAAGTAAAACAAAAGTTCCTGTTTTTCATGAGATTTCTCCCAAAATAAACTTAGCCAATAATAACAGGAATGGTTGAAAAGAAAGTGAGATGTCAAAATGGCACTGATGATGAAAATGTCCCTTTTAACCTTGATCTTTCCTTAACTATTTGATGTGGATTTTTCTAATAGAAGTCATACAACCTGCACACATCTCTTGCCCATGTGTGTAAACCTTAGATTAAGACATGTAATACAGCTCTTGGTCCATAGCATGGTCAGTATTGTTCATGTTGTTTATGCTCAAGGCGCACAGTTGCATGTATTATTTTAATCCAAGTTAATAATTCTTATGTCTGCTAAGTGAGGCATGGGGTGTATTTGTCGCCTGGGATTTTAGCAGGTTTGCTGAAAGCGTCACTCAAAAACTTTTTACCTAAAACTTTGTGCTTTATGGTATAGTAAATTAAGGACCTTATTTTATTGTAGATCCCCATAGTTTTTGTGAGTTGACAGATATCACTCTTCAATTTGTGAGTTGTCAAACCTTCTTGTAATACACGTCAATGCCACAAAACATGGTTTTACATTACATTGTTTCAAATGGTCCCTTTGTCTATTTTACTACACATGTTGGAATTTTGGTTTGCAATACCAACATCCCCATCACTCCATTATGCATATCATGAAATGTTACATGTTCTAGGTTGTGATGATCAATCAAGCTTTTGGATTTGAATCCCCCCTGATATAGTTTCTGCAAATATACTGTATGAAGGGTGAGAATCAGAGATAAGGGTCAACACTTTTGTGGTGAAGGGACTTGGGTGGTTGAGAGTATTTGGTTGAAGGCTCCCTATAAGCCTGGGTGAATCGCCTCCTGGGGGGCCAGGGGCGTAATGACTTCCACAGCTGACCCTCTGGGACGACTGTGCTCGTGCTCTGCACCTCTCCCGGCTGCTTTAAGCCCCATCCGTGTTTGTTTAGGAAAGATTAGCAACGTAAACCCCTTACAACATCCTGAACACGCAGCGAAAGGAAGACTCGATGGAGGAGACAACCGTAAAGAGAAATACAGATTGATGAGCAGGAGTATGTGAAAATCCTGAAATAAATTGATGAACTCCCCAAGTAGGGATGTACCAATCCCACTGAGGTGTCCCAATGTAGGCCTGAGCGTTTCCAGTTTTTAATTATGTAGTGGAAGGAGTATTGATTAATACTACTATTATCATCATTACAATCCATTTATGTTTTATTACTTCCTTAATTACCTATTATTTAATAACATGTTTTCTTCTACTGTCTTAGTGTCTTTTTACTGTTAATTTCCATTACTTTCATTGGAAGCTGCTGAGGTTGGATGAATCAGTTTTTATATACATAAAGAAAATGTGAAGACATTTTGACTGTGGTGCACCTTGTGTGTTGCAGGTGTGTGTATGTGTGAGTGTGTAGTACCGTGGCAGGAAACAGATGTTCATTGATATAAAACGGCAACACATGTCTGGGAGGCTATCTGCATAGGCCAGGCGGCCTTACTGCAGTGCTCTATTTCCTGTCGGCTTAAATCAAGCTGGTCAGGATAAGAAGAGCCAAACGACCTGCTCACTTTTAATGTTTTTTTTATCTTCTATGATTTTCTAGACCTCAGTGAAAATGAAATATGGTAATAAATTGTATGACAATGTGAATATTTCAGTTACTTAAAAAACACTTTGTTTCATGCTCATAAAGACAGGAAGTGATATTTTATTTGACGCAGATTACTATAAATTATTGTCTTTGTTCTTCTTTCAGTCCCTGTCCTGAGCAAGGAATGGGTGATGAATTTAACCTCATGGATCATTCAGACCTTTACATCTTAGATTTCAGTGAGTATTTCTGTCATTCCTGATAGCTTTTAGGTAACGGTTGACATGGAAAATACTTCTTGGGACCTTGTGTGATTATAAATAAAGGAGATGTCAAACATTTTAAATTGGTCCTTAGACTAACCCCCATTCCTCATCTTTGTGCCTGGCCTTCACCCTACCTTTGTGACATCATATGGCACACTTCCATCTCTTCGACAACCAAACTTAGTGCCTGCATGACGTGTGCTCAAAGTTCTTGTGTGGATGGTCTTACAGATTGAGCTTAGAGGATTCGCAGTACCAAGTGGAATCCTGCATGTCATGCACCGCTACATGACATTCATGTGAGATTTTACTCCTGAGCATATGGTGCAAGGGACATGACATTGGCTGACAATTTTGTGGTGATGCACTTTTTGCAATAACAATGAAGCTATATATCTGATGCTGAGGAGCTGTGTAATTACAATAAGCCCAAGGCTGTGTGATAAGCTAATGTATAATGTACCAAGACTACTTACAGTGCAGATACTCATAAATCATTCTGTCCCATAGTTTTTTCTTAGAACTACTACCTGTATTTGATATACATTTACAAATAACTGACAATAGCATTTAGATAACAAAAGTTGCCAACGTAGAAATGCATCGCTCATTGATTTGTCTGAATGTCTGTTTTGTATTTTTTGTAGTAAAAAAAGATTGACATTTTTTTACAATAATTTCCTTAATATTTCATTTTGTCTTTGTTTTACTGTATATGCCTTCAGGAGTAGCTTGTTTGTGAAACTTTGTTTTCAGTAAGACAATCTATTCACCCCAAGATTCAGTAAAAGTTACACAAAGCAACTACTGTATGTCTGAGTTCTCTCTCTTAGAAGAAGAAAAAGGCGAATGATGGACATTGCTACTGATAAAGCTGATACTTCTCTCTATGTTCAAAGTAATTAATATTCTGTGCAAGGACGAGATATGAGTTTAGAGCTGTCAAGTGAACTAAAAAAAGATATATTACTTGTCCAAAAATGTGGTGCAATTTGCCTGTTAGCTTGTTCAGGTTATTTCAACGTGTAATCTGCTCTTTTTGTTTTCAATCGTTACAAGCACCTTCTAGTAAACCTATGTATTTAGAGTCATAGAGACCTGGATAGATAAGAAACAGCATTATCCCACATTTAACCACATTCATGTAGTGATTTGTGTACGAGAAATGTTTAGATTTGTTAGAAAAAAGCTTCACTTTTGTCATCATCCTAAGACTCATACCCCTTTCTTTTCCAGGTCCAAATTTGAAGACATTATGCAAAATAGCTGTAATTCAATACAGTCTGGAGCAGTCGGGCCTTCCACATGATATCAGGTCCAACAAACATTTCTGCTATTTCCACACTGAATTGAGATATTTAGTTGTTTGTGTCTGTGGTCACTTTTACCACCATTTTACGGTTTTTGACTTTTTATTTTTATTTTTTAGAAATAACGCTCTTTATCATTAATTTTTTTCATTAATTTATTGTTGTTGTCCTGCCACAGTCTTTGCCTGAAGTTGAGTTGAGTTTGAACAGGTTAGTTATTAATAACAAGTTAATAATGCATTGCAGGGTTTCCCCAGTATTGCCAGATATACGAATGATCGTGGCTAGGGGCGTGGTCAATATGACATCATCATATGTATGACACGATCATTTTGATTTGCAATGATGCATATATTTCTTTAAAAAAGCTAAACAAATGTTTTGTGTATATTTAAAACAAATATTAGTTTTATTAGTTATTAATACCATTAATATTAACATGAATTGCTTATATAATCAGAGTCACAATCAGCTTTAACACAAGGAATTTGACTTGGTAGACTGTGCTCTCTTTGTTCAATGCAGTTTAATTGTTGCTGTTTATTGTAAAAGGTAACACAGGCTACACTTTATTCTGCCCTCCCTGAATGTTGCAATTTAGTTTGCCAAATATGTAAACAGTCATTCAAATTAGATTTGAAAAAAATAACTTATGGTGTTTTGTTGATATTCTTCACAATTAAGTCACTGTAAAACTAACCATACACAAAAAAGTAAATTATATATACACATGAAGTGCAAACATGTAGGAATCACATTAGATTAATAATACAATTTGGAATAAACTGAAAAAGGTAATACAGTTGTGCAGGATTAAGGTTGAGCTCTAATGCCGCTGGCATAATGCTAACGTACAATGGATTAGCTCATAGACAAGCTAACTTCAATTAGCATGGTCCATCGCAGGGCACAGATTCATTAACATTAGTATCTATGGACAATTTGCATGTAGGTAACATACATATGTTTGAAATGTGCAAGTAAGCTGGAGTACCCGGGGGATAACCCACATACGCACGGGGACAAATGCACACTCCACACAGCAATGTCCAAACGGAGGTTCGAAGACGCACAAGGCGTGAAGTTAGACGTTATTGTCGGTATTAATGTCAAAAGAATTAGGGTAGTTTACACTAGCTTGAACAAAAATATATTAATTAGCTTAAAATACTTATCCAACTCTTTCCTTACTTTTGCCGGGTGTCAACTCCATTTGGGTGCGCGACCAACCAGCTGATGCGCTTCTGACAGGCAATTTAGATGCACGTTTTTGTTTTGTTTTTTAAAAATAAATCAATGAGGAACATTTTTATGATATTTGAGCTGTTTTTCAAACTTATTATAGCCAATATACATAAATAATTGACTATATAGGGTATATACATTCATAAAATCTCACATTCAAACATTCACATCTCTCAAGTATGTTTTAATGTAAAAAAAAAAAAGAAAGTGTTTTCATGTAAAAAGAAAAACCTATTTTGACATTGTGGCGGCATTATTTCTTGCCGTGGCGTTGCACCACGATCGTTTACATGTAGGGGAAACCCTGCATTGCAGTTAAAAGCTACGGATACTAATACGGACGTTAATTTCTTTTCCATCAAGCGTGCATCTAAATGGGACCATTATTTGTAAGTCAACAAGGATAAAATGCATGATAGATTTGCTTCCCAAGTTTCATTCTCTAAGCTCATTATTGGCTATTTTACTTGATATTGACACATCTTTGCTGACAATTATAACATGCCAAGATGTATACTATAATTTATATTACATTGTGTGACTAGTTATTGGTAATTACAAACTACAAATCAGGAAAATCGTGTAATTGAATAATTAAAGTCTTGTAGCAGCAGTGTGTTACTAAATATTATTAATGAGCATTGTGCTACTTGTTAAAGTCAAGTGATCAAGTCAACGTGGCAGGTTTACATTCACTCTAAAAGCATTAACATAATAAAAAGCCGTCATTAAACCACACTCGATGCAAAACTTTTTTGCTTCCATCTTGCATGAGTCTTATTCAAAGATAATTTTTCTTTAACCTAAATTACCCATTTTTTCTCTAATGCTGTTGACAAAATCGGTGCTGGTGAGCACTTCTTCTTTTCTGAGATAATTCATCTACCTCACAGATGTGGCATGTGAAGCTCATTATTGCATAAGTGTGCAAATGTGCAGTTTTAACACAAAGAACATGGCCACAGATGTCACAAGTGTTAGGGAAGCTCATTGCTTTACCTACTATAGCCGTCTACAAGTGCGTTTGAGGCCTCACAACAGCTGAGCATGTGTGCCCACACAAGCCCATGACCTCCAAATCCAGCACCTTCACCGCTAAGATTATCTAATACCAGCCACCTGGACAACTGGTGCGCTAAACGGTTTGCATACAGTGCATGCGGAAAGTATTCACAGCGCTTCACTTTTTCCACCTTTTGTTATGTTACAGCCTTTATTCAAAAATAAAATAAATTAATTTCTGTTCTTAAAATCTTACAGACAATACCCATAATGACAATGTGCAAAGCGTTTAAAAACAATTGCAAATGTATGAAAAATAAAAAAAAATCACAACTATTCGCAGCATTTGTTTCATAGTTTGTTGATGCACCTTTGGCAGCAATTACAGTCTCAAGTCTTTTTGAATACAATGCCACAAGCTTGGCACACCTATCTTTAGGCAGTTTAGACCATTTCTCTTGCAGCACCTCTCAAGCTCCATCAAATTGGATGGAAAGCCTTGGTGTGTCTCTGTACATTGCTGCATTCATCTTAGTCTAGTCAGAGAGGGGACCAAGAACCCGATGGTCACTCTGTCAGAGCAGCAGCATTTCTCTGCGCAGAGAGGAGAACCTTTCAGAAGGACAGCCATCTCTGCAGCAATCCACCGATCAGGCCTGATTGTTATATTGGCCACACGGAAGCCATTTCTTAGTAAAAGGTTTGAAAAAGTGCACCTGAAAGACTCTCAGACCATTAAGAAACAAAGTTATCTGATTTGATGAGACAAAGATTGAACTTTTGGCTTGAATGCCAAACATCATGTTTGGAGGAAACCAGGCACCGCTCATCACCAGGCCAATACCATCCTTATAGTGAAGCATGGTGGTGGCAGCATCATGCTGCGGGGTTGTTTTTCAGCAGCATGAACTGGGAGACTAGTTAGGTCAGAGGGAAAGATAAATGTAGCAATATACAGTGCCATCCTGGATTAAACCAACACTTCTCATCTAACTTGATGGAGCTGCAAAAAGGAATGGGCGAAACTGCCCTAAAATAGCTGCACCAAGTTTGTGGCAATGTATTCAGAAATACTGTAGTTGCTGCCATAGGTGCATCAACAAAGTATTGAGCAAAGGCTGTACATACTTGCTATGTACATGTGATTTTTTAAAGTCTTTTGTTTTTAATACATTTGCAAAAAAAATTTAAACACATTTTCCCATTGTCATTATGCAGTATTGTGTGCAGACTTTTGAAGACAAAAATGCATGTATTCCATTTTGGAATTAGGCTGTAACAAAATGTGAAAAAGGTGAAGAGCTGTGAATACTTTCCGAATGCACTGTAACCAAATAATCTCTGCACAAACAGTTGGAAACCATCTCAAAGAAGTTCCATTGCATGCTGCCGTCCTCATATGGGTCTCAAACGGAGTGCAGTTTGTTGTTGTAACCACATTTATTGGGCATATGCTTGCATTCAATGTTGTTTTGAAAACATTTTAAATTCACAGAAATACCAAGATCAGGAATACCATTGTAAAGCCATTTATCCGCGACCATCACCTTTACAGCATGATTATGATTGCTGGGTTCTTTAGACAAGATCCTCAGGTAGCTGTAAACACCCTAGTCATTTTGTGTGGCCATCACACTGAACTGACGTGTCACCCTTTGAACATGTTTGCCAAGCTCTGGACCGGCTTATACAACAGTGGGTTCCAGTCAATGGCTCCAGTACATTAGAACTGTACATTTTCAAGCCAGCCCTAGGCACACCTGTGCAATAATAATGCTCTCTAATCAGCATATTCATATGCCATAACTGGTAAGTGTATAGATTATCTTGGCAAAAGAGAAGTGCTCACTAACAAAGTTATAGGCAGATATCCATCCATCCATCCATCCATTTTCTACCGCTTGTCCCTTTTGGGGTCGCGGGGGGTGCTGGAGCCTTTCTCAGCTGCATTTGGGCGGAAGGCGGGGTACACCCTGAGAGAAATAGCACTTCTATGTAAACGGAAGAAGTTAAATGTCTTTGAGTTCAGCTCATTAAAGAGGGGGCAAAAGCGTTAGCTTTATATATTTTTTTAATGTTTATATTTTAGGAACACTAGATTAGATTAAAATAAAAATAAACTGTTATCATTTTTATTTATACAGTGTGTAACTTGACAGTTGATTAACTTCTCATATCTGTTGCGTCATCATTGCCACCTTGCACGAGCTCCACTTTAAAGTGGTTTAGAGTTGTTCTGTAAGCTGTCAAGGCTTGTCTTCTCTGTGAGGTCACTAGAGTCTGGTTAACTCCCTTTGCCCCTCAATGGCATCCTCTGCCCTGGTGCCAATCTCCCCTCTTCAACACACACGCGCACTCCAAAAAAACGAACAAAGCAATTGAGAGGGAGTGAGTGTTGAAACCAGAGCCAGTGATAACAATCTGGAGCTCAACCTCTGACCTGTCATCAGGTCAGCACTAGACTCTGCTGTCAGCCCCTGCTCCTGGTTCTCATGTTACATCACAGCCTTCCCTCATCTTCAAACTAATTTCACACGATTACTTAATCGAATGCCGATACACTCACACAGATTGAATATTTTTGGAATGTCTCAATTAGTAGGGCTTTGAATCTTTGGGCATCACACGATTCGATTCGATTTTGGGGGGTAACGATTCAATTCAGAATCCATTCTCGTTTCAAAATGATTCTCGATTCAAAATCAATACTTTTTAATAACATTGGGTGCCAGTTCTAAGATGAACTACATTCATCCATCCATCCATCCATTTTCTACCGCTTGTCCCTTTCGTGGTTGCGGGGGGTGCTGGAGCCTATCTCAGCTGCATTCGGCGTTCGGAAGGCGGCGTACACATAACACATATAGACAGACACAATTCACACTCACATTCACACACTCGGGTCAATTCAGTGTTGCCAATCAACCTATCCCCAGGTGCATGTCTTTGGAGGTGGGAGGAAGCCGGAATAACCGGAGGGAACCCGCGCAGTCACGAGGAGAACATGCAAACTCCCAGGACCTTCTTATTGTGAGGCACATGCACTAACCCCTGTCCCACCGTGCTGCCCTCCATAAAAAAGATAAACAGCCGTGAAAAAATGATATATTACTTCAAAGAAAACTGCTTTTGTTTAATAAAATTCCACCCAAAAACTTAATAAAGTCAAATACAAAATAAGACGACAAGAGAAGTATCACACATTTCTGTTTTTTAAAATAAATCTGTACAGCAGATATGGTCATCTATATCAGTGGTCCCCAACCTTTTTGTAATTGCGGACCGGTCAACGCTTGAAAATTTGTCCCACAGACCAGGGTTTTTTTTTTTTGTTATAAAACAATACAATCATGTGTGCTTTCGGACTGTATCCCTGCAGACTGTATTGATCTATATTGATATATAATGTCGGAACCAGAAATATTAATAACAGAAAGAAACAACCCTTTTGTGCGAATGAGTGTGAATGAGTGTAAATAAGGGAGGGATTGTTTTTTTGGGTTGGTTCACTAATTGTAAGTGTATTTTGTGTTTTTTATGTTGATTTAATAAAAAAAAAATATATTTGTATTTTATTTTTTATTTTTTTTAATTTCTTGTGCGGCTCGGTACCAATCGATCCACGGACCGGTATCGGGCCGCGGCCAGGTAGTTGGGGACCACTGATCTATATCAACGATATGATTTGCCTCAGTGGCTGGACAAGACAGATTATAACTTTAAACAAAAAAATAATAAACATTTTAAATCGATTTTTTTATTTTTTTTAATCGATTAAGAATGGTTACAAATAGGAATTGCATTTCATTCGAAAATCTTTTTTTTTTTGACAGCCCTATCAATTAAAATGTAATAAATCAGATTTCATGGAGTTGGCCTTAATTGAATGTAATGTTTATTCACTAACTAAATAATTTGACCAGGATTTTGCCTTTTTTCCTCTTTCTCTTTAGGTGGGAACTGTCTGCCATGACCACCAACAGCAACATCAGCAGGCCCATTTTCTCCTCACATGGCTGATGTGGCTGGATATCAAAGAGGAGCAGAATTTATATCTCTGATCCATTGCTGATGGCGGGACTGCTTTTGCCACAGATGGATCTATGGTGGATTTAGTCTATTTATCGAAATGTCCTGCATAGGGCTTATTTTTGGACTGAATGGGCTTTCTCGCATTCAGGATGTCTCACAGGAGGAAAAAATGGCTGACACCTGATCACCTTTTATCTTCTTTTTTTTGTCTTCAGAGATCCAATCAGCCTATGATAATCACAGACTTTGAATCCTAAGCACAGGAAGGACTGAAGGAGAAGAAAAACGAGAGGGAAATTACCATGAGAGCTATCGCTGGGAGACAAATCGTAACACAAAATCTACATTAAGAGACTTAAAGGGACGTGACTATGTACAATTACATAGATTTCATGTCCATTTGCAGCTAATGGGTCAATAGACTAACTTTTTTTGGTGTTCAGGGAGATTGTTTATTGGGTACTGTGCTGGTGAAAACTATTTGATCATCTTTTAATGCTTTGCTACACTTCATCTCCACATGGCAACCCACTGCCTGACTTTTGGTGATTCAACACTCATTTACAAGCAGCCCAGTCTTGTGTTTTTTTTCAACCCATCTACCTCTCCCAATAGCATGCCGCACTTGTCAATATATTCCCAGAACAAAGGAGTTATCATTACTGTCACAAACCTGCCATAACTTTTCCCCTACCAAATATACAAATGAGTCATGCAAATGTTAAGCATATGTTTACACACAATCCCAGCTCTGCAAGTTTTCTGCTACCTGTTTTGGAGAGTGGCACCACTAACATGCGTCACATGGCTCTTTTTCTTTGAAGTTTGTTCTATACTGTGCAATTGTGTCCATCACAAGAGTTACGGAGGAAAAATAGGCCAAATACAGTGATAATGCAAGCGCAACTATGGCAACAAAATCAATGTGGGACTCAGAGATGCATTGTTGTCATGTCTGCTGGCTAAAGCTCACACTGTTCCTGTCAATTTGCATTAATAACCTGACTCACCGCCAGCAATTTGCAACACTGGCATCCCAAATTGTTAACACTATTCTTTAGAGTACTTTATTTTCTGTACAACACACAAAAACACCACTAATTGTAAGCCTGATATTTTCTCTGTCATAGTTTGCAAAAGTCTTGTTTGTTGAAGACATTTCACCTTTCGTCCAGAAGGTTTGTCAGTTCTGAACCTAAGGAATGGAGTTTTCTTATTTATATCTCTGGTGGGTGTGCTCCCTAGGGCTGGTCACAGTAGGGTTGCTGATGTTCTCTGACATGGCTAGAGAACAACTGTGTTGCATACCAATAGGTTGTTACGCCTGCTGGCGTAACAACTCGCTAGTGAACACCAGGAACATTAACAGCCCTTAAGTTTAAAACTAAATAAACTTTTTAGACAAAAGGCTAAACTTATTCAACATACAGGAAGACTCCAGTTACCTCGATTCAACTTTTGCAGATATCCATTAGCTGGATGACAGAGAATATACACAGACACATTCTTCGTAGTAGCCACAACTCAATGTTCAATCAAGTAGTGCAGAGCTGCTCTGCCGACTTTTGTGGGAGACTTCCAATAACTGCCCTTGTGTCCAGACACCCTGAGTGAAGCTAAAAATCTCCTGGATTGTGGTGTTTTTGTGTGGATATAAAATATTGTACCGTCTGCCTGGATGTTGAAAGGATGCCAAGGCATTAAAGCCCAAACATACTCAAATGCAATGTACACGGAACGTTGTCCGCAGAGGTCCACGCATAATCAAAACAGACGTCCGCCAGACCTATGCTGTGTGCGAAGTTCAAATTTTCTGACTATGCTGTGCGTAGTCCTGTCACACATAGCATTGCCTGGAGTTTTTTATTTATTTATTTTTTTACATCAACCCACTTTGTGTGACACCGATCAGGCAACTATATGAATGAAATGTTTACACGACTCACTGAGACAATTTCCGACAGTTGATGTGCCTAGTGAGTAGTTTCTGGTTTCAACACTTACTCCCTCTCCTCCTTCCTTTGCTTTGCCTCCATCGTTTGCGCAGCCTGTAGACATTCATGGCCTCACAGACAGTTGGAAATTAAATAACTCTTACGTCTTACCACCACCCATATCAGTCCAAATGCTACACATAGATGTCAAGTTTGCTGCTTTTCTTGAAAAACTACCATATTTTTTCTTTTTTTAAAAGAAGTTTCCTGTTGTTGTTGTTTTTACTTTCGTAAAAATTTAAAAATCCAATCTGATACTGCAGGTGACTACAGTTACAGAATCCTTGCTTGAGCTACAGCAGTTTGTGCACAGCAGTAGTGGTAGTGGACGGGGACGGTTGGGGATCTCTCCCATACACCAATTGTTGACTTTTAGAAAATCTACACATTTGCACTGTGCAATTAGACTTGCATTCCTCTAAATGTATATATTGTACAACAGGTATTAGACAATCCAAGCAGTGTCAAGCCCCTTTCCTCATGACCTGCTTTTCGAGAAACTAGGAAAGTGTGCATGTACATACTTTTAGACATGATACCAATGTATAAGGGCTCTCTTTTAGATTTCTCACTGCAAAAAGAAAATCCCACTTTTGCATCCATCCATGTTCAATTTACAGCTAAAGGCTGCGCGCTAATATTCTAGTATCCTTGATGGCCTCAGCCAAAGTCTGTTCTGCTGAAGTTTCTTAAGCATTAAATAATATTAAGAAAATTAATGATTTTACGAACTGCCAACATTACCCAGACTGGCATAGATAAAGTGCATTTGTGGTTGGATTGTTGTCCATTAGGTTCATATTTACAGCATCAGGATCATTATGTGTTCTTAGAACCTGAGGAAACATACCAACTTCTCGCTAAGTGATGTGGTCATTGTAGTGTTCATCGTTTTTCGTGTCATGGAAGGTTCAAACTGAGTTATGGAAGATTTGAAGAATAGGTTTTGATTACACAGGCATTATGATCAATACATTGTAGAGCTTGGCAGCTTCTTTCTTGGAAAAAGTCATTGTAACACAACTAAGTTAATAAGGTGGAGATAATTAATCTCTGTGTTGCCTTTCTTTCAGCATTGGAACCACACACTTCAGTTGTTTCTGATGCAGTACTGATGTCTTTGTGAAGGACAGTTTTCCTTTAGTAATAGTTTGCATGTCTTTAACTTATTTGGCTGACTGACAAATTATTTTGACTGAACTGGCTTGCACCGTAGCTGTTAACCAATGAGTGTATGTCCATGATGTAAGACTCCACATTACTGCTAAAGCATATCAGGCAATCAGACAAGATGATGCTGGTTTGTGAACAAGTGCAGGTGGTCTTTGGGTTATAAATGACTTCCGTTCTTATGACGTGTCAAGTCAATTTGTTATATCTATATTTACCCTTAAAGGACCCATAGCGTCGAGATGAACACAATTTCACTAACAAGTTCTCTTTATGCATTGTTTGTTCCTAAAACTAAATCTTCCAGTCTTTGGTTTTTGAGTAATAGGTATAACTAACTGTACTTGGAACGCCCCTTTTCCATCGCCAGACTCTATATGCTGCCCCCTCTTGATGAGACGTCATCTACAGAATTGGAGCCCATTTACCCGTGTAGACAGTGTGGCTAAAGGCATGTAAAACTATTATTTTGATTACTTCATTGCATATTTTGGTCTCCTTGGTCCATGATTACTTTAGAACTGATATGATTAATGTTATGAGAAAAAATATATTCAAAATAATCACCATTTCTAGACTTCCCTGCTCGTTTTATGTCCTCTTCCATAGACACCATAGCCTGTGTTTATTCATGCTCTTTTGGCATTTTCTCAAGCATCTTGAGAAAAACATCAGTAGAGGAGGATTAGGGTTAGAATAAGCGTGCCTTTTTCTCTCATTTTTGAGCTCCTCTTTCTCCATTATTCTGCAGGTTCTAACTTAAGTTTTTCTCCCATCGAGTGTGCTCCTGATTCTCGGGATCGCATTTGAGTTGAGTCTTTCAAGCCAAACTCTGATTAAAACCCTTCTTTGAAGACATAATCATTAAGAATACCACTGCAAATTGTACTCCTCTCACTTTGTCCGTCCCATTATGTTAGAGGGGTCCATACTTTCCTCATATTCTCATCATTTGGAATTATATGCAGGCTGACCCCTTCTTTAGTTGTGTTGCTACAACCTGCAACAATGCATCAGGCAGCCATATTTACAAATGCCTTTAAATTATGATGTTCATTTTCACTTCAATGGCAAAGGTTTTACTTTTATTTGGCACACTGTCATCAGAAGAGCCTGTGTATGCCTAAGAAACATGATGAAGTGCAAAATGTCAAGTAATAAGTTCTTCTCAGTGTTAGGCACGTGATGTATCCTTACCACTATCCGTATGTGCACTGTTACTGGTTTTCAAGCAGACTAAAATTTGTTTTTTATTTAATTAATGTATGTCAGTTTGTAACCACGAAATGTGACATGGAATGAGGAAAACCTTTATGGACACAAACCAAGTCTAATAGTTGGCGTTCACACACACACAAATGATATACACCAGTCCCGCAGTGTAAAGCAGCCAAGCAACTCATATGTGATGTGACACTGAAAGGACATTATTAAAACTAATGTAATTAGTGATGGAGTTTTTTTTCTCCTATTTTGTGTAAAGATTATGGATGACAGAATTCTTCAGGGATAACAACACTTTGTAAAAAACTTTCTCTGAAAATGATACAAACACTTCCAGCTGGGCAATGCTGATGCTTAAGTGTGTTTATTTACATATGTTGGCATTACATTCTTATTGGTGGTGATTAAACCCTCCCTATTAGATAGAGTTAAAATACAAGGAAAGCGGTGTGCCTTGCTTTCAAAAATGGTAAATGCTCTTGGAATATTGTGCCAGACGATTTAATTCTGACATGGTAGCATAATAGTGTCTCCAATCAATGGGATAACTAATTCCTTCCTAACAAATACTTAGAAATAACAGAACAAAGTGTATAATCTTTCAATTATACACACACACTTGGCTATTGTTGTATTTTTTTACTTTTTTTTTTTTTTTTCATTTTCTTTGGAGATTGTAAAGTTGGTCAGGACTTTATGTGCAATATTCTTTATGACAATACCAGGAATAAATCTGAGACAAGTTGACTTAACTGCCAAAATGTCTTTGTGTGAAAGATCCCACATCACTTACCAAAGTAGCAACACAACTTTAATAATGCAACATCATGAGATCATCAATTACAAGGGGCTTACAGAATACTGGTAGAGTCAGTTAAGCTAGAACTAACCAGCACTAAGCTGGAAAATTCCTGCACACATAAAAAAAAGTCAAAGTTAAAGTCCCAGCAATAGTCACACACGCACACACAAGGTCTGGTGAAATTACTCTCTGCATTTGACCCATTCCCATGTTCACCCCCTGGGAGGTGATGGGAGCAGTGAGCAGCAGCGGTGGCCGTGCTCGGGAATCATTTGGTGATTTAACCTTCATTTCCAACCCTTGATGCTGAGTGCCAAGCAGGGAGACAACGGGTCCCATTTTTATTGTCTTTGGTATGACTCGACCAGGGTTTGAACTCACGACCTTCCAGTATCAGGGCGGAGACTCTAACCACAAGGCCACATACCATTTCTTTTAAAATAATACATACCTCACATAATGCTCTTCCTTCAGACATTGTGCCAGAGGTTGATATGCAAATGATGTTTTAACAAATCAACCGCAGCACCTACCAATTAATTTCTAGACACCAACCATACCAATTCCTAAATGTGCTTGGAGCTATTTGTGACACGCTTCGCAAGATAGACGTAATCTCAATAATATTACTACTATCGATACCGTTAACAAAAATGTCTCCAAACAGCCTGTAATATGGGTATTTTGAATATTATATCATTGTCTCTGTAATTAGTTAATGAGGTCATTAGAGACAACAATCTTGGTGTCATTGGTCTCAGCGAGACATGGTTAAAAGCAGATTAGTTTTTTTCCGCTTAATGAGGCATCTCCTCCAAACTATGCAAGTTCACATGTAGCTCGTCCCCTTAAAAGGGGTGAAGGGGTCCTACTAATCTCTGATGTAAACCTTAACCTTAGGCCCTGTTTGCACTAAGCTGGATACGGTTATCCAGGGTAAATCACACCTAACCTTATCCGTGTCCACACACAACAATGCCACCGTTTAAGACCCCCGCCCCCCTTGGTCCGCCGGCGCAACGTAACCTAGTACCTATGCGCGGAAAATGCGCACATAGTACTCATCTCCAGTGTTGCTTTGTGTGCAAATTCTTGAATTTAACATATCGGAACAATATCCAGTGTTGTGGCATTTCAATTAACTGGAATCCAGTGTGCTGTGGGGCCCTATTGTAGTGAATCACAACTGAGACATCATTAGTTAATCAAATCTTTATTAGACACGTAAAACAATGTGATAAAGAACATTTATCAATCTAGGGATCTAGATGACTGGTCAGGACACTCCTCACTCTTTTGTCTTCACCTTCATTGTCCATTCGTTTTTGGTGACTTTATATATTCTGGACCTAGACGTTGAGTCTGCGACATACATGGCGGACAATAAATGATACAGTCTGCTTTGCCAGTCCAAATGCATTCGCTTTTTTCTTCGACGGCCAGGTAATACAAAGCACTCGCTACCATTTTTATCTAATCCACGGAAGCTCGCATTCTCATTGTCTCTCCTTCGACAAACGGATGAAGTTTTTCGCTAAGTAACATCACAGCTGACCTGGACATTCGAAAGTTCTCTTGCCGTCTACGAAGTGTTGTATCCGAAATAGCTACAATCGCTTTCTCTTAAGGTATTTATGTGTGATTTTTTTTTTTTTTACAAGCGTCTGTACATGTAGAGGAAGGAGAAACACGGGCATGTCTGGATGATATTTCCAATTGTTAGCTCCGAGCTACAAAACTGTTTCATTATGAAGCTGGCTGTGGCGTGTTCTGTCTGATGTCATTTCCTGTGTGGGCGAGGTCTTTCTGGCGTCACTTCCTCTCCGAACTCACTTTGTAAACGATCAACGAGTCCATACAAAGTTAAGTGCTGGAGATTCAAGAATTTCCCGGCTGACTTACCCGTGTAAAAATTTGTCCGAGGAAGGGGACCTTAAACGCTGGTTTAGTGTGGCTGAAACGGGGCTTAGACTAAATAATTATTCGGTTAAGGGGTTAAACGACTTAGTGTAGACATGGCCTTAGCTTAAGTAATAGATATATATAATTTGAGGTTCTTACTACGGCGTTGGTTACACCTTTACCACTCCCCTGGCTATTATCTACCGCCCCCCTGGGCCTTATTCAGACTTTATCAAATGATTAATTTGAATTTGTTGCTGACCTAGTGACTTCTGCGGATAATATATGGTAAATGTCATGGGCAATTTTAATATCCACATAAATTCCCCGTTAGACCCTCAGAGCATGGCGCTTCAAACTATAATGGACAGTTGTGGTCTTACAAAAACAATACATGAACCTACGCACCGTCACGGTAATAGGATAGATCTGTTCCTACAGAAGGGTATCACTGCCTCAAAGCAGTGGTTCTTAACCCGGGTTCGATCGAACCCTAAGGGTTCGGTGAGTTGGCCTCAGGGGTTCGGCGGAGGTCAAAACACACCCGACTCGTGGTGTAAATAAAAACTTCTCCCTATCGGCGTATTGCGGATACGGCAAAAGCAGAAGTCACACTGATTTGCAGGTATGTAATTTGTTGTGAGTTTATGCACTGTGTTGGTTTTGTTGTTTGAACAAGGTGATGTTCATGCACGGTTCGTTTTGTGCACCAGTAAAAAAAACATGGTAACACTTTAGTATGGGGAACATATTCACCATTAATTAGTTGCTTATTAACATTCAAATTAGTAACATATTGGCTCTTAACTAGTCATTATTAAGTACTTATTAATGCCTTATTCGGCATGGCCTTATTGTAACCCTAATCCTCTAACCCTGGCCCTAACCCTCTAACCTACTGGTCCCCAATCTTTTTGTAACTGCGGACCGGTCAACGCTTGAAAATTTGTCCCACGGTCATTAAAAAATACAATCATGCGTGCTTACGGACTGTATCCCTGCAGACTGTATTGATCTATATTGATATATAATGTAGAAACCAGAAATATTAATAACAGAAAGAAACAACCCTTTTGTGTAAATCGAGGAGGGAAGTTTTTTGGGTTGGTGCACTAATTGTAAGTGTATCTTGTGTTTTTTATGTTGATTTAATTTAAAAAAAAAGTTTTTAATTTCTTGTGAGGCCCGGTACCAAACGATCCACGGACCGGTACTGGGCCGCGGCCCGGTGGTTGGGGACCACTGCTCTAACCCCAACCCTAACCAAATAACTCTAAATTAAGTCTTTGTTACTTAGAATATGTTCCCCATACTAAAGTGTTACCAAAAACATATACTGTATTTTTCGGAGTATAAATCGCACCGGAGTATAAGTCGCACATGCCGAAAATGCATAATAAAGAAGGAAAAAAACATATATAAGTCGCACTGGAGTATAAGTCGCATTTTTGGGGGAAATGTATTTGATAGAACCCAACACCAAGAATAGACATTTGAAAGGCAATTTAAAATAAATAAAGAATAGTGAACAACAGGCTGAATAAGTGTACGTTATATGACACATAAATAACCAACTGAGAACGTGCCTGGTATGTTAACGTAACATATTATGGTAAGAGTCATTCAAATAACTATAACATATAGAACATGCTATACGTTTATCAAACAATCTGTCACTCCTAATCGCTAAATCCGCTGAAATCTTATACCTCTAGTCTCTTACGTGAATGAGCTAAATAATATTACTTGATATTTTACGGTAATCCATCCATCCATCCATCCATTCATCCATCCATCTTCTTCCGCTTATCCGAGGTCGGGTTGCGGGGGCAGCAGCTTAAACAGGGAAGCCCAGACATCCCTCTCCCCAGCCACTTCGTCCAGCTCCTCCCGGGGGATCCCGAGGCGTTCCCAGGTTAGCCGGGAGAGATAGTCTTCCCAGCGTGTCCTGGGTCTTCCCCGTGGCCTCCTACCGGTCGGACGTGCCCGAAACACCTTCCTAGGGAGGCGTTCGGGTGGCATCCTGACCAGATGCCCGAACCACCTCATCTGGCTCCTCTCGATGTGGAGGAGTAGCGGCTTTACTTTGAGCTCCCCCCGAATGACAGAGCTTCTCACCCTATCTCTAAGGGAGAGCCCCGCCACTCGGCGGAGGAAACTCATTTCGGCCGCTTGTACCCGTGATCTTGTCCTTTCGGTCATAACCCAAAGCTCATGACCATAGGTGAGGATGGGAACGTAGATCGACCGGTAAATCGAGAGCTTTGCCTTCCGGCTCAGCTCCTTCTTCACCACAACGGATCGGTAGAGCGTCCGCATTACTGAAGACGCCGCACCGATCCGCCTGTCGATCTCACGATCCACTCTTCCCCCACTCGTGAACAAGACTCCGAGGTACTTGAACTCCTCCACTTGGGGCAAGATCTCCTCCCCAACCCGGAGATGGCACTCCACCCTTTTCCAGGAGAGAACCATGGACTCGGACTTGGAGGTGCTGATTCTCATCCCAGTCGCTTCACACTCGGCTGCGAACCGATCCAGTGAGAGCTGAAGATCTTGGCCGGAGGAAGCCATCAGGACCACATCATCTGCAAATAGCAGAGACCTAATTTTACGGTAATGTGTTAATAATTTCACACATAAGTCGGTCCTGAGTATAAGTCGCACCCCCGGCCAAACTATGAAAAATTTGCGACTTATAGTCCGAAAAATACGGTAACTTTGTCTTGAATTTGAAAAAAAACCTAAATTTTATTTTTCACTAAAGAAGGGTTCGGTGAATGCGCATATGGAACTGGTGGGGTTCGGTACCTCCAACAAGGTTAAGAACCACTGCTCTAAAGTGATAGTACTCCTGTACACCAAAAAAATGTCCAATTACTGCCCCATACAATTTGAAGTCCGGACCCATTGACAACAAATTGTTAATAACCAATGCTTTAGCAGCCGTAATATTATTGTTGCTACAACTGCGACTCTCGGACTACTGCCCTCGGTAATGGCGCCGTTCCCAAATTATATAGGCTCCGTTGACAGCCTCACTAACAACTTTAATGATGCCTTGTGCAATGCCATTGATGGCATAGCACCGTTAAAATTACAAAAAGGCCCCTAAGACACATACCCCATGGTTTACGGAAGAAACCAGAGTTCTGAAATAATCATGTGGAAAGCAGGAACGCAAAAGGCGTGTGACTAAACTACAATGTCTTCCATCAAGCATGGAGTGATAGTTTAATAACCTATGAAGACATACTTACCTTTGCTAAAACTAATTATCACTTTAATCTTATTTGCCTGAATAAAAACGATCTTAAATTTCTGTTTAACAGCATAGCATCGCCAACCCAACCAGCGTCTTCTCCCAGTAGCTCCACCATTTCGGCTGAGGACTTTATGCAATTCTTCACTAAAAAGATTGAGCTCACTAGAAAAGTTTGCATTACGGCAAATGCTTTCCAAAATAATCTCTCGTTTTGAAGAAGAAACAGAGGAACTCTCACAACTCGTTAATCGGACAAAACAATAACATGTCTACTTGACCCTCTTCCTGGGAAACTCATCAAGGAGTTGTTTGTAATATTAGGACCATTAGTGCCTACATTATCACTCTCCTCCGGTACTGTTCCCTTAGCATTCAAAACAGTGGTTTTTCCATCCTCTGCTTAAAAGACAACCTCGATTCTGACCTCCTGCTAACCTACAGGCTGGTGTCGCACCTACCATTCATCTAAAAAAAATCCTAGAAAATAATAATTGCACAACAGCTAAATAAATACTTGGCGTCTGAAACAATCTTTGTGGATTCTTTCAGTCGGGGTTCAGGGCAAATCACTCAACTAAGATGGCCCACGCAAAAGTGACTAATGATTTTTATGAGCTATGGATGCTGATGCTTCATATGTGTTTCTGCTACTTGATCTCAGCGCTGCTTTTGATACGGTTGATCATAACATTCTATTCGCAAACAAAAGTTTTAGTTTTCACTGTTATGCTGATAACAGCCAACTTTATATGCCCTTACAGCTGACCAACAAGCCAGATTGTAGTCACCTGAAGGCTTGTTGTAATAATATTAAAGGCCTACTGAAACCCACTACTACCGACCACGCAGTCTGATAGTTTATATATCAATGATGAAATCTTAACATTGCAACACATGCCAATACGGCCGGGTTAACTTATAAAGTGCAATTTTAAATTGTGCGCGAAATATCCTGCTGAAAACATCTCGGTATGATGACGCCTGCGCGTAACGTCACGGATTGTAGAGGACATTTTGGGACAGCATGGTGGCCAGCTGTTAAGTCATCTGTTTTCATCACAAAATTCCACTATTCTGGACATCTGTGTTGGTGAATCTTTTGCATTTTGTTCAATGAACAATGGAGACAGCAAAGAAGAAAGCTGTAGGTCGGAAGCGGTGTATTGCGGTAGGTGTTGTGCCGGATAAGGCACCCCCACCGTAGAATGCACCCCCTGACTGTTGTGCCGGATAACACAGCCGGTATTTCATTGTTTACATTCCCGAAAGATGACAGTCAAGCTTTACCATTGGCCTGTGGAGAACTGGGACAACAGAGACTCTTACCAGGAGGACTTTGAGTTGGATACGCAGACGCGGTACTGTGAGTATGCATGCAGCTGCGGCTTCCAAACATTTGATCGCTTGCCCGTACGCGCGTGCCGCTATGTGCATGTCACGTACATAACTTTTGGGACTTTGGGGAAATATATGTGCTGTATGAACTTTGGGGAGTTGAACGGTACTTGATTGAGTGTGTTGTGCAGGTGTTTGAGTTGTATTGGCGGGTTATATGGACGGGTGGGGGGAGGTGTTTGTTATGCGGGATTAATTTGTGGCATATTAAATATAAGCCTGGTTGTGTTGTGGCTAATAGAGTATATATATGTCTTGTGTTTATTTACTGTTTTAGTCATTCCCAGCTGAATATCAGGTCCCACCCGCCTCTCACAGCATCTTCCCTATCTGAATCGCTCCCACTGCCCTCTAGTCCTTCACTCTCACTTTCCTCATCCACAAATCTTTCATCCTCGCTCAAATTAATGGGGAAATTGTCGCTTTCTCGGTCCGAATCGCTCTCGCTGCTGGTGGCCATGATTGTAAACAATGTGCGGATGTGAGGAGCTCCACAACCTGTGACGTCACGCTACTCGTCTGCTACTTCCGGTACAGGCAAGGCTTTTTTATCAGCGACCAAAAGTTGCGAACTTTATCGTCGATGTTCTCTACTAAATATTTTCAGCAAAAATATGATAATATCGCGAAATGATCAAGTATGACACATAGAATGGACCTGCTATCCCCGTTTGAATAAGAAAATCGCATTTCAGTAGGCCTTTAAAGAATCGATGTCCGGCAACTTCCTGCATCTTAACGCTAAGAAAACAAAGATGTTGATTATCGGCCCTGCTAGACACAGTCACTTGCTTAAGGATACCACTTTGAAATTTAACAATAAAACAATTATACGAAGCTACTCGGTGAAGAATCTCTGTGTTATTTTCAACCCAACTCTCTCGTTTGCGCTGCACATTAAGAATGTTACTAAAACAGTCTTCTTTCATTTTTCCGTAATATCAATTAAAACCGTCCCGTTTTGTCCTTTAGTGACGCTGAGATCATTATACATGCGTTCGTTACGTCTCGTCTCGAGTACTGTAACATATTATTTTCGGGTCTCCCTATGTCTAGCATTAAAAGATTACAGTTGGTTCAAAATGCGGCTGCTGGACTTTTGACTGGGACAAGCAAGTTCAATCATATTACGCCTATTCTGGTGCACCCGCACTGGCTCTCGGTACACTTAAAATGCGACTTTAGGTTTTATTATGTGCGTATAAAATATTAAACAAATTAGCATCATCTTATCTTGCTGATTGTTTTGTACCCTATGTTCCGTCCAGAAACCTAGGTTCCAAGAACGCCGGCTTATTAGTGATTCCCAGAGCCCACAAAAGTTTTTCAGAGTTAATTATATTGGAAATCGAGCATACATTCGACTAATCAGTATTGTAATATTTGTTAATATATGTTCTTTTTTGTGCGAACACCTAGTGTTTTGGTAGTTACCGCTATTTGTTTGCAAGGTAGTATCATATTCCCTCAATCTAAATCAGGGGTGTCAAACTCAAATACAGTGCGTCGGTTGAGGTGGGCGGGCTTTGGTGGTAGCGGGGTTGTATATTGCAGCCCAGAAGAGTTAGTGCTGCATGGGATTCTGGGTATTTGTTTTGTTGTGTTTATTTTGTGTTACTGTGCGGATGTTCTCCCAAAATGTGTTTGTCATTCCTGTTTGGTGTGGGTTCACAGTGTGGCGCATATTTCTAACAGTGTTAAAGTTGTTTATACGGGCACCGTCAGTGTAACCTGTATCACTGTTGGCCAAGTATGCTTTACATTCACTTGTGTGTGCGTGCTGAAGCCGCACATATATTGTGACCGGGCCAGCATTTGCTGGACTGGGTGAAAATTGGATTTGACAACTTCTGGGAGGGGCACTAAAATTTGAGGGTCTCCCGGGAGTATGAGAATTAGCGGTGAATGCGGTATTACCGCAGCACCGCCGCTGAATATAATCGGCGGCCCAGCTTTAGTGATAATTTGATATCGCCTCAAGGGCCAAGTGAAATTACACGGCGGGCCAAATTTGGCCCGCGGGCCAGAGTTTGACACCCATGATCTAAATGCTTAATATTAGCTCATACAAATATTGAAGAAATAGGATTTAATTTTTTAGAAAACTGTTAGTGTCAGTTGAAAATAATTACCCACATAATGAAGAAAAAAACATTGACATTACTGTCAGGCTTCTGAACACTACCTAATGCATCATTGAAAGGTGTGTAACAAATAAACACAGACAAATACCTTACGCTTTTTTGTAGAAAAATACACAGAATGCAGTGCAGTTAAATCAGAAATGATGTATTAACCGTGAACAACTCATCCCTAAGTCTACAAAAGGAAAACAATAACAGAGAACACACGCAAATTGACACAATCACTACATCACTTCCTGGTCAAAAAACAGGGGTGTGGCTTAAATAAATTATAAATAAATGATAAATGGGTTGTACCTGTATAGCGCTTTTCTACCTTCAAGGTACTCAAAGCGCTTTGACACTACTTCCACATTTACCCATTCACACACACATTCACACACTGATGGAGGGAAAATCTATAAAAATATTTTGTCTAGGTAGTAACATAAAAATTAGGGACATGATTTTTTGAGGACAGTTTTTTAATATAAAAATTAAACCCACAATAAATAAAAGTCTTTCAACCTCTGTTTAAAGGTGAACTACACTTGTTTTTGGAATTTTGCCTATCACTCACAATCCTTATGTCAGACAAGCACACATATGTTTTTATTTTTTGTATACATTCTAACTCGTAAATAAATAAAAGTCTGCTTACAATGGAGCCTATGGGAGCCGCTCTATTCTGCCCATAAAGTGCTTAAAAAAACATCCAAACTTCCATCAAGGTTTTATATACACACTGTAAGTATATATTTAATGTAGTAACAGGCACATTAATAATAACATGTAATATTTACATATTTTGGTCTTTTTTAAGTATACGGTCGTGTATTAATTTAAAAGACGCATCTCGATGTTTGCTTTTTCCTTCGACAGCATTGCTGATTACTACTCACTGTAGACTTCATGAGATATAACAAACATAATAAAACATTACTTACTGTACAATGTCTGCTCTCACTGGGATTCCAACTGATGGGATGTTCATATATTCCAAATCAGATGAAGAATGACTCATAATCCTCGCGAAGAGGAAACGGAGGTGTCTTTCTCGGCGTCCCCGGGTCTAAATTGTATGCCAAAGTTGACCAACTTGTCGGATTATGTTCTCATCCTTCTACTATCAAGGTGAGAGGCATTATTTATGATCTAGAATAAACTTTCACAAGCTCCGAGGCGAAAAAACAGCTCACCGGCTCGTGAGTGCTCTGGGATCATGGCGCCGCTATAAATAGTTTGTCTGCGTTAGTGCTTATGATAACAATATCACTAATACTTGGTTAATATTCAAATCACGAAATGTAAATGGAGTATTGTTGGCGCTTTTTGGGTGGTTAATTATTGGATTTTAATGACTCTATTATAAGCAGACTTTTATTTACGAGTGAGAATTCATAAGAAACAAATACATTTGACATCCTGTCTTTCATAATGATTGTGAAAGATAGACAACATTCCAAAAAAGTGCAGTTCCCCTTTAAACTTATTCATAAATATCTTTTAAATTCCACCATTGAAAAAAAAGGTTTTAAGTAGGGATGTCCGATAATGGCTTTTTTTGCCGATATCTGATATTCTGATATTGTCCAACTCTTAATTACCGATACCGATATCAACCGATACCGATATATACAGTCGTGGAATTAACACATTATCATGCCTAATTTGGACAACCATGTATGGTGAAAATAAGGTCCTTTTTAAAAAAAAAAAATTAATAAAATAAAATAAGATTAATAAATTAAAAACATTTTCTTGAATAAAAAATCAAGTAAAACAATATGAAAACAGTTACATAGAAACTAGTAGTTAATGAAAATGAGTAAAAGTAACTGTTAAAGGTTAGTACTATTAGTGGACCAGCAGCACGCACAATCATGTGTGCTTACGGACTGTATCCCTTGCAGACTGTATTGATATATATTGATATATAATGTAGGAACCAGAATATTAATAACAGAAAGAAACAACCCTTTTGTGTGAATGAGTGTAAATGGGGGAGGGAGGTTTTTTGGGTTGGGGCACTAATTGTAAGTGTATCTTGTGTTTTTTATGTTGATTTAATAAAAAATAAAAAAATAAAATCGATACCAATAATTAAAAAAAAACGATACCGATAATTTCCGATATTACATTTTAAAGCATTTATCGGCAGGCCGATATTATCGGACATCTGTAGTTTTAAGCAATATTTTCATAAATTGAAATTTAAAGGACAGGTACTTCTCAATAAAAAGTACCCTATCAATGATGTTGATTTTGTATCTATGTATCTTATCACTGTCTTAGTTCAGTCCCTGGGTTTGAACAGATCATCATGTACAATCCACTTCTGAATACGTCATTGTTTCATTAAACCTTTTTTTAGTAATGGGACAGCACTTTGAACTAATTCGGTAGAATGCCCCATAAATGCAACGTGCATATACTTTAGAGTAGTCAGTGTGCAGCTTGTATAGCTGTATAGATTTACTATCCTTTTAAAATGAGTCAATACAAAGCCATTATTGTCCAAATATAAGGTTTTGATAACAAGATAATGTAGAGTCAAGCATGTTAGTGGTTGCATCATACAGTATTTTGGGGCTGCATGTGTGGAGCTGCAGTTCATTGAGAACTTTAATAGAAAGTGTCGAACACCTACAAGCTCAGTGATGTTATCATGGAGGAGTGGAAGGGGAGTCGAGTAGCAACCTGTGCACCTCTGGTGAATGCCATGCCCAAAGGGATTAAGGCACTGCCTAAGACTAAATATCCACACTTTGCTCAAGTTCAATGTGAAGTGTGCTCACTTGTGTTGCCACTTATTCAGACAAATATGACTGAGTGTTGATTTTCAGAAGACACTAACTCTATACTGCCTTCTACCAAGGATAGGTTAGGATAGGATCGACTTTAATAACACCATTAGTGCCACTTATGCACATACAGTTGCGATCAAAAGTTTACATACACTTGTAAAGAACATAATGTCATGGCTGTCTTGAGTTTGGAATAATTTCTACAACTCCTATTTTTTTGTGACAGAGTGATTGGAGCACATACTTGTTGGTCACGAAAAACATTCATGAAGTTTGGTTCTTTTATACATTTTCATGGGTCTACTGAAAATGTGACCAAATCTGCTGAGTCAAAAGTATACATACAGCAATGGTTACATGTCCCTTGGCAAGTTTCACTGCAATAAGGCGCTTTTGGTAGCCATCCACAAGCTTCTGGCAAGCTTCTGGTTGAATTTTTGACCACTCCTCTTGACAAAATTGGTGCAGTTCAGCTAAATGTGTTGGTTTTCTGACATGGACTTGTTTCTTCAGCATTGTCCACACGTTTAAGTCAGGACTTTGGGAAGGCCATTCTAAAACCTTAATTCTAGCCTGATTTAGCCATTCCTTTACCACTTTTGACATGTGTTTGGGATCATTGTCTTGTTGGAACACCCAACTGCGCCCAAGCCCCAACCTCCGGGCTGATGATTTTATGTTGTCCTGAAGAATTTGGAGGTAATCCTCCTTTTTCATTGTCCCATTTCCTCTCTATAAAGCACCAGTTCCATTGGCAGCAAAACAGGCCCAGAGCATAATACTACCACCACCATGCTTGACGGTAGTTATGGTGTTCCTGGGATTAAAGGCCTCACCTTTTCTCCTCCAAACATATTGCTGGGTATTGTGGCCAAACGGCTCAATTTTTGTTTCATCTGACCAAAGAACTTTCATCCAAAAGGTCTTATCTTTGTCCATGTGATGTCAGATGAAACAACAATTTAGCTGTTTGGCCACAATAACCAGCAATATGTTTGGAGGAGAAAAGGTGAGGCCTTTAATCCCATGAACACCAAACCTACCGTCAAGCATGGTGGTGGTAGTATTATGCTCTGGGCCTGTTTTGCTGCCAATGGAACTGGTGCTTTACAGAGAGTAAAGAGGACAATTAAATAGCAGGATTACCTCCAAATTCTTCAGAACAACCTAAAATCATCAGCCCGGAGGTTGGGTCCTTTGGCGCAGTTGGGTGTTCCAACAGGACAATGACCCCAAACACACATCAAAAGTGGTAAAGGAAGGGCTAAATCAGGCTAGAATGAAGGTTTTAGAATGGCCTTCCCAAAGTCCTGACCTAAACGTGTGGACAATGCTCAAGAAACAAGTCCATGTCAGAAAACCAATTAATTTAGCTGAACTGCACCAATTTTGTCAATAGGAGTGGTCAAAATTTCAACCAGAAGCTTGCCAGATATTAACATTGCTGTATGTATATTTTTGACCCAGCAGATTTGGTCACATTTTCAGTAGACCCATAATAAATTCATAAAACAACCAAACTTCATGAATGTTTTTTGTGACCAACAAGTATGTGCTCCAATCACTCTATCACAAAAAAAATAAGAGTTGTAGGAATTATTGGAAACTCAAGACAGCCATGACATTATGTTCTTCACAAGTGTATGTAAACTTTTGACCACGACTGTGTATTTATATTGCTCACTAAATGATTGCACTATGGACGTCCATGTTGCACACAATGAACAAACATTTTTCACACCAAGATAAAAAGCACTTTTTAGGATATGTATACTGACTACTGTATAAAGTAAATCTAGTTTTTATTTCCACAGTATTGTCATTTGAGAAGATACACCTTAATGATGTTTGCTTGTTTTGTGTACACACACACACACACACACATTTGTGTTCATATTCATGCTTATTGGCCATTAAACTGAACATGCAAGTTTATGGAATGTAAGAGGTGAGTAGAGAACCCTCAGTAAACCAAAACACATTGAGAATGCTAACTTTACACAGAGTTGTCAGCTAAGATTTAACCCCAGAACCCCAAAAGGCTTGTACATTTCAATCATAACCCATAATAACCAAAAGATAAAGTACTTGCCAGAAATTCCTGCAGCTTCTATATAAATATGTATATATATATATATATATATATATATATATATATATAACTGTAGTTTGGAGTCCCCTGCTACTGTATCATCTTTGCATCCTCCATCTGTAACGTGCATATGGCTCTGTATATTATCCACTTCTCTCCACAGTCTCCACACAATGTTCCCTAGTATTATGTTATGTTATGTTACGGTGTGTATTATGTTATGCCAATTGTTTTTTTCTAACTGATAGCTTTGAACAATAAAGAAGTCCCTTGATGCTTTGTCATATCTCCTTTTGAAGCTTTCGCTGTTGGAAGCGACTGTATGGATGTCAGGAAAGAATTAATCAATCACTTAAATAAAAAAAACATTGTTTACCTTAAGAAAATGTTTTATTTAACCCCTAGGAGACAAAGGCTGATTTTCTGTCCTTTCTGTAAGATATTGCTGTATTTTGGCCATACTTTTTCTTGTGTTATTCTACTACACTTTTTTTTTTTTCATCCACCCATCCATCCATTTTTACCGCTTGTCCCTCTTGGGTTGCGGGGGTGGCGGGAGCTTTACCTAGCTGCATTCGGGCGGAAAGGTTAAAAAAAAAAAAATCAGAGTCCACTTCTTTCACAGGCAGTTATTCAACAATATCTCAATTCCAAACAGGACATAAAAGTCCTTTATTTTTCAAAGGGGTTAAAAACTTTTTGGATTTGTATTCTTTTATTTTATTTATTTTTCTCAAATATACCTTCAGCTCTAAACAAAAATACCAAACTTTTTTTTCACCATCCATCCATCCATCCATCCATCTTCCTCCGCTTATCCGAGGTCGGGTCGCGGGGGCAGCAGCCTAAGCAGGGAAGCCCAGACTTCCCTCTCCCCAGCCACTTCGTCCAGCTCCTCCCGGGGGATCCCGAGGCGTTCCCAGGCCAGCCGGGAGACATAGTCTTCCCAACGTGTCCTGGGTCTTCCTCGTGGCCTCCTACCGGTCGGACATGCCCTAAACACCTCCTTAGGGAGGCGCTCGGGTGGCATCCTGACCAGATGCCCGAACCACCTCATCTGGCTCCTCTCGATGTGGAGGAGCAGCGGCTTTACTTTGAGCTCCCCCCGGATGACAGAGCTTCTCACCCTATCTCTAAGGGAGAGCCCCGCCACCCGGCGGAGGAAACTCATTTCGGCCGCTTGTACCCGTGATCTTGTCCTTTCGGTCATAACCCAAAGCTCATGACCATAGGTGAGGATGGGAACGTAGATCGACCGGTAAATTGAGAGCTTTGCCTTCCGGCTCAGCTCCTTCTTCACCACAACGGATCGATACAGCGTCCGCATTACTGAAGACGCCGCACCGATCCGCCTGTCGATCTCACGATCCACTCTTCCCTCACTCGTGAACAAGACTCCGAGGTACTTGAACTCCTCCACTTGGGGCAAGATCTCCTCCCCAACCCGGAGATGGCACTCCACCCTTTTCCGGGCGAGAACCATGGACTCGGACTTGGAGGTGCTGATTCTCATCCCAGTCGCTTCACACTCAGCTGCGAACCGATCCAGTGAGAGCTGAAGATCCTGGCCAGATGAAGCCATCAGGACCAAATCATCTGCAAAAAGCAGAGACCTAATCCTGCAGCCACCAAACCGGATCCCCTCAATGCCTTGACTGCGCCTAGAAATTCTGTCCATAAAAGTTATGAACAGAATTGGTGACAAAGGGCAGCCTTGGCGGAGTCCAACCCTCACCGGAAACGTGTCCGACTTACTGCCGGCAATGCGAACCAAGCTCTGACACTGATCATACAGGGAGCGGACCGCCACAATCAGACAGTCCGAAACCCCATACTCTCTGAGCACTCCCCACAGGACTTCCCGAGGGACACGGTCGAATGCCTTCTCCAAGTCCACAAAGCACATGTAGACTGGTTGGGCAAACTCCCATGCACCCTCAAGGACCCTGCCGAGAGTATAGAGCTGGTCCACAGTTCCACGACCAGGACGAAAACCACACTGTTCCTCCTGAATCCGAGGTTCGACTATCCGGCGTAGCCTCCTCTCCAGTACACCTGAATAGACCTTACCGGGAAGGCTGAGGAGTGTGATCCCACGATAGTTAGAACACACCCTCCGGTTCCCCAACTACCTTGCGGCCACAGCTCCAATCAGCCGCCTCGACAATAGAGGTGCGGAACATGGTCCACTCGGACTCAATGTCCAGCACCTCCCTCGTGACATGTTCAAAGTTCTTCCGGAGGTGGGAATTGAAACTCTCTCTGACAGGAGACTCTGCCAGACGTTCCCAGCAAACCCTCACAATGCGTTTGGGCCTGCCAGGTCTGTCCGGCATCCTCCCCCACCATCGCAGCCAACTCACCACCAGGTGGTGATCGGTAGAAAGCTCCGCCCCTCTCTTCACCCGAGTGTCCAAAACATGAGGCCGCAAATCCGATGACACAACTACAAAGTCGATCATAGAACTGCGGCCTAGGGCGTCCTGGTGCCAAGTGCACATATGGACACCCTTATGCTTGAACATGGTGTTCGTTATGGACAATCCGTGACGGGCACAAAAGTCCAATAACAAAACACCACTTGGGTTCAGATCCGGGCGGCCATTCTTCCCAATCACGCCTCTCCAGGTTTCACTGTCGTTGCCAATATGAGCGTTGAAGTCCCCCAGTAGAACGAGGGAATCACCCGGGGGAGCACTCTCAAGTACTCCCTCGAGTGAATCCAAAAAGGGTGGGTACTCTGAGCTGCTGTTTGGCGCGTAAGCGCAAACAACAGTCAGGACCCGTCCCCCCACCCGAAGGCGGAGGGAAACTACCCTCTCGTCCACCGGGTTGAACTCCAACATGCAGGCTCTGAGCCGGGGGGCAACAAGAATTGCCACCCCAGCCCGTCGCCTCTCACTGCTGGCAACGCCAGAGTGGAAGAGAGTCCAGCCCCTCTCGAGAGAACTGGTTCCAGAGCCCTTGCTGTGCGTCGAGGTGAGTCCGACTATATCCAACCGGAACTTCTCTACCTCGCGCACTAGCTCAGGCTCCTTCCCCCCCAGTGAGGTGACGTTCCACGTCCCAAGAGCTAGCTTCTGTAGCCGAGGATCGGACCGCCAAGTGTCCTGCCTTCGGCTACCGCCCAGCTCACATTGCACCCGACCTCTATGGCCCCTGCTATGGGTGGTGAGCCCATTGGAGGGGGGACCCACGTTGCCTCTTCGGGCTGTGCCCGGCCGGGCCCTATGGGGACAGGCCCGGCCACCAGGCGCTCGCCATCGTGCCCCAACTCCGGGCCTGGCTCCGGAGGGGGGTCCCGGTGACCCGCGTCCGGGCGAGGGAAATCTGAGTCTCGGTTCTTGCATTTCCATAGAAGTCTTCGAGCTGCTCTTTGTCTGATCCCTCACCTAGGACCTGTTTGTCTTGGGAGACCCTACCAGGGGGCATGGAAGCCCCCGGACAACATAGCTCCTAGGATCATTGGGACACGCAAACTCCTCTACCACGTTAAGGTGGCAGCTCAGCTTTTTGTTCAAATTATGTCACAGTTTCAATTAGAATAAAGTTACAAAAGTTATTTGACTAGTTTAAACCTGTGACATTATCTGATTAAAAGGCCATCAAAATAACAATTAAAAATAATTTCATGGTTAATCATTTTGTTTAGGAGTGATGTTTATGAAAAATAAATAATAATAATATTCATATATATATATATATATATATATATATATATACACATTAGGTCAGGAAAAATTTCATCTCTACAGGTTTCTCTAGCAGAAATAATTTTGTTTAGGACTGATGTTTATTAAGAAATTTGTATTAAAAAAAATAAATAAATAAATGTTATATATATATATATATATATATATATATATATATATATATATATATATATATATATATATATATATATATATATATATATATATAAACATTTCATCCCTACAAGCCTGTTTCACAGGTTTCTCTAGCATAGATAATTTTGATAATTTTGTTTAGGACTGATGTTTATTGAGAAATTTGTATTAAAAAAATAAAAAATATTTATATATATATATATATATATATATATATATATATATATATATATATATATATATATATATATATATATATATATATATATATATATATATATGCACGTGTAGCCTGACCTAACGTAGACTCCGCTCTACCCCGGTATTGAGCACTGTATAACGGATAAACCACAGAATTAATATATACATATATATATATATATATATATATATATATATATATATATATATATATATATATATATATATGTCATCCCTCAACAAGCGCAGCGAAATTGTAACAGCATGCCGCCACAGACGGAAACACCTCCTAGGTAACACATGAGCCAATCACCACGCCCCTACGCCAGCCTGTACCCACCCACTCTGTGCCCTATATAAACCATGGTATGTGAATGCTCCCATTAAAATCTCCTGATGATTGAGGGAACCCCCCCCTCATGAAACAGGCCTGTAGAGATGAAATAGTCTTGTGATTTTTTTTCCACACATACATATATATATATATATATATATATATATACAGTATATATATACAGGATGTACCCCGCCCTCCGCCCGAATGCAGCTGAGATAGGCTCCAGCACCCCCGCGACCCCAAAAGGGACAAGCGGTAGAAAATGGATTGATGGATATATGTGTATATATATATATAAATATATATATATATATATATATATATATATATATATATATATATATATATATATATATATATATATATATACATACACACATACATACATACATACAAATATATATATATATATATATATATATATTAATCCAAAATGTTTTTACACCCTTCAACAACTAAAGGACTTGTATGTCCTATTTGGCATCAAAGATGGTCCAAATTATAATAAATTGTATATTGAAGCAAATTTCTCAAACAATGAAAATATTATTAATGGGTTCCAGCCTCGACAAAAGTCAATATTTGAGTAAAAGTGTCTACACTTTGAACACAACATAAAAGGCTACACAGTACTGTATATCAAACAAACATAACAAAGGGTTTCTGGAACAACTTTCTCTTTAATAACAAAGTCAAAACAACAACAAACAAGATGAACTGTCCTCATTTACAGCTGCCCTGCCGACACGCACACACCCTGTCACTAGCATTGTGGTGCGCTCACAGTTTGAAATCACAAAACTCCTTAACTTTAACAGCTAGATTGCTACAATAATTAGTAGTGAAAAATAAAATCAGATTTACCTAGTTGGTTAATCTTTTTTGAGAGGGGTAGAGGGAGGCAAGGTCGATACTGTGTCGATACTTCCTGAATGTTTCAAACCACACAACAGTTGTCTGTTGCTTTGTTGGACACATTTTGAGCTAGCAAAACTCAAACCTGATGTAAAAAGGATTAAACAAACAAATAAAATGTATGCAAAGTAGCAACAATGAGCTGACAAGGAGCACCAGCGATCAATAAGTCCGCCCACAATGGATGTGCTACCGGGCACAAAATGGTTGCACTGCGAAGCACACAATGGGTGTATGAAACATTCATTACATGTAAACAATATTCATATTCCAAAGCATATTTTTATACTGTCTGTGGTTCGCAAATTGAAAAGTTTGCACAATAACCTTGTGGTTAGAGTGTCCGCCCTGAGATCAGTAGGTCGTGAGTTCAAACCCCGTCCGAGCCATACCAAAGACTATAAAAATTGGACCCATTACCTCCCTGCTTGGCACTCAAGGGTTGGAATTGGGGGTTAAATCACCGAAATGATTCCCGAGTGCGGCCACCGCTGCTGCTCACTGCTCCTCACCTCCCAAGGGGTGGAACAAGGAGATGGGTGAAATGCAGAGGGTAATTTCACCACGCCTAGTGTGTGTGTGACTATCAGTGGTACCTTAACTTTAATAAGGGGTTTGTAAGTACTCTGCTCACTTCTTTACCAACGTGCTAGTACTCACAACTTTCTTTGGCCCCATGGTGGCTTATTTTTTTGCAGCCCAACTCAATAAAAAAAGATTCTGATTCATTGTTTGGGTACATGATTGTGCGGGATAATACGCAGGCAAACCTTGTTACAAACTATAAACATGCAGTACTTTGTTACATGCAATGTTTAGGGGTATGACAACTGAAGGTGTGCAAAAACTGTGGCAAATTATTGGTGAAAAAGTGAGTTTTAAAATACTTTATTCTGATCTAACTTTTTACATCGGAAAAAACTCTGGGTGGGTTGACTTTCTATATTGGACATTTGAATGGTCAAGGTTAGACTATTGACTCATCACAATTGAACACATATTAAATCCTGGCTTACAAAATGAATGAATGCATGCAGTATGAGGGCTTTCTTTGAGACAAGCGTTATCTCATGACTGAAGTATCATACGCTCCAATTGTATCACTTCAAAAACCTCAGCTCCCCTTTTTTCTGCTTCCTGCACAGCGCCAGAGAGTCATATCTTCCCCAGTCGGCTTGTCTGATAGCCCCTCGGTGTCTCCCACCCCCTCGCCAAATGACTTTCAGTGGGGCGCGTGCGGCTCTTTTGCGGGGTCCCCATTGCTGTGTGTGAACCCCCGGCTCATGCAGTCGTTGCCCCCGTGCCACCAGCGGCGTCCTGGCAGTTTGTTCCTGTCTGTCAGCAGCCCTGGGCTATAAAGTCACTGTTATCTCCACAGTTAAGTGCAGGCCACAGACGGAGGGTGAGCTCAAAGTGAGGCAGCAGAGACACGCTGTCCCGCCTGGCACCACAGCACACAGGAAGCGGGGCTACGCCGTGTCCCCCTGTCTGGCCCCGGAGCCCTCCTCGCTCCATAACCCAGGCGTTAATGCGGGGAGACCCTCGTCCAAATTACTCTCTAATTTCCCTTCAGGACGCAAACGATCCCATCGGCCCTTGAGAATCAGACTGAGGATTTGTTCAAAGTGGTTTGTTTTGTCTTGTCCCCTCACGCCGCGCTCCAATTCCATCACTCAAGTTCTAGTTTTCGGCTCACGGCCAGTAAATTGGGGGATTTGAGAAAAGAGGCGTTTAAAGAGTCCCAGAGAGGATAAAAAAAAAAAAAAACATCAGAATTTACGCTGTCCTGTTGTGTGCAGGACAGCTCCAGTTGTCAAACCTGAGTTCCCATCATCGTTTTGTCACGATGTCATCATCTGAGCTCTCAGGGCTCTTTGCGGCACATTTTCAGACCTGTAGCTCCCGTCAGGGGATAAATTGGGTGACTAATGCTCTTTGAAGACAAACTGACACAGCTGATCAACTCTTGCTCACACATGAAACAATCATGCACCCAGATGCTTCGCTGCAGAGACTTGAATATTAATAACCCTGCAGCATTTTCACAATCTGAAATGTTCTTTCACTCTTGAATGTTTTTGCAGCTTGTTATTTCTGTCTAACCAACTCTATTATCTGGCAAAATATTACAGAAGTACGACTAACATACAATATTATACCCCCCTGGTGACCTTTAAAGGAACCAAAGCATCTGGATGACCAAAATCGTCTCTGATTTTTTTTGCCCCGGCAGTCATTTTCCATCATCCATCCATCCATTTTCTACCGCATGTCCCTTTCAGGGTCGCGGGGGGTGCTGGAACCTATCTCAGCTGCATTCTTCAATTACAAAATCCAAAACCAGTGAAGTTGACACATTGTCCATCCATCCATCCATCTTCTTCCGCTTATCCGAGGTCGGGTCGCGGGGCAGCAGCCTAAGCAGGGAAGCAGCCTAAGCAGGGAAGCCCAGACTTCCCTCTCCCCAGACACTTCGTCCAGCTCTTCCCATGGGACCCTGAGGCGTTCCCAGGCCAGCCGGGAGACATAGTCTTCCCAACGTGTCCTGGGTCTTCCCCGCGGCCTCCTACCGGTCGGACGTGCCCTAAACACCTCCCTAGGGAGGCGCTCGGGTGGCATCCTGACCAGATGCCCGAATCACCTCATCTGGCTCCTCTCGATGTGGAGGAGCAGCGGCTTTACTTTGAGCTCCCCCCGGATGGCAAAGCTTCTCACCCTATCTCTAAGGGAGATCCCCGCCACCCGGCGGAGGAAACACATTTCGGCCGCTTGTACCCGTGATCTTGTCCTTTCGGTCATAACCCAAAACTCATGACCATAGGTGAGGATGGGAACGTAGATCGACCGGTAAATTGAGAGCTTTGCCTTCCGGCTCAGCTCCTTCTTCACCACAACGGATCGATACAGCGTCCGCATTACCGAAGACGCCGCACCGATCCGCCTGTCGATCTCACGATCCACTCTTCCCTCACTCGTGAACAAGACTCCGAGGTACTTGAACTCCTCCACCTGGGGCAAGATCTCCTCCCCAACCCGGAGATGGCACTCCACCCTTTTCCGGGCGAGAACCATGGACTCGGACTTGGAGGTGTTGATTCTCATCCCAGTCGCTTCACACTCGGCTGCGAACCGATCCAGCGAGAGCTGAAGATCCTGGCCAGATGAAGCCATCAGGACCACATCATCTGCAAAAAGCAGAGACCTAATCCTGCAGCCACCAAACCAGATCCCCTCAACGCCTTGACTGCGCCTAGAAATTCTGTCCATAAAAGTTATGAACAGAATCGGTGACAAAGGGCAGCCTTGGCGGAGTCCAACCCTCACTGGAAACGTGTCCGACTTACTGCCGGCAATGCGGACCAAGCTCTGGCACTGAGCATACAGGGAGCGGACTGCCACAATCAGACAGTCCGAAACCCCATACTCCCTGAGCACTCCCCACAGGACTTCCCGAGGGACACGGTCGAATGCCTTCTCCAAGTCCACAAAACACATGTAGACTGGTTGGGCAAACTCCCATGCACCCTCAAGGACCCTGCCGAGAGTATAGAGCTGGTCCACAGTTCCACGACCAGGACGAAAACCACACTGTTCCTCCTGAATCCGAGGTTCGACTATCCGCCGTAGCCTCCTCTCCAGTACACCCGAATAGACCTTACCGGGAAGGCTGAGGAGTGTGATCCCACGATAGTTAGAACACACCCTCCGGTTCCCCTTCTTAAAGAGAGGAACCACCACCCAGGTCTGCCAATCCAGAGGTACCGCCCCCGATGTCCACGCGATGTTGCAGAGTCTTGTCAACCAAGACAGCCCCACAGCATCCAGAGCCTTAAGGAACTCCGGGCGGATCTCATCCACCCCCGGGGCCTTGCCACCGAGGAGCTTTTTAACTACCTCAGCAACCTCAGCCCCAGAAATAGGAGAGCCCACCACAGATTCCCCAGGCACTGCTTCCTCATAGGAAGACGTGTTGGTGGGATTGAGGAGGTCTTCGAAGTATTCCCTCCACCGATCCACAACATCCGCAGTCGAGGTCAGCAGAACACCATCCTCGCCATACACGGTGTTGATAGTGCACTGCTTCCCCTTCCTGAGGCGGCGGATGGTGGTCCAGATTTGCTTCGAAGCCATCCGGAAGTCGCTTTCCATGACTTCCCCGAACTCCTCCCATGTCCGAGTTTTTGCTTCTGCGACCGCTGAAGCCGCACACCGCTTGGCCTGTCGGTACCTGTCCGCTGCCTCAGGAGTCCTATGAGCCAAAAGAACCCGATAGGACTCCTTCTTCAGCTTGACGGCATCCCTCACCGCCGGTGTCCACCAACGGGTTCTAGGATTACCGCCACGACAGGCACCAACTACCTTGCGGCCACAGCTCCAATCATCCGCCTCGACAATAGAGGCGCGGAACATGGTCCATTCGGACTCAATGTCCAGTACCTCCCTCGTGACATGTTCAAAGTTCTTCCGGAGGTGGGAATTGAAACTCTCTCTGACAGGAGACTCTGCCAGACGTTCCCAGCAAACCCTCACAATGCGTTTGGGCCTGCCAGGTCTGTCCGGCATCCTCCCCCACCATCGCAGCCAACTCACCACCAGGTGGTGATCGGTAGAAAGCTCCGCCCCTCTCTTCACCCGAGTGTCCAAAACATGAGGCCGCAAATCCGATGACACAACTACAAAGTCGATCATGGAACTGCGGCCTAGGGTGTCCTGGTGCCAAGTGCACATATGGACACCCTTATGCTTGAACATGGTGTTCGTTATGGACAATCTGTGACGGGCACAAAAGTCCAATAACAAAACACCGCTCGGGTTCAGATCCGGGCAGCCATTCTTCCCAATCACGCCTCTCCAGGTTTCACTGTCGCTGCCAACATGAGCATTGAAGTCCCCCAGTAGAACGAGGGAATCACCCGGGGGAGCACTCTCAAGTACTACCTCGAGTGAATCCAAAAAGGGTGGGTACTCTGAGCTGCGGTTTGGCGCGTAAGCGCAAACCACAGTCAGGACCCGTTCCCCCACCCGAAGGCGGAGGGAAGCTACCCTCTCGTCCACCGGGTTGAACTCCAATGTGCAGGCTCTGAGCCAGGGGGGAAACAAGAATTGCCACCCCAGCCCGTCGCCTCTCACTGCCGGCAACGCCAGAGTGGAAGAGAGTCCAGCCCCTCTCGAGAGAAGTGGTTCCAGAGCCCTTGCTGTGCGTCGAAGTGAGTCCGACTATATCTAGCCGGAACTTCTCCACCTCGCGCACTAGCTCAGGCTCCTTCCCCCCCAGCGAGGTGACGTTCCACGTCCCAAGAGCTAGCTTCTGTAGCCGAGGATCGGACCGCCAAGTGCCCTGCCTTCGGCTGCCGCCCAGCTCACATCGCACCCGACCTCTATGACCCCTGCTATGGGTGGTGAGCCCATTGGAGTGGAGACCCACGTAGCCTCTTCGGGCTGTGCCCGGCCGGGCCCCATGGGGACAGGCCCGGCCACCAGGCGCTCGCCATCGTGCCCCACCTCCGGGCCTGGCTCCAGAGGGGGGCCCCGGTGACCCGCGTCCGGGCGAGGGAAATCTGGGTTCCTTGTCAGGGTTCCTCATAGAGATCTTCGAGCTGCTCTTTGTTTGATCCCTCACCTAGGACCAGTTTGCCTTGGGAGACCCTACCAGGGGGCATAGAAGCCCCCGGACAACATAGCTCCTAGGATCATTGGGACACGCAAACTCCTCTACCACGTTAAGGTGGCAGCTCAGAGAGGAGGTTGACACATTGTGTAATTCGTAAATAAAAACAGAATAAAATGATTTGCAAATCCTTTTCAACCTATATTCAATTGAATAGACTGCAAAGACAAGATACTTAATGTTCGAACTGAGAAACTTTAACTTTGAATTTAATGACAGCAACACATTGCAAAAAAGTTGGCTCAGGGGCATTTTACCACTGTGTTACATGGCCTTTCCTTTTAACAATACTCAGTAAACTTTTGGGAACTGAGGAGAACAATTTTTGAAGCTTTTCAGGTGGAATTATTTCCCATTCTTGCTTTGATGTACAGCTTAAGTTGTTCAACAGTCCGGTGTTTCCGTTGTGGTATTTTAGGCTTCATAATGCGCCACACATTTTCAATGGGAGACAGGTCTGGACTACAGGCAGGCCAGTCTAGTACCCGCACTCTTTTACAATGAAGCCTGTGGCATGTGACTTGGCATTGTCTTGCTGAAATAAGCAGGGGCGTCCATGATAACGTTGCTTGGATGGCAACATATGTTGCTCCAAAACCTGTATGTACCTGTGTTGATGGGCATTCCTCAACTTTGTCAGTCTTTTTTGCCACTTGTGCCAGCTTTTTTGAAACATGTTGCAGACATCAAATTCCAAATGAGCTAATATTTGCAAAAATTAAAAATAAAGTTTTCCTGTTCGAATGTTAAGAATTTTGTCATTGCAGTCCATTCAATTAAATATAGATTGAAAATGATTTGCAAATCATTGTATTTGGATTTTATTTACGATTTACACAACATGCCAACTTCACTGGTTTTGGGTTTTGTAGTTAAGTAACTGTACTTGGAACGCCCCCTTTCCATCGCCAGACTCGATAGGCCACTCCCCTTTGGTGTGAAATAACCTACAGAACTGGAGCCCATGTTCCCATATAGACAGTGTGAATAAAGACATGTAAAACTATTATTTTCATCACTAAATTGCATGTTTTGGTCGCCATGGCCCATGATTTTTTTTAAACTAATATGGCTCAAAGTATGAGCAAAAACAAAATATAAAAGAATGGCCATTTCCAGACTTCCCTACTCTTCCATAGACGTCATATCCTGTGTTTGCTCATGCTCTTTCAGGACTTGAGAAAAACATCAGCAGAAGAGGATGCCAAATAGAATACTAGCGGCTTACCTTCTTTGTCTTTCGTTTTTGATCGTCTGGTCTGTTCTTCTTTCTCTGTTTTTCTGCAGGTTCTCACTCAGTCTTCCTCCCCTTAAGGGTACGCCTGATTTTCAGGATCACATTTGGCTTGAGTCTTTTAAAGAAGTCAGAATCATTAAAATGATCGCTGCAAATTACTCTTTTCTTGCTTGGTCTGTCCCATTTTGTGTGAGTCAATTTGACTGGAGAGGTCCATGCTTTCCTCACATTCCTAACATTTGGAAACGTATGCAGGCAGACTCTTTTTTTAGTTGTATTGATACAACCTGCAACAATGCATCCGTCAGACATATTTGATGATTTCTTTAAAATTTGCACAGAAATATGATGATTTACTCACAAAAATATTATAATGTATTTTTATATATATTTTATGAATATATAAACACTTTTCAGTATGACGCTGTGCATTTATCATTTGCTTTAATCATCACCACTCTCATTGTATCAATCAAAACTAACCAATAGCAGACATTTAGATATAACTCTTGTCTTGGATCTCAATTCATTTCATTGAATCTGTGCTGTTTGCTTGTTGTAATCTTATACAAATAAACCTAAATTTCTGTCTATTTTTAACTATCGGCTTGACCTATTCAAGGTATGCATTTACTAAAACACTTTCAAACTTGATTGCTCACAAAGCTGATTTACCAAGTTGGACTGCTGATGATTGTGTCTCTTAAATGAGAAAAATAGACAGCACAATCCTTTGTCTGTCCTAATGAATATGCAGAATACATGCTTATTATTGCAACACCCACAATACTTGGGGAGGAGGAGATGCAAATACAGTATAGTAATTTAACACCCACAACGAGATTGATCAATACTGGATTTGTTTGAGGCTTTTGTTTTTGCCTCTATATTTAGTGCATTTGAAATGGACGTGCAAACTGGCACAGGTATGCACAAACGGCTGTGAGAAAGGAAGCGATCATGCTGCAAAGACAAACTATGGACAGAGAATCCGCCGTCATTCATGTGTGTGTTAACATATTTGAACCTTTAGAAATAAAATATTTGACAGAAATCATTTTATATCTGCATACCATTGCCTGTTAGATAAGTGTGTTTCAGTTGGCTTTAATGAACAGATGTTTTTAGGGCTCATCATTATCTTCTATCCTTACTAACACAACACATTTTTTTCTCTCTTTTGGATGAGGTTCAGGTTTGCGCAATAAAAGAGAAATATCTCCCCTTTTATTTGGAAAAAAAAAAGTATTATTGTGAAACCATTTTAATACTCTGACAGTTTACCAGCGCAGCACTAACATGACATGCCACAAAGGGCAATGTGAACAACTAGGGGAATGTGCCATTATATAAATATCACTGACAGAACAGGAAGGGGCTAGGATATTTAAATTTCATAGGAAACGTCATGCCATTCATTGATTGACATTTTATGCAAAATGGGGCTCCACACGGATTGCAGCGCCATGAACACACACACTACACACAAGAGACTGACCCCACTGTAGGCTGGAATCTGCATATCGGAGATAAAGACCACCTTAAGGTCCATCTGGATCAATTCACCGAAAATGTATCAATGCATTGATTCACGGCTTTTGATTGATTGATTGAGAAGTTTATTGACATCTTAAAGAATTGAATCCGTGTAATGCTTTAAAAAGGCAAATGGATAGCACAAAAAGCCAAAAGGCTTGTTTCCATTGTGGTCCATTAAATATTCATCACATTTGATACATTCAATAATAAAAGATATATAACCTGCAACATGTATATAAAAAATTACGTTAAATTTTTTTATAAATTATGTACATATACACAGTATACATGTCAGGTGATTTGAAATACAGTATATACAAAACAATGGGCGGGGGGGGGGGTATATACACTATGTACATCAATCAATCAATCAATGTTTATTTATATAGCCCTAAATCACAAGTGTCTCAAAGGGCTGCACAAGCCACAACGACATCCTCGGTACAAAGCCCACATAAGGGCAAGGAAAAACTCACCCCAGTGGGACGTCGATGTGAATGACTATGAGAAACCTTGGAGAGGACCGCATATGTGGGTAACCCCCCCCCCCCCCCCTCTAGGGGAGACCGAATGCAATGAATGTCGAGTGGGTCTGACATAATATTGTGAGAGTCTAGTCCATAGTGGATCCAACATAATAGTAAGTGTCCAGTCCATAGTGGGGCCAGCAGGACACCATCCCGAGCGGAGACGGGTCAGCAGCGCAGAGATGTTCCCAGCCGATGCACAGGCGAGCGGTCCACCCCGGGTCCCGACTCTGGACAGCCAGCACTTCATCCATGGCCACCGGACCTGTGCCCCCCACCCTCCACAAGGAAGAGGGGAGCAGAGAAGAAAAGAAAAGAAACAGCAGATCAACTGGTCTAAAGGGGGGTCTATTTAAAGGCTAGAGTATACAAATTAGTTTTAAGATGGGACTTAAATGCTTCTACTGAGGTAGCATCTCTAATTGTTACCGGGAGGGCATTCCATAGTACTGGAGCCCGAATAGAAAACGCTCTATAGCACGCAGACTTTTTTTGGGCTCTGGGAATCACTAATAAGCCGGAGTTCTTTGAACGCAGATTTCTTGCCGGGACATATGGTACAATACAGTCAACAAGATAGGACGGAGCTAGACCGTGTAGTATTTTATACGTAATTAGTAAAACCTTAAAGTCGCATCTTAAGTGCACAGGAAGCCAGTGCAGGTGAGCCAGTATAGGCGTAATATGATCAAACTTTCTTGTTCTTGTCAAAAGTCTAGCAGCCGCATTTTGTACCAATTGTAATCTTTTAATGCTAGACATAGGGAGACCCGAAAATAATACGTTACAGTAGTCGAGACGAGACGTAACGAACGCATGAATAATTATCTCAGCATCGCTAGTGGATAAAATAGAACGAATTTTAGCGATATTACGGAGATGAAAGAAGGCCGTTTTAGTAACACTCTTAATGTGTGATTCAAACGAGAGAGTTGGGTTGAAGATAATACCCAGATTCTTTACTGATTTGCCTTGTGTAATTGTTTGGTTGTCAAATGTTAAGGTGGTATTATTAAATAAATGTCGGTGTTTAGCAGGACCGATAATCAGCATTTCCGTTTTCTTGGCGTTGGGTTGCAAGAAGTTAGCGGACATCCATTGTTTAATTTCATTAAGACACGCCTCCAGTTGACTACAATCCGGCGTGTTGGTCAGCTTTAGGGGCATGTAGAGTTGGGTGTCATCAGCATAACAATGAAAACTAACACCGTATTTGTGTATGATGTCGCCTAGCGGCAGCATGTAATAACTAAAGACTGCAGGGCCAAGAACCGAACCCTGAGGAACTCCGCACGTTACCTTAACATAGTCTGAGGTCACATTATTATGGGAGACGCCCTGCATCCTGTCAGTAAGATAAGAGTTAGACCACGACAAAGCTAAGTCTGACATACCAATACGTGTTTTGATACGCTCTAATAAAATATTATGATCGACGGTATCGAAAGCAGCGCTAAGATCAAGAAGCAGCAACATAGATGACGCATCAGAATCCATCGTTAGCAGTAGATCATTAGTCATTTTTGCGAGGGCTGTCTCCGTAGAGTGATTTGCCCTGAAATCGGATTGAAAAGGTTCACAGCAAGTGTTAGACACTAAGTGTTCATTTAGCTGCTGTGCGACAATTTTTTCGAGGATTTTCGAAATAAAGGGAAGGTGGGACACCGGTCGGTAGTTTACCATGAGGTCAGGATCAAGGTTAGGTCTTTTGAGCAGAGGATGAATAACCACTTTCAAGAATGCTAGGGGAACAGTGCCAGAGGAAAGTGATAAGTTTATAATATTTAGCACTGATGGACCTAATAATACAAAAAGCTCCTTGATAAGTTTCCCAGGAAGTGGGTCAAGTAAACATGTTGTTTGTTTTATCCCACTTACACGCCGTAATAGTTCCTCTAATGTTATTTCATCAAAAAGAGAGAGACTATTTTGTATTGCAGTATCCGTCGTAGATGCGTTGTCTTTAATCTCCTTTCTAATGAGTTCAATTTTCTTATTAAAGAAATTCATAAAGTCATCTGCCGAGTGGGTGGAGCTATTGGGAGGAGTCCCTTGTTGGGTTAGCGATGCTACTGTACTAAACAAAAATTTAGGGTCGTTTTTGTTGAGGCGGATGAGATTTGAGTAATATTTAGCTTTAGCTAAGGTAAGCATGCGTTTATACGATATTAAACTATCACTCCATGCTTGATGGAAAACCTCAAGCTTGGTCGCGCGCCATTTGTGTTCCAACTTTCTACATGATAATTTATGAGCTCTGGTTTCTTCTGTAAACCATGGGGTGCGCCTTTTAGGGGCCCTTTTTTGTTTTAGCGGTGCTATGCTATCAATGGTTTCGCGCAGGGCATTGTCAAAGTTGTTAGTTAGGTTATCAATAGAGCCGACATAATTTGGGAATGGTGCCATTACCGAAGGCAGTAGGTCAGCAAGAGTCATCGTTGTGGCAGCATTAATGTTGCGGCTGCTATAGCAGTTATTATTATTATTAGTTTGTTGACAATGAGTCAGAACTTTGAATTTTATAAGGTAATGATCGGACATTACTTTAGTACACGGGAGTACCATAACTTTGGAGGTGGTGACACCCCTGACCAGCACTAGATCTATCGTATTACCGTTGCGATGCGTAGGTTCATTTATTATTTGTGTAAGACCACAGCTATCAATTATAGTCTGGAGCGCCACGCACTGAGGGTCTGATGGGGTATTCATATGGATATTAAAGTCCCCCATTATGATTATATTGTCTGCGTGCGTCACTAGATCAGCAACGAACTCTGAGAATTCATTGATAAAGTCCGAGTAGGGCCCTGGGGGGCGGTAGATAACAGCCATATCAAGAGGCAGCGGTGCAACAGACCTCAGAGTAAGCACCTCAAACGATTTGTATTTATTACTTAGGTTAGGGGTAAAGTTAAAGTTTTCATTGTATATTAGTGCGACCCCCCCACCCCTTTTGAGGGGACGGGCAATATGCGCATTCGTATAGTTAGGAGGAGACGTCTCATTTAGCGCAAAAAAATCGTCTGGTTTGAGCCAGGTTTCGCTAAGACCAATGACGTTAAGATTGTTGTCTCTAATGACCTCATTAACTAATAACGTTTTGGGAGACAATGATCTTATGTCTTATGATCAAATGTATATATTTCTCTTCCATGTTCGCACATCACCATCTTTCAGTGCAGAGTGCAAATCTATGAGCCAACCCACGTTACGCAAAAATGGCATAGCCTACTACCATGTCAATACACAAAGTAGTCGTTTTATGCCACAAGTTTGTCTCATTTTGTCCATCAAACGTTTTATACTGTGTGTGAATGCACAAAGGTGTTTGTAGGTATATTTGAGCTCATTTAATTTATTTTGGTTATGTCCTCTGTGTATTTAATGTATATTTGCATGTTTCATGACACATTATCTGTATGTATTATTGGCTGCATTTCTGATAGTTGTTTTTGTGCCATGTTGTTCCAGACCACAGCAAACGTTAGCCAGCTTGCAAAGATTGTAATAAATCCATTAGAAGAAGACAGCCGGACATTTCTTTTAACTTGGACACACACATCTATACCTTTGGCCATTCTAAGAGAGTCATTTCCAGGAGTTTTCTCATCATCTGAGAAGTTTTACTAATATTTTCCAATGTTGTAAAAATGTGTAGAATAAATATTACATTTGAATATTTCTGTCAACGAAGATTTGCGTCAGCCTGCGACACATAGTCATTTTGATAGTAGGCTATTATAGCTAATATAGACACGTACGTCATGTGTTGCCTTCATTATAAGACTTATATAAGACTTTTAAAGTAATTTTGATATTAGGCTAATATAACTAATATAGACACTTACGTCATGTGTAGCCTTCATTAGAACACTTATTTAAGGCTTAAATTTTTTTGTGGCTCCAGACAGATTACTTTTTTGTATTTTTGGTCCAATATGGCTCTTTCAACATTTTGGGTTGTATTCTAAGTATTCATTAAAAACAAGGCACAGATATTATTTATACATAAATATGTGTATTAGGTATATATTTTGTGCCACTGTAACAGTAACACTGGGTTTAGAAATAGAAAAATAATACACTAATCACAAATTACACTATGTCCTCCACGTCAATTATTTTCTGCCACGCCCCCTCTTGGAGACAAGAAATTTTCACACTAACCGTGAATTAAAATCCTGAAGAGAACCTGACAATGTATTTATTTATATCCTTATTACCAGTTATGTATGTATATTTGGTCATATTTCCTGTTTGAGCCTCCACAAATATAGAAACCCCGTTTCCATATGAGTTGGGAAATTGTGTTAGGTGTAAATATAAACAGAACACAATGATTTGCAAATCATTTTCAACCCATATTCAGTTGAATATGCTACAAAGACAACATATTTGATGTTCAAACTGATAAACATTTTTTTTTTTTTTGCAAATAATCATTAACTTTAGAATTTGATGCCAGCAACACGTGACAAAGAAGTTGGGAAAGGTGGCAATAAATACTGATAAAGTTGAGGAATGCTCATCAAACACTTATTTGGAACATCCCACAGGTGAACAGGCAAAATGGGAACAGGTGGGTGCCATGATTGGGTATAAAAGTAGATTCCATGAAATGCTCAGTCATTCACAAACAAGGATGGGGCGAGAGTCACCACTTTGTCAACAAATGCGTGAGCAAATTGTTGAACAGTTTAAGAAAAACTTTTCTCAACCAGCTATTGCAAGGAGTTTAGGGATTTCAACATCTACGGTCCGTAATATCATCAAAGAATTCAGAGAATCTGGAGAAATCACTGCACGTAAGCAGCTAAGCCAGTGACCTTCGATCCCTCAGACTGTACTGCATCAACAAGCGACATCAGTGTGTAAAGGATATCACCACATGGGCTCAGGAACACTTCAGAAACCCACTGTCAGTAACTACAGTTAGTCGCTACATCTGTAAGTGCAAGTTAAAACTCTCCTATGCAAGGCGAAAACCGTTTATCAACAACACTCAGAAATGCCGTCGGCTTCGCTGGGCCTGAGCTCATCTAAGATGGACTGATACAAAGTGGAAAAGTGTTCTGTGGTCTGACGAGTCCACATTTCAAATTTTTTTTGGTAACTGTGGACGTCGTGTCCTCCGGACCAAAGAGGTAAAGAACCATCCGGATTGTTATAGGCGCAAAGTTGAAAAGCCAGCATCTGTGATGGTATGGGGGTGTATTAGTGCCCAAGACATGGGTAACTTACACATCTGTGAAGGCGCCATTAATGCTGAAAGGTACATACAGGTTTTGGAGCAACATATGTTGCCATCCAAGCAACGTTACCATGGACGCCCCTGCTTATTTCAGCAAGACAATGCCAAGCCACGTGTTACATCAACGTGGCTTCATAGTAAAAGAGTGCGGGTACTAGACTGGCCTGCCTGTAGTCCAGACCTGTCTCCCATTGAAAATGTGTGGCGCATTATGAAGCCTAAAATACCACAAGGGAGACCGCCGGCCTGTTGAACAACTTAAGCTGTACATCAAGCAAGAATGGGAAAGAATTCCATCTGAGAAGCTTAAAAAATGTGTCTCCTCAGTTCCCAAATGTTTACTGAGTGTTGTTAAAAAGAAAGGCCATGTAACACAGTGGTGAACATGCCCTTTCCCAACTACTTTGGCACGTGTTGCAGCCATGAAATTCTAAGTTCATTATTATTTGCAAAAAAAAAAACGTTTTTGAGTTTGAACATCAAATATCTTGTATTCAGTTGAATATGGGTTGAAAAGGATTTGCAAATCATTGTATTCCGTTTATATTTACATCTAACACAATTTCCCAACTCATATGGAAACGGGGTTTGTATATATATGTATATATATATATATATATATATATATATATATATATATATATATATATATATATATATATATATACATATACACACACACACACACTGGACGTTATTACGTTGCATGTACTGTATAAGTGCATGTAATGTATAGTGTACCTATTGTTGTGGACAGGACATGACCTGATGAAAATATCTGTGTCATATTTGTGCCTGATGAATACTCCTGTGCAATCTATTCCAGGCACATATTGGAACATTAGATGTCAAAATGACCCTTTATGAATGTCCCTGCATGGCTGAAAATTGTGTTTAGATAATTGCCCCGCATCTTCAGACACACTGTCCTCAATTATATCATTATACGTGTCTTTAATGTTAGTTATTGGATGGAATATTAACATAATCCTCCTTTTGTGGCTACTTCTGCACGTCTCAGTGATGCGGGGTGTGCCCACTGCGCTTTAAAAAGGTAATGCAGCACGGGCCAGCCTCCCCTTGGAGTGCGACGCCCCCACACTGAAGCCCCGGCAGCTATAAAGAGGCTCAGGACAGATAGTGATCACACACACACAAGCACATACGCACACATACACACACATGCAGGGTCCTCAGAGAGCCCTCATCCTCCACAGCAGACAGCTTCTCATCACAGCCGTTGCCATAGGAACCCTTTATGTTCAAAGTCTGCTTTTGACTGCAAGGAAAATAGCACTGTAACTTTTTCAAAGAAAGAGGGTTATTTTTTAAACAGGCCTATGATGAATTTAATCGTCAATTGAGGCAGCGCTGAAGAGTTTCTTTGATCGAACCGAGGCGCCATGGTCCATCACAGGTCCACCAAAGGAGCGTCCAAAGCGCGACGTGACCACATCAATCACGAGATCAGGAATATGCGAGCTCTGCTGCCAATCCCCCAAGAGGAGCAGGAGCGCCTCTCCTACCTGCACTCCATGTCCGCCATCTGCACCTACATCAGGAAGTCGGTTGTCTTCAAAGGTGAGTCATCCATCTTTCATTCCTCGAAACTCCATTCAGCCTGCATCACTTCAAAATGTCAAACTGTCCTGGGGATTACCTTGCACATTTCATCCTTAAGGGATCTCCTCGGGTGACGGCTGCTCTCTGCCTTATGAGGCCTTTCTTCAAGCCCTGCATGGCTTCATCCTGGTCACTACCGCCCAAGGGAGGCTGGTCTATGTGTCGGAAAACGTGGCCCAATATCTCGGCCTTTCCATGGTTGGTGTATAAAGCCTTCAATGCAGGCAGCATTTGATAGGAAGTTAAAAACTTCTATTTTTGGTAAAACCATCGGTTCAATTGGCAGGTAGACGTGCTTCAAGGAGACAGCATATATGACATGGTGGAACGTGCTGACTTCCACACTGTCCAGTCCACCCTGGAAGGATACGGCGAAAAGAGAGCATCGTCAGGTAAAACTTTGTTTAAAGAATGACCCAATAGTGTTTGCACGCCACAAATATGTTTTATGTGCAGTAGTTGTATTTGGTGTTTTAAATCCCAATAGAGGCCTAAAATTGTAAACATTTGATGACTTTTGCATGCGGAACTGCACAAATTGCACAGTAATTATATCTAATTCAATTAAATTGGAGTTAATTAAAATTAAATACATTTAATCAATTCAAAATACAATTATTTCCATACTATTTAATTTATTTTATATACATTGTATTTTATATGTATATTTTATGATAATTTTACTTGTTTTTACTGTGGTTTATTTTGCTTATTCTTTTTATCAAAGTTTTATGTCTTTTTTTATTTTTATTTTTATTTATTTTTAAGTAGTTGTCATAAAATAATGCCCTTAAAGGTTTGAAAAGGAAATTTGCAGTAAATGAATCCGCACTGAACCATTTTTTTTGCAGTTGAAAGAAATAAAAGTATTTCATTTTCTATATCTTATTATATTTGTTAGTTTCTGTACCTTTATTGTGTATTTTGTTAATTACACAATACATGTAAAGCCCTTTAGAAATAACCAGTGAACCAAAGTGTACACTGTACACCGCAGTGTACAGCACTTTGGTTCACTGGTTATTTTTAAAGGGCTTTACATGTACAGTTAGATTGGATTAGAATTTGTTTTTTTATTGTATTATTCAACACATTTCTTTTCTTTTTTGTCTTTTTAATTTGATATGATATGATTTAACATCCATCCATGTTCTACACTCTTGTCCACCTCATCGCAGGGCCAACACAGATAGACAGACAACACACTCACATCACACTAAATGCATTTTAAATTTAAAGTACATTTATTTAATTTTTTTTTTTTTTAAAGTGCAATATGCTCTTTTAAATATCATTGTATTATTCATTAAGATGCTTTTTTTTCTTTTCATTTTTATTGTAATCTAATTACATTTAATGTAATTTAGAATATTTGACATGCATTGTTAAATCTAAAGTAAATTCCTTTAATTTACATTTCAAAATGTGTTAAATGTTGGTTGGTTGAAGTTTATTTTATGTATGCAGTTTCAATATTATACATCACATATTTCACATATTTTTAATTTCTCTTTACAACATGCCCAAAAAGAAGTAGGAAGAAGTTAAGTTTATTTAATCCTCCCCCTTTATATTTCATAAAATGCACACCCCCCCCCCTCATTTCTAATTCAATTCCTTTGAATTTAATGTAATTTAGTTTACTTAACATGCAATGTTAAATCTAATTTATTTTTACAAAAGTAAAATATGGTCTATTGAATGTTATTCTATTATTCATTAAAATGCCATTTTCCCTTTTTAATTTAATTTAATTTAATGTAATTTGAAAAGTTTAACATGCATTTATTAAAGTAAAGTAAATTCCTTTATTACATTTTTTTAAGTGCAATATGGTCAGTTTAATGTTATTCTATTATTCAATAAAATGCAGTTTTTTATTTTTCTTGTAATTTAAATTGTTTACTATGCATTGCTAAATTTATAGTAAAGATCTTTATTTCAATTTCTTTGAACCAAAGGTTGAGTACTGAAGTACAGGGGTTCTTAACTTTTTATTTTTTATTTATTTATGTTTTTTAAAATTGGGGCCCAACTTTTCTACTACAGATGGTACCCGGGGACCACTCAAATATCAACACTGAATTAACATTCTCACTCGTGATTTTTTCGTATATAATTATTAAATCTAACCTATTTACAGATTAAAAGGGATGAATTTTGTCAAATGACATGGAACCATTTGCTAATCCCAAAGATTATTAACAAGATTTAGGTCAGGCTGATTACAAAAATAAATACTAACCAAATATACTGCTAAATAATTCATAAATACTGATGAAAAATAGATGTACGTGCCATTACCCAGGGCTAAAATAAATACATTCTAACTAAAATAATAATATATATATATAAGCTTCTTGGGGGGCAGCACAGTGGGAGAGGGGTTAGTGCGTCTGCCTCACAATACGAAAGTCCTGGGTTTGATCCTGCGCTCTGGATCTTTCTGTGTGGAGTTTGCATGTTCTCCCCGTGACTGCGTGGGTTTCCTCCCACCTCCAAAGACATGCACCTGGGTATAAGTTAATTGGCAACACTAAATTGGCCCTAGTGTGTGAATGTGAGTGTGAATGTTGTCTGTCTATCTGTGTTGGCCCTGTGATGAGGTGGCAACTTGTCCAGGGTGTACCCCGCCTTCCGCCCGAATGCAGCTGAGATAGGCTCCAGCACCCACCGCGACCCCGTAAGGGACAAGCGGTAGAAAATGGATGGATGGACAAGCTTCTTGAATAAACTGCCAATAAAATTAAAGTGCAAATGAAAATACAGCATCACCCCCTTACTAATAATTTTGGCGCTTAAGAAACGTCAATGACTTTAGCTCCGGACTTCTTCTGTTTGTTTGATATTGTCATTATTGCCACAAGTGGCAGAAAAGTGCATTACAACTGAGTACTGCTGCGGCCCATACGGACCCAGCTGAGGAACAGACATTTTTTTGGCGGCCCTTGAGGGGACATTCGCTATAGTACAGTAAACACTACTACATACAGACATATATATACATATATACATATATACATACATATATATATATATATATATATATATACGTACAGGCCAAAAGTTTGGACACACCTTCTCATTCAATGCATTTTTATTTATTTTCATGACTATTTACATTGTAGATTGTCACTGAAGGCATCAAAACTATGAATGAACACATGTGGAGTTATGTACTTAACAAAAAATGGTGAAATAACTGAAAATTGTCACAAGGTGTTGGTGACGAATCCCAAGATGCAGAGAAAGCAGGCTTGGTACAGGGAAACATGATTTAATGTTCAAAATAAGAAGGTAAAACACAAACCAGGAACTAGGCGACAGGAAACAGGAACTAGGAACTAGGAACAAAAAGACAGCACGCTGCAAACAGCTACTGCTTCAACGACGACAAGTATTAGCGACATCGACAGGTAGTGATGACAATCATTAGCGACATCGACAATACTCCAGCACAGACTGGCCGGCAAGGCAGGTTTAAATAGCATCTGGCTGATTGACACCAGGCGTGGCCAGGTGCCAATCAGCCGCAGCTGAGGGAACACAGCGCTCAGGGAGACAAGCAGGAAACAACCAAAATAAAAGCGCTGACAGGAAATAAAGACAAACACAGAGGAAAAACTAACCCTTTGCTCTGATTACTGCTTTGCACACTCTTGATGAGCTTCCAGAGGTAGTCACCTGAATGGTTTTCACTTCACAGGTGTCATAGTTTTGATGCCTTCAGTGACAATCTACAATGTAAATAGTATTGAAATGAGAAGGTGAGTCCAAACTTTTGGCCTGTACTGTATATATACATAATATATTATGCTATATGTACAGTATGCTGTGTATGATCGAAAATGGGGTAGTGAATGTATAGTGGAGTACATTATGGTTGTCTACGCATATGCCTAGCCAGAGGTGGGTAGTAACGCGCTACATTTACTCCGTTACATCTACTTGAGTAACTTTTGGGATAAATTGTACTTCTAAGAGTAGTTTTAATGCAACATACTTTTACTTTTACTTGAGTATATTTATAGAGAAGAAACGCTACTTTTACTCCGCTACTTTTACTCCGCTACTTTTATCTACATTCAGCTCGCTACTCGCTACTAATTTTAATCGATCTGTTAATGCACGCTTTGTTTGTTTTGGTCAGTCATAGTGCCTGCGTTTCAACAAATACAGTCACTGGTGACGTTCACTCCGTTCCACCAATCAGATGCAGTCACTGGTGACGTTGGACCAATCAAACAGAGCCAGGCGGTCACATGACCTGACTTAAACAAGTTGAAAAACTTATTGGGGTGTTACCATTTAGTGGTCAATTGTACGGAATATGTACTGTACTGTGCAATCTACTAATACAAGTTTCAATCAATCAATCAAAAGTGTGAAGGAAAAAAGACACTTTTTTATTTCAAACGTACATCCCGTCACAAGCCTAAAGACTGACTGCACAGTTCCTGTCTTCACAATAAAAGTGCCGCTCCATCGCGCCTGCGCTTTCAAAATAAGAGTCTCCGAAAGCCAGCGCAAACAAGCTAGCAAGCTACGGAATTTGCCGCCAATGTATTTCTTGTTAAGTGTATAAAAACGAATATGGAAGCTGGACAAATAAGATACCAAAAACCAACCACTTTCATGTGGTATTAGACAGAAAGGAGGAACTTTTTTTCTCCTGCATTTGAAAACGTGGACGCTATCAGCACTACTGTCTGATTACAATCAACGCAAGTCATCAGAATCAGGTAATACACCAACTTATATTCTTGTCAACATGAAAGAAAGGAATCTATATGTGTTAAACATGCATGTATATTCATTAAAACACCTTTAACATGTAAACAAAAACGGCAAAATAAATAAATATAAATGATATACTGTATATATCAATGTATGTGTATATATGTATATATATATATATATATATATGTTATGTGTGTGTATGTTACTCATCAGTTACTCAGTACTTGAGTAGTTTTTTCACAACATACTTTTTACTTTTACTCAAGTAAATATTTGGGTGACTACTCATTACTTTTACTTGAGTAATAAATCTCTAAAGTAACAGTACTCTTACTTGAGTACAATTTCTGGCTACTCTACCCCCCTCTGTGCCTAGCTAGTTTCACAATCTTTTCACTTATAACATTTCATCTTTGTGATTACTATAGCGTTCTAAAAATTAAAATAAAGATCATGTCCAGTAAATTGATACACCTGAAACACATGTCCGTAATTAACCTGAAAAATCATGTTCATCACCCATCGTGTTTCGGATTACGCCATTTTCTATTGTTTTGAATAACCACACACACAAATGTAATATAATTGAGACCAGTGCTGGATGTAGAAATCTAATTAAAGTGGTTTTGTTAGTAACATTTGCCTCAAAGTGGTCATATTTCCTGCGAGACCTCATGTGGAGAATGAAATGAAGAATATTGTGATATTGTTTCCACCTTGCAGAGAGGAGCTTTGTATGCTGCATGCAGACCTCCAGGGCCTTCAAACAGCAGCATGGCAGCTGCTCCATGCTGGTCAGGGGCAGCTTCCAATCCTTCCATCAGCAGTGTCCAGTCCCCAACAGCGAGTCCCTCTTTGTGGCGCTGTGCACCCCCACAGTGGACCGCCTGCGGGACACAGAGTCCCACTTGTGTCCCTGCTTCCACAGCAAACACAACTTGGACATGAGCTTGGCGCAGCTCTCGCACAGGTACTGTACATACTGTACTGTTTTTTTTAGCATTTGTCAATGTGTTTACTCACAAATATTCGCTTGTCTCTTCCAGTGTTTTCTATTTTTTGGGGTACTCAGCGGACGAAATGGTGGGACGATCGTGGTACACTTTAATCCATCCAGAAGATCTATCTTCAAGTTTGAATTACCACAGAGAAATGTGTGAGTATAATTAGGTTTGAATTATTCACAACAAAGGCAATTTGCTTGAAATGGACAAAAATGTTGGGACGCCTCGCTTTCGGACCTGCTCTTTACCATCATTACAACAGCATAGACTGTGAGAAATGTGTGTCCGTTCATGCAGATGGACATGTTTGAGGTCAAAGGTCAATGACAAGAGGGCCTTCTGGCTCATGCTATAAGTTGTAATTCATTCCAAAGGCGTTTGAAGGGCGTGAGGTCAGGGCTAGTGAAGTTTCTTCCACACCAAACTCATCCAAGCACGCTTTTATGGACCTTGCTTTGTGCACTGGGGCACACAGTGGACCTTTGCTAAACTGTTCCCGTGAGCATTCATGTCCAAAATGTATGTATGTATGACATATGAGATATTTAGGACTCTGCAAAGTGCATTAAATTGTGATAAAAAAAATAGTTCAGACTAGTGCTGTCAAACAATAAAAAATTTATCCAGATTGATCACTTGGTTAGAGTGGAATAAACATTGATCCACATTATTGTGGACCTGTTAATCCTTTTGTGTTACTAATGTGCTATTTTAAGAGATGTGCCTCTGTGAAAAAAACATTTACACATACACATACACATATACATTATATATATATATATATATATATATATATATATATATATATATATGTATCATTATGTATGTATATATGTATGTTTGTATGCATATACATTTATGTATATACGACAGAACAGGGGTTAGTGCATGTGCCTCACAATACAAAGGTCCTGGGTTCGGTCCCCGGGTACGGGTTTCTTTGTGGAGTTTGCATGTTCTCCCCGTGACTGCGTGGGTTCCCTCTGGGTACTCCGGCTTCAAAGACATGCACCTGGGGATAGGTTGATTGGCAACACTAAATTGGCCCTAGTGTGTGAATGTTGTCTGTCTATTTGTGTTGGCCCTGCAAAGAGGTGGCGACTTGTCAAAGAGGGACAATTGTCAGAAAATGGATGGATGGATATGTATATGTATATACATAAAGTTTAAGTTAAAGTACCAATGATTGTCACACACACACGAGGTGTGGTGAAATTTGTCCTCTGCATTTGACCCATCCCAATGCTCACACCCTGGGAGGTGAGGGGAGCAGTGAGCAGCAGCGTGCGCCGCGCTCGGGAATCATTTGGTGATTTAACCCCCAATTCCAACCCTTGATGCTGAGTGCCAAGCAGGGAGGTAATGGATCCCATTTTTTTTAAGTCTTTGGTATGACTCGGCCGGGGTTTGAACTCACGACCTTCTAGTCTCAGGGCGGATACTCTAACCACAAGGCCACTGAGCTATTTTATTGTAAGAATGTCATTTAGGAACATTTTTTAAACGTTTTACTTGAATGCATGCAACTAATTTGCACAAAACTCATCAATCAATCAATGTTTATTTACTTGGTAACAGTTTTATCAAAAGTTCTTTCAGGCTGTATTTTGGAGTGAAATTGTCTAGCGAGCACACCAGTCGGAGTCTCCTCACTCATTTTTGTACTAACTCTAAATCGCTGGCCTTAAGGTAAAAGAGCTCGTACAGTCAGACAGAAAAAAATGTGGACAGACAATTTCGGGGGCTGGTGCTCAAGCCGGAAACAAAGGCATTTATTGCAAAAATGATTCTTAAAATAGGGCTTCTGAATGCCGCTGAGCATTTTAGGGAATAATTCTCTCAAGAGAATCATCTTAAATAAATGATCAGATATCCAAACATATTTGGGGAGCATTGACAAGGGAGACAGTATTTTTTGTTCTTAAACAAATACAAAATTGGGTCAATGTGCATGTGCCTGACTACGGCGTGGCGCTATGGAAGAATGGCCGTGCGCGACCCGAGGGTCCCTGGTTCAATTCCCACCTAGTACCAACCTCGTCATGTCCGTTGTGTCCTGAGCAAGACACTTCACCCTTGCTCCTGATGGGTGCTGGTTAGCGCCTTGCATGGCAGCTCCCTCCATCAGTGTGTGAATGTGTGTGTGAATGGGTAAATGTGGAAGTAGTGTCAAAGCGCTTTGAGTACCTTGAAGGTAGAAAAGCGCTATACAAGTACAACCCATTTATCATTTATTTATCATTTACTTGGACAAACTGCTCCAAATGTGTTGCCAGAGAAATTTCAGGGATTTTAACTCATTAGTTCATTCTGTAACATTTGCAATCAGATAAGTCCATCCATCCATCTTCTTCCGCTTACCCGAGGTCGGGTCGCGGGGGCAGCAGCCTAAGCAGGGAAGCCCAGACTTCCCTCTCCCCAGCCACTTCGTCCAGCTCTTCCCATGGGACCCCGAGGCGTTCCCAGGCCAGCCGGGAGACATAGTCTTCCCAACATGTCCTGGGTCTACCCCGTGGCCTCCTACCGGTCGGACGTGCCCTAAACACCTCCCTAGGGAGGCGTTCGGGTGGCATCCTGATCAGATGCCCGAACCACTTCATCTGGCTCCTCTCGATGTGGAGGAGCAGCGGTTTTACTTTGAGCTCCTCCCGGATGGCAGAGCTTCTCACCCTATCTCTAAGGGAGAGCCCCGCCACCCGGTGGAGGAAACTCATTTTGGCCGCTTGTACCCGTGATCTTGTCCTTTCGTTCATAACCCAAAGCTCATGACCATAGGTGAGGATGGGAACGTAGATCGACCGGTAAATTGAGAGCTTTGCCTTCCGGCTCAGCTCCTTCTTCACCACAACGGCTCGATACAGCGTCCGCATTACTGAAGACGCCGCACCGATCCGCCTGTCGATCTCACGATCCACTCTTCCCTCACTCGTGAACAAGACTCCGAGGTACTTGAACTCCTCCACTTGGGGCAGGGTCTCCTCCGCAACCCGGAGATGGCACTCCACCTTTTTCCGGGCGAGAACCATGGACTCGGACTTGGAGGTGCTGATTCTCATCCCAGTCGCTTCACACTCGGCTGCGAACCGATCCAGTGAGAGCTGAAGATCCTGGCCAGATGAAGCCATCAGGACCACATCATCTGCAAAAAGCAGAGACCTAATCCTGCAGCCACCAAACCGGATCCCCTCAACACCTTGACTGCGCCTAGAAATTCTGTCCATAAAAGTTATGAACAGAATCGGTGACAAAGGGCAGCCTTGGCGGAGTCCAACCCTCACTGGAAACGTGTCCGACTTACTGCCGGCAATGCGGACCAAGCTCTTACACTGATCATACAGGGAGCGGACCGCCACAATCAGACAGTCTGATACCCCATACTCTCTGAGCACTCCCCACAGGACTTCTTCCCGAGGGACACGGTCAAATGCCATGTAGACTGGTTGGGCAAACTCAGATAAGTCATTATTTATATATTATTGCGCATAAAAGCGTAATTTTGACTTGAGCTTTTGTTTCTTTCATCCGACTGTGACGTTTGTGAGTGTGCATGCTAACAAGTGTGCATCCTTCTTTTCTTTCCTTGTTGCCTTCAGTGCAAGCAGACGAGGGCATCCAGCTGAGGATGATACTGAGACTTCAATGCAAAGATCTGTCATGGACTTGGTGCTACATTTGTGCTAACAAAGAGGCCACTTACATCTTCTGCACTAATTTCATCATAAGGTACCACACATAATTTTTCTACTGTATTTCACACATTTTCATCAGTTGTTCTATATCCTTTCAAGAGACAATATTATAGAAACGTGGTTATAACTCAACGAGGCCGCACCTCACTATCCACAATCCTTGCTTTGCGTGAATATGCATATGTAAAATGTCAATGAATGAATGACAGGGCGCTTCATATGAAATGTCACCACAAATATATTCCTAGCCTCTTCCTATTCACTGATAAGAATATTATGGCAAATTTCCCCTGTGCATTCTAAAAGTCCCCTGTGGCTTGATGTGTAAGTGTTAGACATGTCCACAGAGGCACAGGGATCAAATCCTAGCCCAATATTTATGTTTGAATCATGTAACGTTTGCACATAAAACAATATTTCTCATTAATTTGTTTTAGAAAAAATATGCATCAAAATAAATTCATTTATACTGAAAAAATGCTTCACATAAAAAGGGTGTGAAAAATTTTGTAATGAGGGGACGTCAAAATAAAATTCCACTTAGGGCCCCAATTTAGTCCTGTAACTTAAGAGTAGTCAGTGTACAGCTTGTATAGCAGTACTGTATATGTTTACTGTGAAAATTATTCAATCAAAGTTTATTAATATCATCAAGTGCCTCAAAGGACATTTAACTTAGTCAACATAGCCATTATACTCATGCAGACCATGACACTCCCCTCACCATGTTGACAGTAAGCAAGACCATTTCAGTGGTATCTCATTTTTGTTAGTAATCCTCTCCAAAAGGTCAGACGAAAACTGAATCGTAACAGAAGCAACTAACAGCAGAAACGAGAGACGGCGGATCAACTGGTCTAAAAAGGGGTCTATTTAAAGGTTAGAGTATACAAATTAGTTTTAAGATGGGACTTAAACTAAGTAGGGCATTCCAGAGTACTGGAGCCCATATCAAAAACACTCTAAAGCCTGTAGAATTTTTTGGGGCTCTAGGAATCACTAATAAGCCCGAGTTCTTTGAACGCAGATTTCTGGCCGGGACATATGGTAAAATCCAATCAGCCAGATAGGATGGAGTTAGACCGTTTAGTATTTTATACGCAAGTAGTAAAACCTTAAAGTCGCATATTAAGTGTCGAGGTGTGGTTTTCGCAGCTTATCAATCAATCAATCAATCAATCAATCAATGTTTATTTATATAGCCCTAAATCACAAGTGTCTCAAAGGGCTGCACAAGCCACAACGACATCCTCGGTACAGAGCCCACATAAGAGCAAGGAAAAACTCACCCCCCCCCCCCCCCTCTAGGGGAGACCAAATGCAATGTTATAATGCATAATATGCATAATAGTAAGAGTCCAGTCCATAGTGGGGCCAGCAGGAAACCATCCCGAGCGGAGACGGGTCAGCAGCGCAGAGATGTTCCCAACCGATGCACAGACGAGCGGTCCACCCCGGGTCCCGACTCTGAACAGCCAGCACTTCATCCATGTGTCTCCCCCTCCACAAGGGAGAGGGGGGAGCAGAGGAGAAAGAAAAAGAAACGGCAGATCAACTGGTCTAAAAGGGGGGCTATTTAAAGGCTAGAGTATACAAATGAGTTTTAAGATGGGACTTAAATGCTTCTACTGAGGTAGCATCTCTAACTGTTACCGGGAGGGCATTCCAGAGTACTGAAGCCCGAATAGAAAACGCTGTATAGCCCGCAGACTTTTTTTGGGCTCTGGGAATCACTAATAAGCCGGAGTTCTTTGAACGCAGATTTCTTGTCGGGACATATGGTACAATACAATCGGCAAGATAGGCTGGAGCTAGACCGTGTAGTATTTTATACGTAAGTAGTAAAACCTTACTGCGGGGTCGTTCTCCCAGGAAGGCAGACGGACTACTCCGGACAAGGCGTGCAGGTAAAAACATGATTTAATTATCCAAAACTCAAAGAGGTACAAACAAAAAAGAACACAAGGCGAAGGCACAACGCGCTGATCACACTTGGAGCTAAAGCACAAAAACTCAGCGCAGGAAACAGAAGCTAACACTCGTGATGGGTTGATGAGGCGTCATGAAGCGTTTCGACACATTGCAAAACTGTATTGATACTGTGTCAATTCTGTGTCACTAAATACTGACATCTGCTGGACATTAAAAATCCCTACAGGCAACCTATGGACCGACTCAACTGACACTGATTTTATGACCTAATATATACAATAATATAAACCAAGTCATTGTATTTCATTTAGGATTATTTCATATCTTCATTTAAATAAAAATATATTTTTATCTTTTTTAGATACAGTCAATAAATAATGTGAACATGTATCATAACATGGAAATCTAAGAGAACGTGTTGTGAATGCGGATGCTTGTGGACTCGGAGTTTTTTATTTTATTTTATTTTTTACACATTTTTATTAAAAAAAAACAGTTTTTCCAACGTATTAAATTTTAGACGATTTCTTTTCTTAGTTATTATTTCTCCGGCTGTAGAAAAGACCCGCTCACAGGGCACAGAGGAGGCGTCAGTGCGACACAGTTCGCGTATGGGTCACGTGACCGAAACAGCTCATGATCGGTCACGTGACTTTCTAAAAGCGGTACGCGCACCGACACAGGGTTTTGCTCTATGAGCTCGACGCATGCGCCGATGCATCGGTGTTATCGGATCCCATCACTAGCTAACACTTAGCATGGAGAACTGTGGCATGAAACTAACAAGACTTACGTGGCAAGGCATGAGGCAAACAATGACACCAGGACGACTGACTGGCAAAGGCAAGATTAAATAATGCCTCTGATTAGTGCTCGGGCAACAGGTGAGCGGGCGAACACCAATCAGAGGCAGGTGGAAACAATAAGCGACCATGGCAACTAAAACAAACAAGGGTGCAAAAAAAACAGGAACCATGGAGTCTAAAACTAACAGAACAAAACAAAAACATGATCCGGACCACGGATCATGACATTAAGTGCACAGGAAGTCAGTGCAGGTGAGCCAGTATAGGCGTAATATGATCAAACTTTCTTGTGCTTGTCACAACACAATTCATTGCGAATAGCTATAATTTTTAATGCATAAAACAAAGAACAATGATGAAATAAATGTATACATGAACCTTTAACATAAATATTTATTGAAGTCGTATTGGCAAAGACAGTGATGAGCTGGGAGGGTGAAGGGAGGGAAGAGCCACACGGACGTTACCTTCATACTTAACTACGAGTTTTTTCTTGAAATCAATAGTGTTTTGCACCTTCCTTATCAAAGTGCTGGCACTCTCTACTTTCTTTGGCCCCATGTTGGCTTATTTCGCAGGCATATTCAGCAAAAAAAAAAATAGAATAGCGACAACAGGTGGGATTTTTTGTTGGGATTGTGCGGAATGCTACGCAGGCAAACACATTAGTTTGTTTTGCACAATATTTTGGCTTTTTGATAACTGAGTAAGCAAAGGCCATTATTTAGACAATAAGGGCTGTGTGTTGAGTCATTATCAGGGAATAGTAAGTTTACACTGCTTTACAAGCTGTACACTGAGTACTCTTAGGTACACTACATCCACACTGTTTGCAAATGGGTCTTGGAACATATTCCCAGCCAAAAAAATGTGAATAATGAAGGCATCTGTCTTTTTATCTCTATATCTCAAAGTTATGAAACACATTTTAATTCAGTTCAAGCACCAAAAAGTAAGAATGACAGGAATACAGTATATACAGTGGCACAGTATTGTGCTTACAAAACGTGCAGCTACGCAACATTTTGTCAAACCATCTTCCTGCTGTAAAAGTGCTGCTGCAGCACTCTTTTCCACCTGCAGATAGCGCCATCAAACCATTCAAGTAAGCGTTTTAAAAATGCCGAGCCGAGAATAGGGTGCTCTACTGTACATCCCAATCCATTTTTTTTTCTTTTTTTTTTCTATAGTATTGTCCCTTCAGCTCCTTTCTGTGAGATACTGTGCCTTGTGTCGACCCATCAGCGTTCCTGTTCTGTGTGCTGAAAACAAAGTTTCGTTGTACTTGTGCACTGACAATAAAGACCTATCTATCTGATCTTTATTTAAACACTCATCTGTGATGCAATGTTTTTGCACCTGTAGTGAAGCAGAGGCCCGGTTTCTGCAGAAGACAATCTGCAATGATGCACTGAGCTCATCATCCTTATCATCACCATCATCCTCATCCCCATCATCCTTATCATCATCGTCATCATCAGTGGAAAGTGAACAGACTGAGAGTCTGACCTCCAGATGCTTTAAGAGGCAGCGGACGTCAAACAGCCAGAGTGAGGACGCAGCTTCCAGACCCAAGATGGAGTCTGATGAAGACATTTACTATGCGGCGCACGCCTCAGCTCCTCCTCTGGGGGGCAGCCCTGCTCTCTTCTCTCCTCCCTACAGTCCTGCCTCCTGCAGCTCCCCCACTCAGCAAGAAGTGCTGGGCCGTGACCTTCTGATGGATGTGCACGGATACGCCGATCAGCTGTTGTCCTCCCCTGAGGCTTCCTCTCCCTCCTACTTGTCCTACCCGGAAGCGGCGCTCACCTGTCACCTTTCACCCCGCGACGCCCTCCCCCCGCAGCGCACCTTCGAGCAGGAAGTCTACGCCAACCTCGACCCCCACTCTCCACTCTCGTCTTCATCCCCGCCGTATGATTTCCCAGCCTGCGCGTCCGACGCTCGATCCGTTCCAGATGGCTTCTCTGTGTCGGACATGAGCGAGAGCTCCGTGGACCGTGTCCTGCATCAGGAGGACTTCAGCCTTCTGGAGCCGCCAGAAGATGGCAGCCTTCACCAAGTGCACCACGTTCCCCAGCTGGGGTTGCTTCCCACGCCCAATCAGTCGCCGCCATCCGTGACGTCTGAGCAGTACAATGAGACGGAGCAGGCGGAGATCAGTATCCTGGCTCAGCAGATCTCCTCCCTGGCGTGCAGTTTCGACATGTTCGGCCCCGTCAATCCTCTCCAAAGTGTCCAAACCGTGTCCCCCCAAGACTGCTCATATGCTTGGCCTTCGCAGTCTGGTGTCCATGCTAAACCTGACCTGCCATTGTTAGACAGCCTCCTCAAGGACCTGGACATGGGTCCCTCCTTCGCAGGGAACACTCTGCCGACTAACGGCGCAGCTTTACATCCTTTCAGCCTTCAGTCGGTATGCCGCGACCAAACCACAGAGTTGCATCAACTTAACCACTTTATGCAAAGTAGCCTCCAGCAAGGACATTTCTGTTAAGGACACTCACAGTGAAAGATAAAATGATTACGCTAAATGTTGCTTTCTACCTGCGGTGGTTTTTTTTTTGATAGACTTGCTGAGGAAAACCTGTATTGAAATAAGTCTATGACTTGCGGCACTACCCTTTTTGTATGACATATTGTCAGGAAAATTGTCCCCCGACGGATTCCAAGAACAAAGGTACGAGCAAAGATATTTAAAGGACACCTTGTACTCAAGACACAATGCCTCCCCAGTGTGTATCTCTGAATCTTAACTAACTCCACAGCTTAGCTTGGTATTCATTTTTGCAAAACATCGCCATCTTTTCTCTTTTCCCCCCTGCTTGTTTAAATGTCTGACGACAATTTTACATAACAATGGAAAATCCTATCTTGTACTGAGCGACCACATTTCACCGTTGAGCACTTTATCGCAGTCCATAGCGCCATTGCTTTTAAAAACTGCCACATAGAGCAAGGGTGTCCAAAGTGCAGCCCGGGGGGGGGGGGGGGGGGGGGGGGGGGGGGGCCTTTTCAGCCGCTATTATGAGGATCCCCTGAATCTGTGCCTGTGCCAAACAATAAATGGGACGACTAATGAAGGAAAACTTGTTTTAAATGTTGCTTCTCTTTTGAAGGAATCTTTCACGTAAACCATGACATTAATTGTTATTTTTTTAATTTATCTAGTTTTATTTTATAAAAATATATTTTACATTTACAATTCAGTTGTGATATTAATGGGAACATTTCTAAAATCTACTTATAGTATATATATATATATATATATATATATATATATATATATATATATATATATATATATACAGTGCAGGCCAAAAGTTTGGACACACATTCTCCTCATTCAATGCGTTTTCTTTATTTTCCTGATTATTTACATTGTGGATTGTCACTGAAGGCATCGAAACTTTGAATGAACACATGTGGAGTTATGTACTTCACAAAAAAAGGTGAAATAACCGAAAACATGTTTTATATTCTAGTTTCTTCAAAATAGCCACCCTTTGCTCTGATTACTGCTTTGCACACTCTTGGCATTCTCTCGATGAGCTTCAAGCACACCTGTGAAGTGAAAACCATTTCAGGTGACTACCTCTTGAAGCTCATCGAGAGAAAGCCGAGAGTGTGCGAAAAAGTAATCAGGGCAAAGGGTGGCTATTTTGAAGAAACTAGAATACAAAACATGTTTTCGGTTATTTCACCTTTTTTTGTGAAGTACATAACTCCACATGTGTTCATTCGTAGTTTTGACGCCTTCGGTGACAATCTACAATGTAAATAGTCATGAAAATTAAAAAAAAACATTGAATTAGGTGTGTTCAAAATGTTGGCCTGTACTGTGTGTGTGTATATATATATATATATATATATATATAATGTATGTATATAGCATTATACACTTTGATTGTAGACACTAGTAGACCACTCAATTAGAACATGGAAAACCGGTTTCCGTGTTCGCAAAGGGATACACATCTCGTCAGGACATGGGCAGCTTATCCTTTATTGGGCTGCAGGACAATCTAAAAGTATGTGTGTGGGGACCCCGCCCAGGGGGGGGGGGGGGGGGGGGGGGTTTCCCACATCTGCGGTCCCCTCCAAGGTTTCTCATTGTCCTATTGGGTTGAGTTTTTCCTTGCCCTGATGTGGGATCTGAGCCGAGGATGTCGTTGTGGCTTGTGCAGCCCTTTGAGACACTTGTGATTTAGGGCTATATAAATAAACGTTGATTGATTAATTGATTGATTGAAAGAACAACTTTTGAAAAAGACAACAGCAAAAATTGTGGGGAAACATAGTAAAAAGTAATGTGAGGATGAAAGTTGTATTGTTGATGCTAATAACACAAAGCTGACATGCAGGCTGTTTTTTTCTTTAAATATCTATAAATAGCCTTTTTCTTTGTCATTTTTTTTTTTTTAAACAAAAAACATCAAAAAGACCCCTTGCACAGACTGTATTGTCATGTTGTATGCCTTAAAAGCTAGGGAACTGTAAAATAATAATTTTCTCTTATTTAGTTTTCTGTATTATACTGTGATGGACAGCCATGAATGTTTCCTCAACCTACCTCAGCAGTAACACACCCATTCTGAATGGAGATGTAGTTATTGCTTATTATTTCCTCAATGTCTATAATGGTACAATCAATGGTCACTGTGTAATTGCTTCAGCCTTTTCATGCATTTTGAATGTAAATAAAACACAGCAAAATACTTTGTGCTTTGCTCTTCTGTGGGTTATTGTATACATATGTTTGGTTTCCAACATTCGCACTGGTTGATTGATTTAGCCACAAGAGTGACATACAATATTATGGCCTTATAAAGTTGAGACGGAATTACTTTTTTTTGGGGCTAGTTACTGAATATCTATATCCAGATTTGTATTCCTCTAATGTGTTTTAAAGTAATTATGTCCCCAGACTAGTTGTGAGCCATTGTTTTGTACCAAACAAAACAAGCAATGCCACCGTGAGTGAAATCAAATGACACCTAAAGTCAAAAGTATGTCCAAAACCAAATCACACTCCCTGAAATGTGATTTGATTTGTATTGACACATTGTCAGCTGTCAGTATGTTTCAGCATAGTACAGTAATCCCGGGACCCATTCGTCAGAGGTGCTGCTCCAACCCTAGCGGCAGGGAGGAAATGGAATCCATCTGCAGCAGTCACAGTGGCAAAGACTGCCCTCAGACACCGGGATATAGTTGGGCATGTCCAATATGGCAGAGGGGGCCTTGGTTTGGAAGCAACAACACCCACGTGGCAAAAGGCAACTGCAACCAAACGGCGGCACATGGTGGTGGAGGAAGTGCGCCACCAGGAGGAAGCAGCCAGGTGTGCCAAGGCAGTCTCCCAAGCCCAGCAGGGCCGCTGGATAAGGTGGGAGGGCGTGGAGAAGAGAACAATCACGTGGAACGAAATATGGAGCATGGAGTCTAAAAGACTAAGTTTCATCATTAGAGCCACATATGATGTCCTGCCCTCTCCAACCAACCTACATCTCTGGTATGGAGAGGACCCAGCCTGTCTCCAGTGTACAGCCCCAGCAACCCTCAAACACATCTTGGTTGGTTGCAAGACCAGTCTGACTCAAGGGAGATACACCTGGCGCCACAACCAAGTACTGAAGTGCTTGGCTGCCGAACTTGAGAACAAGAGAGTAGTCACCAATGACATGCCTCTAAATGCTCAGGCTACCTTCCCACACAAAACAACTTTCATCCGGGAAGGAGAGAAACGGCGGACCAAGCCATCACCTCCAGACTTAGGCCCACTGAACGCAGCCCGAGATTGGGAAATGCGGGTAGACCTCAGCCAGAGGCTTATCTTCCCACCCGAAATCGCAGCAACCAGCCTGCGCCCAGACCTGGTCCTCTGGTCCATGTCCTGCCGCCGTGTCTTCATCGTTGAGCTAACGGTCCCATGGGAGGACGCCATCGATGAAGCATTCGAACGGAAGAGGCTGCGATATGCCAACTTGGCAGCTGAAGCAGAGGCAAGGGGCTGGGACGTGAAGGTGTGGCCAGTGGAGGTGGGCTGTAGAGGCTTTGTAGCCAGTTCCACCACAAGGCTCCTGAAAGAAGTAGGAATCAGAGGACAGGCCCAACGCAAGGCTATTAAAGAACTTGCCACCGCAGCAGAACGGAGCAGTCACTGGCTGTGGCTGAAGCGCAGGGATGCAGCATGGGCTGCCAAATAATCACGTGGTGCCACCATGCGACACACACCCAGGTCTGATCAGCCTGTGGTGGGCCAACCTCGGCAGAGGGTGTCTTGTGATAAATGGCCGAAACGCCCAATGACGTCGGGGAACACAACTGAAGATGTGTTGTACTGGTGGCACCACATGATTATTGCCAAACTCCACCCCACCCAAGAGGACATCTCCAACCCCATTTAATTGTTGTGCTGAATATTTAGGGATCTTTAACAACTAGTCCTATTAAGAATCCATCAATTTGGCTCCCTGACGGAGCTTTTAACTCAGAGCACTTGTATCTGAAATCAACATCGCCCATGGAAATGAATTGAAATTGATTTAATTCTGCATGGACCCCCCAAAACAGCACATTTTTAACATGTAACATGCCTTTTAAAAAGACACTTTTAGATAAGAGGAAATGCATACAAACAATACAAATAGAATGTGGTACTGACAACTAAAGTAGTTTTATAAAGTAATATAACAACAATGATGTTTACCGTACTATGGAGAGTGGACTTCTGTGGTATCTGCTTCCGTCAAACACACCATCAGCAGCTTTCCCATATTTTTATGAAAAAATGTCTGCCTTTTAGATTTTATTTCAACATCTTTGGCTAGCGTCAGACTCACGCTGCTTCAGTACGGTGCAGACTAGCAGTAATACGCTCAAATTGCTTCGCCATGTTGGCGACAGGCTCCGTCATCTTTTTGATGATTTCTATAAATATCATCCACTACTTCTTCTCAGCACTGTCCTTCACACTCACTTTCTTCCATCCTGTGGTTGGAAAAGCAAAGTTATGTTCATCTCTAGCTATAAGCCAATGCCAGCGAGTAAGACCAGATGTTTTGGGCGGATCTTAAGGGGTTCACTGTGACATATGCAACGCCAACTTATCGCGGAAATGCTTGTAACTCAAATTTTTGCTTGCAATTTAAAGTATAACAATTAGCCAAGGGACAGCTCTGATCTCAAACCATTTTTAAGTTGGGGCACTTAAAGTAAGTTGTGGAACCACTGTACAACCACAAATAATATATGTCATAACACACAACAATGAGTGTTTGTGTGGTATCATTTTATATATGTGTGATGAAAATGTGTACTAAACATGGAAGGCAGATCCTGGTAGAGATTGAATACTACTAAAACTGTTAAATTGGAATTGCAATTTAATAATTTTAGCAATATTCAATCTCTCTGCTGCCATCTGGCGGCCAAAGTTGCTAGTGCAACTCTTCACATATCGTTTCACTTTAAAACTGGTCATTAGGAGAATAAATCCATTAAAGTTGGCTGGATAGCTCAATGGGTATTTAAAGTTACAATGTGACAAAGGGGTCACGGTGCATTGTAACAGGCATCAATTTAAAATGATTATTTATATTTCTTACGACTATATGGATATTGTTCATATTTGTATATGATCTATTTTTTAACGACACTGGCCCTTGCAGTCTCTACTGAGAAAAAATATGTCCATTTGACAAATTTAATTGCTGACCCCTGATCTTGATGCATAAAAATGAGCAAATTCTCACATAAAGGCATGTGGTAATTTCACTGCTCCTCTTGCGAGTAAAACTTGGCCACCAGATTGCATAAAGTGTCAATAACTTGCTATTCAGACCCCATTAATGCAATACACTTAAGTGATACATGCAAAAAGTGTGTGAAGTGGGTGTGTGGGAATTCTGCATGAAGGGACATCATTCAGACCAATGATGAAGCAACAGTCCAGCAGTTTGCTCACATCCATCGAGACTTAATTAGGAGTGATGTCCTGTGAAGGGTAGAATAGCCCGCCCAAAAAAGTAATCCACAACGAGACTTCGCATCTGCTGCTGCTTGAGTCCCCGTGAAGATGCCTTAGAGGCACGGTGACACACACACTTAAAGGAGGCAGCACGGTGCTACAATCCACACCATCTCCACACACCAACACAAAAGAAGTGTGCGATATTTGGCACGATGGTGCGTTAACGAGATGGTGTTTTCACACTTCGACCAGCTTGAAAAGTAATCTTACTGGGCATTGGGCTAATTGTGGTTCCGGTCAGGTCGGTATTCTAAAGTTCTAACATTGGGCAATGATCTTGCAGATCCACACATATACACGACAAAAATAAATGACTACTTGAGGATTTACAGTACTTTATATATTAATAGGTTTAGTATTGTGTCCAAGAGGCGTTTATATAACATGTTATGCGTCTTTTATAAATACTGCATATGATGTATTCAATCTTTATTGCCATATTTATATTCATATAAAATCACACTGTTCATGTTTTTTATTGTTTAGATTCCGAATTAATGTGAAGTGAATTACATTTATATAGCGCTTTTTCTCAAGTGACTCAAAGCGCTTTACATAGTGAAACCCAATATCTAAGTTACATTTAAACCAGTGTGGGTGGCACTGGGAGCAGGTGGGTAAAGTGTCTTGCCCAAGGACACAACGGCAGTGACTAGGATGGCGGAAGCGGGGATCGAACCTGCAACCCACAAGTTGCTGGCACGGCCGCTCTACCAACCGAGCTATACCGCCCCATATAATAATAATCTGAGCTTTTCTGATGCATCTCCTACACCGAGGAAAATGCAATACCTATGTGGAGACACAGCCAACGATACATTTAGGATAAGTATATAGCTACGATTCACTCCAATGATGATGATGATATCAAAAAAGGTTAAAGAGGAACAATGTCGGACGCTGCTAGAGCCTCAAAAAAGGGAAAAGGTTATCAAAATCTTTGGAATAGGAACACAAATTCAACAAAATTGGGGAAAAAAATAATACTCTCTATTCTTAAGTTAAAATTATTTATTTTTCACAGCATATCTTAATGGACCTTTTAATCAGCCCCAAATAATTTCAGCCATCAGGCTTTTATCAGGGGTGCTAACAATCTCTATAGTATACCATGTGATCTTAAAACAAAGAATACCACTAATAGGGCATCCCCTCCTGTAAGAGGGTGTGCAACAGAGTTCCCGCTCATTTATATTAATTGAAATCAATTCATAAATTTTTCTGATGCCTGAAGTTCCCCATGGAAATTAATAAAGTCCAATAGAATGTTTTACAAATACCTAAAGTACAGAAGTTTTCTGAAGTGATGAAATATAACATTTATCTTGGAATGCCATGAGTTTGAGTTTATTTCGAACATGCATACAATTACAACATGATACATCACAATCGAAAAGGAGTAGGAAGAAGCAGAATGTATTTAATTCTACCCCTTTTCCTTTACATAGCATTTGCTAACACTTTTGTTCACTTCCTGTTCTCAATTTACTCACACTATACTCCATAAGTAATAACATAAAAAATAATAATAATAATTTGTGAAGTAAGTTGTATTTCATATGGTGAGCTAAATAAGATTATCAACACATTCATAATGTTTATCATGGTTCTTCTACTTTGTACTTTGAACAGTTTGACAGTTTCTTGAATTGGATCACGTTAGTACATTGTTTGATTTTTTTTGCTTAATCCATTCCATAATTTAACTCCACATACAAACCCCGTTTCCATATGAGTTGGGAAATTGTGTTAGATGTAAATATAAACGGAATACAATGATTTGCAAATCCTTTTCAACCCATATTCAATTGAATGCACTACAAAGACAAGATATTTGATGTTCAAACTCATAGTTTTGTTTTTTTTTTGCAAATAATAATTAACTTAGAATTTCATGGCTGCAACACGTGACAAAGTAGTTGGGAAAGGGCATGTTCACCACTGTGTTACATCACCTTTTCTTTTAACAACGCTCAATAAACGATTGGGAACTGAGGAAACTAATTGTTGAAGCTTTCAAAGTGGAATTCTTTCCCATGCTTGTTTTACGTAGAGCTTCAGTCGTTCAACATTCCGGGGTCTCCGCTGTCGTATTTTAGGCTTCATAATGCGCCACACATTTTCAATGGAAGACAGGTCTGGACTGCAGGCGAGCCAGGAAAGTACCCGCACTCTTTTTTTACAAAGCCACGCTGTTGTAACACATGCTGAATGTGGCTTGGCATTGTCTTGCTGAAATAAACAGGGGCGTCCATGAAAAAGACGGCGCTTAGATGGCAGCATATGTTGTTCCAAAACCTGTATGTACCTTTCAGCATTAATGGTGCCTTCACAGATGTGTAAGTTACCCAAGCCTTGGGCACTAATGCACCCCCGTACCATCACAGATGCTGGCTTTTGAACTTTGCGTCGATAACAGTCTGGATGGTTCGCTTCCCCTTTGGTCCGGATGACACAATGTCGAATATTTCCAAAAACAATTTGAAATGTGGACTCGTCAAAACACAGAACACTTTTCCACTTTGCATTAGTCCATCTTAGATGATCTCGGGCCCAGAGAAGCCGGCGGCGTTTCTGGATGTTGTTGATAAATGGCTTTCGCTTTGCATAGTAGAGCTTTAACTTGCACTTACAGATGTAGCGACAAACTGTATTTAGTGACAGTGATATTCTGAAGTGTTCCTGAGCTCATTTGGTGATATCCTTTAGAGATTGATGTCGGTTTTTGATACAGTGCCGTCTGAGGGATCGAAGGTCACGGTCATTCAATGTTGGTTTCCGGCCATGCCGCTTACGTGGAGTGATATTTTCCAGATTCTCTGAATCTTTTGATGATATTACGGACCGTAGATGTTGAAATCCCTAAATTTCTTGCAATTGCACTTTGAGAAACGTTGTTCTTAAACTGTTTGACTATTTGCTCACGCAGTTGTGGACAAAGGGGTGTACCTCGCCCCATCCTTTCTTGTGAAAGACTGAGCATTTTTTGGGAAGCTGTTTTTATACCCAATCATGGCACCCACCTGTTCCCAATTAGCCTGCACACCTGTGGGATGTTCCAAATAAATGTTTGATGAGCATTCCTCAACTTTATCAGTATTTGTTGCGACCTTTCCCAACTTCTTTGTCACGTGTTGCTGGCATCAAATTCTAAAGTTAATGATTATTTGCAAAAAGTTTGAACATCAAATTTGTTGTCTTTGTAGCATATTCAACTGAATATGGGTTGAAAATGATTTGCAAATCATTGTATTCCGTTTATATTTACATCTAACACAATTTCCCAACTCATATGGAAACGGGGTTTGTACTAAAGGTCTTTAATGTTTTACGTGATGTTGGTTTCATTTTGGTGGTTGGATATACTGTATAGCGGCAGTCAGTACGTGTCCATGAACTAAATTAGTCTGATTCCTCAAATAGTTCGATTCTAAATAAGCCTCCTTCAACGCATGAAAACACCTTAATCCGATTATTGTAAAGTCGGACCCATACACCTGGATTATGCGATTGAAAACCAGATCTCTCGACCGCCAAAGGGGACTCTTCGTATCGCGCATGCGCCAGTCTCATCGTGCAGGATAAAACCCGGAGCCAGATACCATTTAATAAAAACATAAACAATTGTAATGAAGAGTAGACTGTTTATTTGCTTCACAAAATAAAATAACAAAACATGTAGAAAATGTAGAATGCCGACTTAATTCAGACTCCTGAACAAAATACAAATGAGATGAAAGAGAACAAAGAAAGTATACTAAAGGCGAATATTAAAGCGTACACAAACCTCTTCATGTGTGCTCCAAAATGATTAACAATCACTTTGTATTCCACACAACTGGCAAGAAAGTCCAGAACAATAGCAACCTTTACCACAAACTGTCTTTTCCTTTGGATTTAAAACTGCTTCCATTAATCCAAAGAGCATTATCAATGAACTCGGAGACATTCGAAAGTTTTGTATCCATTATTCCCCGTGCAAAAATTCCTTCGAAAAAACACTCTGCCACCGGTCTTTCTTTGCTTTGGACCTGCATCTGCTCCGATACATTCTTGGTAGTCGCGTCATGTTCGTAGTGCAATATAAGGTCGTTCCTTGATGTTGTCTGCTTATTTAACATCAGCAAAGCCATTAGAGACGTAATATTCGTAATCTGTGTCAATATTACAGTGCACATCACAACAGAGCTACGCTGGTAATTTGTTAGGTAGCCACAGACCTCAGTGTGACGTCACATACTTTTGTCCACGCTAAAAAGAAATAGGCGTACCCAAGTGTATGGGAGGCATACGGTGTATGACCAATAGTTGCATTAGAGAAAGTGCATGCAAAAAAACAAAAATCAAAGACTTGTGTGTTACGTGGGAACAGTTGGTAATGGTTATGTGAGGTAAAACTTTTCATGAACTCACCTTAATGTGTCTTCTTAAATTTGTGTGGACGTCTTAGATGAAGAGAGCAGTGTGGATGTTGGTTTATCGAGTAAACAATAAAAACGAAGGTTTTGTTTTCTCTAAACGCATGAATGTGTGTAAAAATGGCCAAGGAAATGCATTATTGTAGATTTCCTGGATGCTTTCTTCGTCACGAAAGGAAAAATCTGCACAAAGAATCCCTCTGCCATTTTCAAGTATCTTTCTTTTTTTTTTTTTTTTGAGTCATCAGCTTGAAGCGTCCCTCTTTCTCTGACTCCCTTGTTGCCATGTGTCATGTGTGCATACTTGCCAACCCTCCCGAATTTTTTGGGAGACTCCCGAAATTCAGCGCCTCTCCCGAAAACCTCCCGGGACAAATATTCTCCGAAAATGGAGGCCACGCCCCCTCCAGCTCCATGCGGACCTGAGTGAGGACAGCCTTTTTTCACGACGGGAGGACAACAGGGTGACAAGAACTAAATCATCCAGACTAGAGATAAATTGTATTATTATGTTTATCTTACCTGAAAATAAATATATGTATTAATTAAAAAAAAAAAAAAAAACTAAATACATTTTTACTATATTTTGCTAAAAACATCAAAATAAATTGTATTTTTATTTGTATTTTTTCTGACTCCTTTTTACATCCCGCCATATGATTATACATTAAAATAAACATATTTGAAATAATTAATTTTAAATTATCATAATAATTCATTTAAAATGACCATATTTAATTATTAAAATAATTGCTTGTTTATCAACAACTTTAGCATTTTATTCATTACATTTTGAAGCTCTCAGAAGCCAAGTTATGTTATATTCCTCAATATTTATTTATGCAAGTTTGAAGTATCAATTATCTAAACACAGTTTTGTTTACATATTTTCAGGATGTAGATATATATATATATATATATATATATATATGTATATATATATATATATATTTGTATGAAATACTTGACTTGGTGAATTCTAGCTGTCAATATACTCCTCCCCTCTTAACCACGCCCCCAACCACACCCCGCCCCACCCCCGACCACGCCCCCCCCCCCCACCTCCCGAAATCGGAGGTCTCAAGGTCGGCAAGTATGCATGTGTGTCTTATTATTTTGCTTTCTGGTTTCGATGACCCGCCCTATCTTGCCTCTGATTGGCCAGTTTGCAGTGTTTTGCCCTAACCTTAGCCAATCGTGACTCATCATTTGTAAACCAACCAATCATCATGGATTATCTTCGTATTTTTGCAGTCCATTTTACATATTTGCAGCTTGTAGCTTTGTTCTAAGCTACCTCGTTACTTGGGTCTAAAAATAACTAAGCAACAGGAATCGATACTGGTTCAAAAAGTTGCGAAGCTACTGCCACGCTCCTGGGAAATGTAGTTAAGCACTGCCCAACATTGTGGTTTAGACAGTCCAGATAGGGAGAATACTGAGATGCAAACTGAAGGTATTATTATATTATTACTTTCTGCAGGAATGCCTCATGTCTCTGTGATATTAAAAAATGACTAAAGATTAAATCATCACCTCACAGGATCGTTAAAGTGTGCCAGTGGAGGTGTGTGATGAAAGGCATTAGAATGGCGATGCTGTGACTCATATCTGCGATGTGAGAACCGCACTGGGAAAGAACACGATGGTGCTCAGTTGTACTGACCAACAGGAACGCAGCCAAGCAGTCGTCAGTCCCACCTGAGCATCTCCTATATCAGTGTTTTTCAACCTTTTTTGAGCTAAGGCACATTTTTGTCACCACCTGCTGCCACCTTGTGGTTTGTATTAAGTTTTCCTTTGTTGGTGCAGTTGACCTTGTTGACCTTTACTTCATTTCTCCTTCCCCTTAGAGTTCCTGTGTTCCCATTGTCCCGGCGGGAACGTCTGCATCTTCTCCGCTGGTGGGAAGACTCCAAGTGGACGGTACTCTGTCATGGGGGGGGGGGGGCTCCAGCCCTATTACGGCACTAATTGACTCAGGGGCAGATGAGAACATTATTGACAGTGGGCTTGTTGAGTTGTTAAAGATTCCTACTGTGTGTGTGTGGAGCGCATTAAGACTGTTAGCTCACTTGACGGGCGTCACCTGGCTAATATAACGCATCAAACACACACCCCATCCCTCCTTATTTCGGGAAATCACAGTGAGAAGGTTAGTTTTTTGATAGTGCCTTCTCGTTCAGCACCCGTAGTTCTTGGCCTTCCTTGGTTGCAACGTCACAGTCCTAGCATAGATTGGACCACACTTAAAATTAGTAATTGGAGTATTTTTTGTCATAGTCACTGTTTGCGCTCCGCTTTGTCTCCTACTAAGCCTGTCACTCTTCCCAGTCCTCAACCCCCTGATCTTTCACTGATTCCTGAAGAATATCATTCGCTTAGTGATGTGTTTTGTAAAGACCTGGCTACGTCGCTACCCCCCCACCGCCCATATGACTGTGCCATTGACCTCCTTCCAGGGTCTCCGCTACCTTCTTCATGACTATACAATATTTCGCGTCCCGAACAGCATGCTATGGAGGAATACATCTCCTCTTCACTCGCCGCCGGACACATTCGTCCCTCTTCCGCTCCCGTGGCGGCTGGGTTTTTTTTCGTTAAGAAGAAGGATGGAGGGTTGCGACCCTGTATAGACTACCGAGCCCTAAACAAGATCACTGTTAAGAATAAATACCCCCTTCCACTACTGGAGTCTTCGTTTGCGCCTCTGCATGGGGCGGTAGTATTTACCAAATTAGATCTACGTAATGCGTATCACCTTGTGCGCATCCGTCAGGGCGATGAATGCAAGACTGCTTTTAACACTCCTCTAGGCCACTTTGAGTATTGCGTCATGCCGATCGGCCTAACAAATGCTCCCGGTGTTTTTCAGTGTTTGATCAATGATGTTCTACGTGACATGATAGGCCGTTTCGTAGTAGTGTACTTGGACGACATACTTATCTTTTCACGCTCCATTAAAGTACACCATCAGCATGTCCGTCTGGTCTTGCAGAGACTTTTAGAAAACCGATTATTTGTTAAACCGCAAAAATGCACGTTTCATTTTCCCACAGTGTCGTTTCTGGGGCTGATTGTAGAGAGGGGGCAGGTTAAGCCAGACCCAGCTAAGGTCCAAGCTGTGGTAGACTGGCCTACGCCATCATCCACGTAGCTGTTGCAGCGGTTTCTAGGGTTCGCAAACTTTTACCGACGTTTTATTAGAGACTTTAGTAAAGTAGCGCAGCCTTTAAATAGATTAACGTCCTCTAAAGTTCCTTTTGTGTGGTCCTCAGAGGCTGACCAGGCTTTTAGACGCCTTAAATCTCTTTTTACCTCTGCTCCTGTATTAGTCCACTGTAATCATGATCTCCCATTTTTTGTTGAGGTGGACGCATCTGACACCGCTGTCCCAGCATTCCAGTGCCGATCGGAGGCTGCACCCCTGCGCCTTCTTCTCCAAACGCCTTTCACCTGCAGAGAGGAACTATGATATTTGGAACCGAGAGCTTCTGGCAGTGGTACTGGCCCTACAAGAATGGAGGCACTGGCTGGAGGGTGCTAAACATCCTATCATCATTTATAAGGATCATCGTAACCTAGCCTACCTCCGCTCTGCTCAACGCCTCAATCCCCGCCAGGCTCGGTGGGCCCTATTCCTCACAAGGTTTGACTTCTGCATCACTTTTCGCCCAGGGTCACTCAATGGTAAACCTGACGCCTTGTCGAGGATGTTCTCTCCCCCTACAGAAGACACTCCCCCAGAGACCATCCTCCCCCAGTCCCGGATCCTTGGCGCATTACAGTGGGAGGTTGAGAGGCGTGTGTCGGAGGCTATGAAGGACTCCCCGTCTCCTGTTGGCTGCCCCCCTGGTCGCCTTTTTGTGCCGAGAACCCTCCGTCCAGAAGTCTTGTCTTGGGCTCACACCTCCAAGATTGCCTGCCACCCAGGTGCCACACGGACTGAGTTCCTACTCACTCAGCGGTTCTGGTGGCCAACCATCCACACTGACACGAAGAAATTTGTGGCTGCATGCCCTGTCTGCGCCAGGAGCAAGGCTTCCCATCAGGCTCCTGCGGGGTTGCTGCAGCCCCTTCCCATCCCCTCTCGTCCATGGTCGCACATTGCTCTGGACTTTGTCACTGGTCTACCCATCTCCAGGGGGTTTTCTGTTGTCCTCACCATTGTAGACAGATTCTCTAAATTCACACACTTTGTACCCCTTGGTAGACTTCCCTCCTCCCTAGAAACCGCCAAACTTCTGGTCACCCATGTGGTTCGTCTTCACGGGATCCCCATGGATGTGGTGTCAGACAGAGGTCCTCAATTTTCATCTGCTACATGGAGATCATTCTGCAACCTGTTGGGGGCCACCGTTAGTATGTCATCAGGATACCACCCGCAATCTAATGGACAATCTGAAAGAGCCAACCAGGACTTGGGGGCGGGCTTGAGATGTGTTTGTCACCAACATCCAGCATTGTGGTCCACCTACCTCCCTTGGGTGGAGTATGCCCGTAACACTCTCATTTGTTCTTCTACTGGCCGGTCCCCTTTTCAAGTGGTGCATGGGTTCCAACCTCCTATATTTTCCTCTCAGGAAGTAGAGTCTGCAGTCCCTTCTGTGACTGCCTTCCTGCGCCGGGTGCACCGTGTGTTGCGTGATACCCGTGCCGCCCTATCTCGCACTGCCAGACGAAACCAAACCATGGCTAATCGTCATCGTAGACCAGCCCAAAAGGTTTGGCTATCATCCCGAGATATCACACTGCCAGGAGAGTCGAAGAAACTGGCACCGAGATTCATTGGACCATACGAGGTGAAGCGGATGATTACTCCCGTCACAGCTCGACTCAAGGTACCTAAGTCTTTTAAGTCATACCCAGTCTACCATGTCTCCCGCCTGAAACCCGTTGAGTTGAGCGACCTTAGCCCTCCATCAGTGTCTCCCCCAGCGCCTCTGCAGGTGGAGGGTCATCCGGCCTTCATTGTCAACACCATCCTGGACGCCAGGAGGCGAGGCAGGGGGGTGCAGTTTCTGATCGACTGGAAGGGTTACCCTCCAGAGGATCGTTCCTGGATTTCTCGTTCCCTTATCATTGATAAGACGCTAATTACCGATTTTTACCACAGATTTCCTGAAAAACCAGGAGGTCCGTCAGGTGGCGTCCGTTGATTAAGGGGGGATACTGTCACCACCTGCTGCCACCTTGTGGTTTGTATTACGTTTTCCTTTGTTGGTGCAGTTGACCTTGTTGACCTTTACTTCATTTCTCCTTCCCCTTAGAGTTCCTGTGTTCCCATTGTGGGCGGAGTTGTGAGACGTGCACAGCTGCTCCCAATTTACCATAATGCTATTTAAGCAGCACCTTGGCAGCTGGATGGCACTTGGTGATTCCATTCCTCGGCTCTCCACTTCTGACGACTTCCATGCTTCGAGTTTCTTGCTGCTTGTTATCCTGGCCACTCCCGGTGCCATCCAGCTTGGTGTCTATGTCGGCGGTAGCACGTCTTGCAACTCCGACCCAAGTTTGTTCTATTTTTATATATTAGTTATTGTTTTCTCCACGGTGCCCATTTTGAGTTTTCCTTTTTGCACCGTCGCTTTTTGTTCCCTCCTGTGAGGAGCACCTTTTTGTGAGTACGCAACTCTAGTAAAGAACTGTTCAACTCACCTTTTGTCTACATCTTTGGGTTCCTCTCAAACTGTATTATACAGAGCTGTGACAATTTTTTAATAAAGAAAATACGGAGGCACACCACCAGCAGAAAAGGTCACCAAAAAATGAAACTCCACTAGGTTGTTGTGCCTTATTTTGAGTTTATTGTTGTTTTCCTGTGTGTAGTGCTTTAGTTCCTGTCTTGCGCTGTTATTTTGGAGGACCCTTCCTTCCTGTTTTGTTGGTGTTTTCCTGTAGCAGCTTCACACCTTCCTTTGAGTGCTATTGCCTGACCTGCTTTGTGTTAGCAATCGAGACTATTTAAGTTGTGCGTACGCTATCCTTCTTTGTGGGGACATTGTTGATTGTCATGTCATGTACGGATGTACTTTGTGGACGCCATCTCTGCTCCACACGCTGTAAGTCTTTGCTGTCGTCCAGCATTCTGTTTTTGTTTACCTTGTAGCAAATTCAGTTTTGCTTTCGTTTTGCATAGCCATCCCTAAGCTTCAGTGCCTTTTCCTTTCCTTTTTGTTCATTTTTGGTTTAATCAAAACATAACTGCGATGTGGCCCTCAGTGAAAACGGCCGCGGTTCAACATCCCTTATAATTAGGTTACATTCAGAATTAAAATATATTTCCAATTAAATCGTTTTAGAACAACACACGTCGAATTAAATTTAAGTTTAAGCAGCGTGGCTTTCCGGAGAAATTTCACATTTACGACCATATTGATACAAACTAACTTTGAGTTTGGAGTGACGGCGTGTTTACCTGAAGTGAAGACAGAGAGGAGGCTAGCGGGCAGGAGTGGCGAAGGGACCCTGCGGAAGACGTCGGCGGCGAGAGAGAGGCCCGGCTAGCAGCTAGCAGAAGCGGGACCACCTCGCGACGACAGGACCGGCAGGTGACGGCGGCGGCGAGTGACGGCAGCGGGGCGGCGAGGGAGAGGCCCAGCTAGCAGCCAGCAGCAGTGGGACAACCACTTCACGGCGGCGAGAGCGACAGCTTCTCGCGGCGGCGTGTGACGGCAGCAGAGCAGCGAAGGAGAGGCCCGGCTAGCGGCTAGCAGCCGCTAGCAGAAGCAGGACCACCTCGCGACGACGGGACCGGCAGTTGACGGCGGCGGCGTGTGACGGCAGCAGAGCGACGAGGGAGAGGCCCGGCTAGCGGCTGGCAGCAGCGGGACCACATCGCGGCGACGAGACCGGTGACAACGGCGAGGCTAGCGCGAGAGAGGCTAGAGCGAGGCTTGCCAGGCCAGACGGGATCCCATCGAAGATCTTGGGCATCAGACGACATCTATCGGGACCGGGGACAGCCTAGGCCGAAGGCAGTGAACACCTGCGACAGCCAAGATCAACATGGGGCCAAAGAAGGTGCTCTCTCCTGATGAAGGTGAGGAGATAAGGAGACCGCTTGAATTTTTAACAGCAGAGGTATCAGCCATAAAGCAGTACCAACAGACAATTATGCAGCTGGTGGAGGAGGTAAAAATTCTACGAGTCGAGAATGACGCAAAAAATTTACAAATAGAACAATTAACGGACGGAGTGGACGAACTGGAACAGTACACAAGAATAAATGACGTTATTCTGACCGGGCTTAATATAAAGCCCCGTTCATATGCTCGGGCGGTGACTGCTAATGGTGGAGAGGAGCCCGGGAGTTTGGACATCTCCACAGAGAGGCAAGTGGCAACATTCATGGAGTCAAAAGGTATATTCATGGACATGGCAAATGTGGAAGCTTGCCACCCACTCCATAAGAAGAAGGATAATTCGGCACCAGTAATAATAATGAGATTTGTCAATAGGAAACATAAAACTGCATTACTAAAACAAGGGAGGAAGCTGAAAGGAACAGACGTGTACATAAATGAACATTTAACAAAGAAAAACGCAGACATAGCCAGAAAAGCACGTAGCTTAAGAAAACAAGGAAAAATACAACAAACATGGACAGCAAACTGCAAAATATTTATTAAACTAAATGGAACACCAGAGGAAGCAAGAGTAATAGTCATAAGGAAAATAGCAGAGCTGGATAAATTTCAATAACGATAAAAAAATTAAACACAACCATGACACAAACAAACAATAATCAATCAAATAGAGAATTTATAACCTTTTCCAGCATTGAATATAACAGTGCTATAGATCCAGACACACATATTTTTTCTCACATGGACAATAATTGTTTATATTATACAGAAGTACAGTACAACACCAACATTAATTCCAATAACAAACTGTCAATTATTCACATTAACTGCAGAAGCTTGTATGCCAATTTTAACAATATGAAATCATTTTTGGAACAATTTAAAGAACGTTTCAAAATTATCGCTGTATCAGAGACATGGATGGATCCAAAAAAAGGAATGGACTTTGGACTAGAAGGATATGAACTCAATTATATTAATAGAGTAAATAAGAATGGAGGCGGAGTTGCTGTATATGTGATGAAGGACTTCCATTACAAGGTGTTAAAAAACATGTCACTGGCTATTGACAATGTTTTAGAGTGTATAACCATTGAGATATGTCATGAAAGAAGTAGAAATGTATTGATCAGTTGTATATATAGGGCACCCAACTCAAGTATTGAAGGATTTGAAGACTGGATTAAGGGAACTTTCAATGGAATCAGTCAAAAAGTACTTTTTTTATGTGGAGACTTCAACATTGATCTCTTGAACCCCAACAAGCAAAAGTCCATTAATGATTTCACAGATACAATGTATAGTATGAGTTTGTATCCCCAAATCACAAGGCCAACCAGAATTGCAAGTCACAGTGCTACACTTATTGACAATATCTTCACTAATGTCTTTGAAAATAATACAACAAGTGGACTGTTAACAACCGACATCAGTGACCATCTGCCAGTCTTTACTATTTATGATGGGAACTACAGGAAGAAGAACATTGACAAAAAGACATTTCAAAGACTATGCACAGAGGAAGGAATGATTTCCTTCAGGAAGGATCTGAGGAAACAAATTTGGTACAACGTATATAATGAAGATGATGTAGATGATGCATATGGGAATTTTGTTAACACCTTTCTTACACTCTATGATAAACATTGCCCATGGAAAGAACGTAGTAAGAAGCAAAAGACAAACAACCAACCATAGATGACAAAAGGACTGAAAAATGCTTGTCACAAAAAATACACATTGTATCGAATATTTATAACACAGAGATCTATAGAGGCAGAAAATAAGTATAAGAAATATAAAAACAAACTAATTGGTATACTACGAACATGTAAGAAGGAATGCTACAGTCAATTATTAAACAAGAAGGGAATAAGCGGTAGAAAATGGATGGATGGAAAAACAACATGAGAGCAACATGGGGCATCCTAAATAGCATCATTAAAAATGGTGCTAAGAAAGATTACCCCCAGTACTTTCTAGATGGAAATACAAAAAATGACAATATGAACCAAATAGCTGAACGTTTCAATGATTATTTTGTTAATATCGGAAAAAATCTGGTTCAAAGAATTCCAAATGCAGATGATGGGTCAGTTGAGGCCTTGAGTGAGCTCATAGACAGAAATCCCAATTCCATGTTTCTTAAAAGTGTAACAAAAGAAGAAATAATCAAAATTGTAAAAAATTGTAAATCCAAGACCTCAACCGACTGTCATGGAATAGATATGGTAACGATAAAAAAGGTTATACAAGACATTTCAGAACCTCTGACATATATCACCAATGTATCATTTTTAACCGGTAAATTCCCTGATATAATGAAAATTGCAAAAGTCGTACCAATTTACAAGAATGGAGACGTACACCAGTTTACTAACTACAGACCAGTTTCATTACTTCCACAATTCTCCAAAATCTTGGAAAAATTATTCAATAGTCGATTAGATTTATTTATTAACAAAAGTGGGACGCTTGTGGAGAACCAATATGGATTCCGAGCAAATATCTCAACATCGATAGCACTAACCAAAATAACAGAGGAAATTACTAATGCAATAGATGGTAAAGAATGTGCGGCCGCAGTATTCATGGACTTAACAAAAGCATTTGACACAATTAATCATGATATTTTAATACGAAAATTAGAACGATATGGCATCAGAGGTTTGGTATTGAATTGGGTAAGAAGTTATTTAACCAACAGGAAGCAATATGTAAAGATGGGTGAAAATATGTCAACACGGCTAGATATATCCTGTGGTGTACCCCAGGGATCAATACTGGGACCAAGATTGTTCAATTTTTATATAAACGACATTTGTAAGGTTACGAAGGACTTAAAGTTGGTTTTATTTGCAGACGACACAACTGCTTTCTGTTCAGGAGAGAGCACACAGAAGATAATACAAATAATAACAGAAGAAATGAACAAATTAAAAAGATGGTTTGACAAAAACAGACTATCTTTGAATCTCAGTAAAACTAAAATAATGCTATTTGGTAATAGTAGAAAAGAGCATCATACACAAATACAAATAGACGGAGTAGACATAGAAAGGGTAAAAGAAACTAGATTTTTGGGAGTATTAATAGATGATCAAATGAACTGGAAATCTCATATACAAAACATACAACATAAGGTGGCAAAAAACATTTCAATAATGAATAAAGCAAAATATGTCCTGGGCCAAAAATCACTACATATTCTCTACTGCTCGCTAGTGTTACCATATCTGAGTTATTGTGCAGAAATATGGGGAAATAACTACAAATGTGCGCTACATTCGCTAACCGTGTTACAAAAAAGATCAGTTAGAATAATACATAATGTTGGATATAGAGAACACACAAACCCTTTATTTATTAAGTCAGAAATATTAAAGTTTGGTGATTTGGTAAAATTGCAAACAGCTAAAATGATGTACAAAGCAAACTATAACCTGCTACCAAAGAATGTACAACAATTCTTCTCAACTAAAGAGGAGAAATATAACCTTAGAGGAAAAAAATAATTTAAAACATTTATATGCACGTACAACACTTAGAACTTTTAGCATATCAGTATGTGGAATTAAATTATGGAATGGATTAAGTAAAGAAGTAAAAAATTGTACTGATATGATCCAGTTTAAGAGGTTGTTCAAAATAATAGTGCTTACAGAGTACAAAAAAGAAGAATTATGAGAAATACTTTCAACCTTATTGAAAATAAGATATTCTTCATCTCAGTATGTTAATAATGACTGAATTAATTAATTAATTACATATTACAAAACTGTTGTATACTAATTCATAGATGTTATTTTATTATATAAAAAGGTCAGTAAATGATTCTATATATTTGTAAACGCTTTGAAGTGGGAAAGGGGTAGGATTAAATAAGCTTTGCTTCTTCCTACTCCTTTTCGGGCATGATGTAAAATGAAATTATATGAAATTGTGTGATGTATTATGATGTAAGTGGGTTCATGTTCGAAATAAACTAAAGAAAGAAAGAAAGAAAGAAAGAATCATTGCATACCATTTTACCTGCACGCCGTCTCCCGCTGTGCTCTGCATATTGGGATCACGACAAACCATCCTAGACGCATTCCGACTTCTACAAAGCAATGCACTGCCAACTACTGATATGGAGTATTACATGGTTAACCTGCCGAGCTCTATACAGCACAGACACTCGACAATGGCACATTTGCAGACTATAATTATTGATTTGCAAAAAATATTATTTGGACCAATTCGGTGAAGTTGCCAAATTTCCCACGGCACACCAGACAATATCTCACGGCACACTAGTGTGCCCCGGCACAGTGGTTGAAAAACACTGTCCTATATAATGTACTTTCTCAGTTGGATGGCTGGAGGGAAAAGTACATTGGTGCAGTTTAAACAGAGCTGCTCACCATTGGGATTCTTAACCAAGCTGAGCCTCCCACCTGCAGCCTTGTTTTTATATCCTGCCTCACTAGTGACTTCTCACAATTATCTCATGTGTTGCACTTGAGCATGACAACAGAAGACCTCAGGTGGCGTCATTGCTGCTTTGTTTATTTTGCAGGGTTTTTTTTTTATTGGGGTTTCATCAAAGCTTGAGGGCCTTATTGACAGCTTAGCCAGAATTTGATTTGCTGTGGGATTGCTCGGCAGGTGCACAAAGCGGCGAGGTCTAATCGACGTGTGGCACGCCATCCTGTGATGTTATTGCATGACGTGCCCCTGCACACTCTGCAGTCTGCGATTCTCCTCCTCCAACCACCTGCTATTGTCTTAGCTGGATCACATGTCCGTGTCTATTATGCTTCTGCCCTACTTCTCAAGCCGCATGACTGGGGTTGGTTCAGTCCGTGCACATCGACTAATTGGCTTAAACAAAAAGAGCCGAAATAGGCTGCAGCCTCTTCCTGCACGACCCGTCTACTTCCTCCTGTTGCTGTGCTGAAAGCTGCTCGGCTCCCATTCAGCTCCGGATTGCAGTCGTGCAGAGTCAACATTTCCCCTTCCCCGCAGGGAGACAAATATAATGACAGCCTAAAAGGGCTTCTTACCTGCACATGAATGTTTGATGGATTTTCTGCTTGCAGCTTGACGCAAAGCTCTTGTCCACAAAGCATCGCTTTTTATAAACATACTACAGTTGGTAATGATTCCTTCGTACTACAACACCCAATTTATGATCACATAATTTGGTTGAATATCGTTTCTATTTTCATTCTGAATAAGGTCCACCTCCAGCATTGCTGAGATTTTAAAACCCTGAAGCAAGCATTGCATGTTTACATTATTGGTCACAAATGGCAGCTATTGCAAACCATCGAGAGAACATTTTGCGCTCTTCCATTCTGCAGAATCAGGCACAGACTAAATGTTCAGGTACTGGAGAGAATCAAAATAAAAGTAGAATAAAAATGGGTTATTTCTAAATACACTTCAAAAAAGGCACATAAAGTTGGAAGACATTTTTTAAATGATTTAGAATTCAATTTCATGACCCAATTATGAAAAAAGGACACAGCTGAGCAGCTAATTGGCTCACAGCTGTGATTAAGGACAAACAACACAAATTAAAAGGCATTTTAATTAGCTGTGAATATATCCTACAGACTTTTTACCAGGAACACTGCAAATGGTAATCAAATAAATAAATATGAGATTAATTATGATTTTATTGTGGTTCAAATAGTTTATCATATTGGTTTTTTTTTAATTATCCTTTCAAAGAGCCATTCAGAAAACTGACTTGTTATTATATTACATTTTTTTTAGAGATAAACAATCACTGGAAGCAGTTATAAAATTAGGATTAGAAGCATTCAAACTAACACAAATCCATCCATCCATTTTCTACCGCTTGTCCCTTTCGGGGTCGCGGGGGGTGCTGGAGCCTATCTCAGCTGCATTCGGGCGGATAGCGGAGTACACCCTGGACAAGTCGCCTCCTTATCACAGGGCCAACACAGATAGATAGACAACATTCACATTCACATTCACACACTAAGGCCAATTTAGCGTTGCCAATCAACCTATCCCCAGGTGCATGTCTTTGTAGGTGGGAAGAAGCCGGAGTACCCAGAGGGAACCCACGCAGTCACGGGAAGAACATGCAAACTCCACACAGAAAGATCCTGAGCACAGGATCGAACCCAGGACCTTGGTATTGTGGTGCCCTCAAACTAACACATCCCAACCAATTGATGAGGTATATTGAAACTTTAGCCACGTGTACACGGGTAAAATGTATTTAATCTGATCATAATTTGGATTAGAATGTTATTGTGTCCATGGAGCCTGAAAAAAAAGATCCAATTATGGTATGAGTTTTCATACATCACACCTTAAATTGGATACTTTATTTTGACACACATACCGTGAACGGAAGTAGAAGAAGAAGAATCAGTGACTTCCGCTGTAAACAAACCCCATCCATCCATCCATCCATCTTCTTCCGTTTATCCGAGGTCGGGTCGCGGGGGCAGCAGCCTAAGCAGGGAAGCCCAGACTTCCCTCTCCCCAGCCACTTCGTCCAGCTCTTCCCGGGGGATCCGCTGTAAACAAACATGGTTATTTATTCATCAAATGTTCCTTCTGTTCGCTGCCTTTGTTTTGCCTCTCTTTTTTTTAATGGCGCTGTTCTGTGCCCTCCATGTTGTTTCTGTCGTCGCGGATGTTACGTGCCTGAGGCTAGCAGTTAGCACTTGGAGATGCATTAAGGTAGACTGACCATACGTCCTCTTTTCCCCGGACATGTCCTCTTTTGTGGGGCTGTCCGGGCTGTCCGGGCGGAGTTTCTTAAATGCCTCAAATGTCCGGCATTTTGAGTCAGGGTTGAGTGTATTTTCAATGTACGTCCAGTGTTAAGAAGGGGTTAAAAACAAAACAAATTGTGCGCACGCAGCAGCATTCGTGAGGGAGGGGCAGAGACTGAGAGAGCCAGAGAGCGAGGGAGTGGATTGATTGACATACTTGCCAACCCTCCCGATTTTCCTGGGAGACTCCCGAATTTCAGTGCCCCTCCCGAAAATCTCCCGGGGCAGCCATTCTCTCGAATTTCTCCCGATTTCCACACAGACAACAATATTGAGGGCGTGCCGGCCCAGCCACACAATATTTATAGCTCTCCACACACGCAAGAGAATGCAAAGCATACTTGGTCAACAGTCATGCAGGTCACACTGAGGGTGGCCGTATAAACAACTTTAACACTGCTACAAATATGCGCCACACAGTGAACCCACACCAAACAAGAGTGACAAACACATTTCGGGAGAACATCCGCACCGTAACACAACATTAACACAACAGAACAAATCCCCCTCCACCTCATATATATATATATATATATATATATATATATATATATATATATATATATATATATATATATATATATATACAATCAGAATCAGAATCAGAAATACTTTATTAATCCCCAAGGGGAAATTAAAATTTAGAGGTTAGTTTGAATATTTCTAACTCTGCACTTTTTTCCAAAACTGTGAATGTTACAGAATATAAGTGTGACTTATTTTGTTATACTGTCAAGCAGTGTTGGCGTTAACTTACTTTTTGTGTCTTTTTAACGCATTGAAATCAGAAAGGACACAGATTTTTTTTTTTTACCATTTGCGGCCCACAGCTAATGTTTTATAGGCCCACGGCACATTCTAAAAATACTATTAAAATAAACAAAAACATAACAAAAGTGAAATAAAAAAGCTTAAAGGTGAAATGTAATTTAGAAACAGTTGCAATGTTGACTAATAAAACAAAGCTGTTTTTTTTCTTTCAAACTGTCATTGCTCAAAACATAATATTGAATCAAAATCAATGTTATTGTGAATTATTGACCTATCCAAGGTTACCATTACTTCACATCAAATATTCCACTTTGAAAAATATTTTTGAGGGAAGATTTTGCATATTTGTGTGTTTGCCATAGAAAAACATAGTTTTGTTTGACAAAAAAGGGCAGAAAACAAACAAACAAAAAAACAACATAAAATAAACTAAAACATTTTGAAATGAGGAATAGATCTGAAGTTGATGTAGACTCCACAGATTTAAGCGTTAAATATAAAATGTATGTATGCCCTGGCACACCATAATCATCATTTAATGACCGAAGCAATACACTTTTTACACTTTTATACTGACATAAATACAACTACAACTTATTAAATAAAAACATAGAAAAAACTACCAGCAGCGGTAATGTTTAGATCCACGAAGGAAAGAAGAAAGTGAATGAATGTTTATAACTGAATACATTTACATATGCATACACATTTGTTTTCTTTTGTATTATTTTTTTTGATGAATTAAGTAACGTTTATGACAACCTTTTTCCAAAACACAATATAGAATGAGAGATACAACAGGACAATGCATACATTTATCATTTGTTTTCAAAACGCTTACAAAAAATTGGAACCCCAAAAATGTACTATGGGACCCCAGACCCCATTTTGAAAATTCCTAGCACCAACACTGCTGTCCACAGAGGAGAAAAAATGCTTTATTTAAATAAATATGTTATTTATAAGGCAAGTTCAAGTATCATTGGCAAATTTTCACATAGTCTTGGCACGCAGAATATGGTCAGCCTACTTTAAGGTCGTGAATAAAACAGCTCGTTAAGAGGACGACTGGATCCCTTCTTTTATCGTTACATCCACACATGACACTCCAGACCATTGGTTCTCAACCTCGGTTCGATCGAACCCTAGGGGTTCGGTGAGTCGGCCTCAGGGGTTCGGCGGAGCCTCTGCCGCGGAGGTCAAGACAAACCGAACTCATCGTGAGAATAAAAACTTCTCCCTATCGGCATATTTTGGATACCCCCAAACAATGTTCCCTCTAATTTCCATCTGATTTGCAGGTGTGTAATTTGTTGTAAGTTCATGCAGTGTGTTGGTTTTGTTCTTTGAACTAAGTGATGCTCATGCACGGTTCATTTTGTGCACCAGTAAAAAAAACATATTACTTTGTCTTGAATTAAAAAAAAAAAACATTTTATTTTTCACTAAAGAAGGGTTCGGTGAATGCGCATATGAAACTGGTGGGGTTCGGTACCTCCAACAAGGTTAAGAACCACTGCTCCAGCACCATACTTTTGATTTTGCTAGTTTTGATTGTGGCTCCGAAATGACAACACAGGCACGGCTTCTTAAAGACGGGCTCTTTACTTGGGTTTATGCCGTGAAAACTACAGGACAAGACATGAAATACAATGCTTTAGACATAGTTCAGTCACAGGCAAATAAAGTGCTAAACAAAATAGCTACCTCGTGGCCGCCTGCCACTTTGGAGGTTCTTGGGCAGCAAATATTTCAGTCTTGTGCATACTAAATGAGCGTACAATAATTAAACCAATGTACTTTATAAATATACAGAACAATTCGACACAATATGACAAATACCTTATTCAGCTAGCTAAATGTTCTTGCTGCTGCTGATGGCTCGCTCAAAGTCCTTTGCATGTCTGGGCGAATGAAGGTCTCGCAACCTCCAATAGTAAACCAAAACCTCGCGAGAATAGCGGTGTAACAAAGGAAATAAATTGCCCTTTTTATAGTAAACAAAATGTGTCTTATTTACAAAAAATGTAACATGAATTCACAACCATAATAATTTTCAACAAAAAATATTAACGCTTAAAACAAAAATATTAAGTGTAAGTTTCAACGACACTTACATTGATTTTAGGGCAACAAACAACAGCATATAACGCTACGTCTGTATATGTTGAATGGTGGGAGACGGCAGCAAGACAATCGCTTCATTCCAAGACTATTAAATTTAGGCCCCCATCCAGCACCACAGTATAGCTGACTTCAAAGACATGCGCTGTCAGGATAATTTTGACCCAAATTTCGGAAGAGGTGTTTATATGCGCTTCAATTTGAATGACTACTGGCATAAACCATCCGTCGCAACTGACAATTCATTCTCATTGTTTACATAAAAGAGCCATTCAAAGGATATAACTCGATTGCAAACATCACATCTATAGAGGTTATACATTGAAAATACCTCATTATATGCAGTGCACCATTGCAGTGATGCAGCCTCTAACCCAATCAATTTAGTTATTATCCTTTGCCAGGAGGTAATGTCAGCGCTGGAGGTTGTTTTTCTGTCAATTAGTTAGCAACATACCTCTAAAAGTTATGGGCAGATTTTGATGAAACCTTTAGGAAATGTCAGAAATGGGCTAAGGTGATTAAATGTTTCGGATGATCCAGATCATGGATTGGATTCAGATTCATTTTTTTCTATTTCAGTTTAATTGCAATTAAGTAACAGATAATGTTGTAATGCATTGCTAGAAGTTGTTTGCCTTGTGTTTTTTTTTTTTTTTTACAAAAATGTTGATTTAGCCTCAAATCAAATCAGTTTGCAGAACTGTGTAGAAGTCTTGAGCAATGTTCCCTCTAATTGTCCATGTGTCTGAGCAAACACACAAACTCCTTGAGCATTTTTTGGACCACATGAGAGCAGACATGCAGATTGTTGCCACAACAGCATCACACCTGTCCCAAAGCTGAGTGTCCCAAGTTAAATGAAGGTAAGTGATTTTGGCCCATTGACAAGAAAATTTTTAAATCTGTTTTTTCATGAGCTGCATGTTGTATGTCTGCGTGGGGGTCCTGCTTTATAAAGAATTTGAGACATGTAACCCTGACAGGGATGTGAAGTGAAGTTAATTATATTTATATAGCATTTTTCACTAGAGACTGAAAGCGCTTTACATGGTGAAACCCATTGTCTACATCTTTAAGCTACAATTAAATCAGTGTGGGTGGCACTGGGAGCAGGTGGGTTCAATGTCTTGCCCAAGGACACAAGGGCAGTGACGAGGGTGGCAGATCGAACCTTGTGATTTTTTTTTTCTACATTTAAAACATTTCCTTGTGGTCGACATAACATGTAATTGGTGAAAAATGTGCATAGATTTTATTTTACAGACCTATTCTCAAGATGCAAATGAACCTCTCCTCACCACACCCCCTCACGATGAGTGTGCATACGCCCCTGCCCGGCAGAAATATGTTGTAGTTTTTTAGCTTTCTTGCTTTTATTTTGCATGAAGTCTATAGTCAATAATGACCGCCACCAGCCATCGCTTTTGAGTGACTTTCACCACAACAAAACATCCTAGATGACATAACGAGATTAAAGTTAAGTTAAAGTTAAAGTACCAATGATTGTCACAAACACAAATTTGTCCTCTGCATTTGACCCATCCACTTGTTCACCCCCTGGGAGGTGAGGGGAGCAGTGGGCAGCAGCGGTGGCCGCACCCGATAATCATTTTTGGTGATTTAACCCCCAATTCCAACCCTTGATGCTGAGTGCCAAGCAGGGATGTAATGGGTCCCATTTTTTATAGTCTTTGGTATGACTCGGCCGGGGTTTGAACTCACAACCTACCGATCTCAGGGCGGACACTCTAACCAGAAGGCCACTGAGTAGATCAGCGGCTCACCGTGGTTTATTGTCCGCATTAAGGAAGGAGACAAAGATGTAAGTGGACAAGAGAGAGGACGGAAGCCCGGCTTAGGTTCAGGTCTGGAAATATAGGCTGGCTAAGGTTAAACTTCTACTCAGTCTGTAACTTTCTAATGCTAAACCCTGGATGTGTATATTGACAATAAAAGGCTTTTATTACGTAAATAACTCAGCTGCACAGCTGCTTCGAGTTGTAAGTAATGACGGCTCAAGGCTATAAGCTAAGCTATGAGCTGCATTGCGAACGTAATAATGAATTATATAACTTACTCGTCAAAAGTCAAACACTGTAGAAACTGTTTCAATTAAAAGTCGTTTTTGGAAAAATCATTCTTTATTTTCCCGGAGGACGGTGACGCTGTTGTCTTACATTAGAAGGCTAAGTGAGCTACACAACAACTCAAGCTAACATTGCTGACATCATTCACACATTTGTGACCTACTGTTAATACTTCCCGTATCATTGTCTCCCACATTACCATAAATAGTAGACACTGACTTCCCCAATAAAATTATTTTATTGGAAAATCCAGATTCATACCAGCACAGGTTACTGAAGCAGTACTTTTTCAAATGCTTTGCACACACAAAGAGAGACTTCTTCCGAGTTAAAAGTGCATTGCCACAAATCATACAAGTTAAAAGTAAGGCACTTTCTTATGTGACCCACCCAAATTTTTGTCACATTTTTGTGTTGATTTATTTATTTTATTTTATGGTTTGAATTCGTTTTTGGAGCTGTCATTCCACATTTCAATCAATCAATCAATCAATGTTTATTTATATAGCCCTAAATCACAAGTGTCTCAAAGGGCTGCACAAGCCACAACGACATCCTCGGTACAAAGCCCACAAAAGAGCAAGGAAAAACTCACCCCAATGGGACGTCGATGTGAATGACTATGAGAAACCTTGGAGAGGACCGCATATGTGGGTAACCCCCCCCCCCTCTAGGGGAGACCGAATGCAATGTATGTCGAGTGGGTCTGACATAATATTGTGAGAGTCCAGTCCATAGTGGATCCAACATAATAGTAAGAGTCCAGTCCATAGTGGGGCCAGCAGGACACCATACCGAGCGGAGACGGGTCAGCAGCGCAGAGATGTTCCCAGCCGATGCACAGTCGAGCGGTCCACCCCGGGTCCCGACTCTGGACAGCCAGCACTTCATCCATGGCCACCGGACCTGTGCCCCCCCCCTCCACAAGGAAGAGGGGAGCAGAGTAGAAAAGAAAAGAAACGGCAGATCAACTGGTCTAAAAGGGGGGTCTATTTAAAGGCTAGAGTATACAAATGAGTTTTAAGATGGGACTTAAATGCTTCTACTGAGGTAGCATCTCTAATTGTTACCGGGAGGGCATTCCATAGTACTGGAGCCCGAATAGAAAACGCTCTATAGCCCGCAGACTTTTTTTGGGCTCTGGAAATCCCTAATAAGCCGGAGTTCTTTGAACGCAGATTTCTTGCCGGGACATATGGTACAATACAATCGACAAGATAGGACGGAGCTAGACCGTGTAGTATTTTATACGTAAGTAGTAAAACCTTAAAGTCACATCTTAAGTGCACAGGAAGCCAGTGCAGGTGAGCCAGTATAGGCGTAATATGATCAAACTTTCTTGTTCTTGTCAAAAGTCTAGCAGCCGCATTTTGTACCAATTGTAATCTTTTAATGCTAGACATAAGGAGACCCGAAAATAATACGTTACAGTAGTCGAGACGAGACGTAACGAACGCATGAATAATGATCTCAGCGTCGCTAGTGGATAAAATAGAACGAATTTTAGCGATATTACGGAGATGAAAGAAGGCCGTTTTAGTAACACTCTTAATGTGTGATTCAAACGAGAGAGTTGGGTCGAAGATAATACCCAGATTATTTACTGATTCGCCTTGTGTAATTGTTTGGTTGTCAAATGTTAAGGTGGTATTATTAAATAAATGTCGGTGTTTAGCAGGACCGATAATCAGCATTTCGGTTTTCTTGGCGTTGAGTTGCAAGAAGTTAGCGGACATCCATTGTTTAATTTCATTAAGACAAGCCTCCAGCTGACTACAATCCGGCGTGTTGGTCAGCTTTATGGGCATGTAGAGTTGGGTGTCATCAGCATAACAATGAAAGCTAACACCGTATTTGCGTATGATGTCGCCTAGCGGCAGCATGTAAATACTAAAGAGTGCAGGGCCAAGAACCGAACCCTGAGGAACTCCGCACGGTACCTTAACATAGTCCGAGGTCACATTATTATGGGAGACGCACTGCATCCTGTCAGTAAGATAGGAGTTAAACCACGACAAGGCTAAGTCTGACATACCAATACGTGTTTTGATACGCTCTAATAAAATATTATGATCGACGGTATCGAAAGCAGCGCTAAGATCAAGAAGCAGCAACATAGATGACGCATCAGAATCCATCGTTAGCAGTAGATCATTAGTCATTTTTGCGAGGGCTGTCTCCGTAGAGTGATTTGCCCTGAAACCGGATTGAAAAGGTTCACAGCGATTGTTAGACACTAAGTGTTCATTTAGCTGCTGTGCCACAATTTTTTCGAGGATTTTCGAAATAAAGGGAAGGTGGGACACCGGTCGGTAGTTTACCATGAGGTCAGGATCAAGGTTAGGTCTTTTGAGCAGAGGATGAATAACCGCTTTCTTGAATGCTAGGGGAACAGTGCCAGAGGAAAGTGATAAGTTTATAATATTTAGCACTGATGGACCTAATAATACAAAAAGCTCCTTGATAAGTTTCCCAGGAAGTGTGTCAAGTAAACATGTTGTTTGTTTTATCCCACTTACACGTCGTAATAGTTCCTCTAATGTTATTTCATCAAAAAGAGAGAGACTATTTTGTAAATATTTTAATAATTTTATCAATATTCACATTGGTCAGTAGAGGGCAGTAGGGCGTTTCTTCCCAATTGAATGCGATCACCTGCAGACCGGAAGTGTCTTGTCATTCTGATGTGCACGACCAGTCTGTGAACAACTGAAACGTTCTGTGTGCTTTTTCCTCCTGTATAACAGGTTAGTTTTGGTGAATGAACTCACTGAATAATATCCATGTGATCTTTATAAGTTTAAGTACACATTCTGATGGTGGAGCCTAACTCTAAAGTGTTTGTGAGTTGTAGTTTGTATTTGTGAATGAATCCAGTGCACAGCTGCAGTAATCAATACAAAATGGCGACGTGAGTGCGCAATGTTTATATAGGAACTTCTGATCCTAATTCAGACTCCCAAATTAGAACTCCCGTTTTCTTATTCATTTTATAATGTATATTTGTATAATGTGTGTGTTCTGAAATATGTTTTACATGCTATATTATTGTGTTTTGACATGGTTATATAAGTTAAGCTCTCAGGAATGGTCAATGAACATTTCAAGTACAGTAACTTAAAGCTGCTATATAAGAAGAAGAATATGAAGAAAAGTAAAGTATTTAAATGAATGTTGCTAAATTGTGCATTAAGTTAAAGGTGAATATTCCTGAGAATGACAAGACAGTGAAATAATGTCTAATTGGGCACTATATTGTATGTTTTGGAGTGATGATGTGGATATGTGAAAATATATGGCAAAGGCATACAGTATTGTTATGGTAATTATAACTCCAGTGATACAGTAACGGTTCAATGATAGTTTATTGAATGTTTTGATGAAAATAGAGGTTAAGATAAAGTAAAAGACATTGACATGATAATACAAAGTGACAAAAGATATGGGAAATTAAGTGAATTGTGGATTTGTAATTTCTGTTAATAAATTCTGATGAGAGCGACCAGTCTGTGAGCTTTTCCCTCCTGTATAACAGGACATTATTATCCGACTGCTTGTCCTGGCTACCTGGGACCTGCAACACTTACTTCAGATGAGGCTTAAAGTATGTGTTGTGACTTGTGCTGGTTAAAACAAACTACAGAGCATTTTCGGTCTTCGTGTGGGCATTTTGTTGTTTGGACTACAAATAAAACCAAAATGGCAGACACACTATATCTACATATAGAGATATCTACAGACGTCACAGGTCTAAAAGTGGACTGACAAATTCCAAAGGGACTATTCGGAGGATATAGAAAATATCCTCCGAATATATCTCTGCAATTCCTCCGCGGTTTGATTTCACATCTTCAGTATACACATAAGCATGTACCATTAGGTTACAGTAACACTCACACCGGCAGACTCTTTTCGTTTTTATTAAAGTCAATGTGTAATTTCCACAGCCTGCGGTAAGGCGCCACCATAGCGCTCCCGTTCCGGATCCACTCACTAAATATACGCAGAGCTTGCTGTGTTAGACAGAAAGTCATACACAAAAATGGTCAGTCTTCAAGGTGGATCGGATTTTACACTTTTAACATCCTAATGGGCGAGGACGGACATGAAGTCAACTTGTCAAAGGTTTTCAGGCGTAATTTCACCTTGTAGGTACACAGTGGCTATGGTAGAGCGGCCGTGCCAGCAACCTGAGGGTTCCTTGTTCGATCCCCGGCTTCTACCAACCTAGTCACATCCCTTGTGTCCTTGAGCAAGACACTTCAACCCTACTCCCGATGGGTCGGGGTTAGCGCCTTGAATTGCAGCTCCCGCCATCAGTGTGTGAATCGGTGAATGTGTAAATAGTGTCAAAGCGCTTTGAGTGCCTTGAAGGTAGAAAAGGGATAACCCTTTTACCATTTGTTCGTTTTGCCAAAATAAGAGTTAATATGCAGTATTTAACTCTGCTGCTATGAGCTAACCTGCAAAACAGCAACACACACGGATAACACACTGTTAATGACATCATTTGGCTGCGTGTGAAGAACATTAGTGTGTCGACCAGGCAGTTACAGTTTATGTGTGGAGTTGTCCAACTGTTTTTGTGGCCGTAAACACATCACTGGCTGAGCCGAGTGTGTGCTCTTTTGGCGCAGATGAAAGAGAGCGCGGCTATGCTGTTTAAAAAGAACAAACTAAAAGTACAAAAGTACAAAGAAGATGAATTATGAGAAATACTTCCAACCTTATTGAAAATAAGATATTCTTCATCTCAGTATGTTAATAATGACTGGATTAATTAATTCAATATTACAAAACTGTTGTGTATACTAATTCATAGATGGGTTATGGGTTATACTTGTATAGCGCTTTTCTACCTTCAAGGTACTCAAAGCGCTTTGACACTATTTCCACATTCACCCATTCACACACACATTCACACACTGATGGCGGGAGCTGCCAAGCAAGGCGCTAACCAGCAGCCATCAGGAGCAAGGCGTGAAGTGTCTTGCTCAAGGACACAACGGACGTGACTAGGATGGTAGAAGGTGGGGATTGAACCCCAGTAACCAGCAACCCTCCGATTGCTGGCACAGCCACTCTACCAACTTCAGATGTTATTTTATTGTATAAAAAGGTCAGTAAATGATTCTATATATTTGTAAACGCTCTGAAGTGGGAAAGGGGTAGGATTAAATAAGCTTTGCTTCTTCCTACTCCTTTTCGGGCATGATGTAAAATGAAATGATATGAAATTGCGTGATGTATTATGCTGTAAGTGTGTTGATGTTCGAAATAAACTAAAGAAAGAAAGAAAGAAAATGTTTGTTTGTTATGAAGCGATTACGGCAGAAAGTGACCAGTTTTGGTTGATAGTGGATTTGTTGCTAATGTTGTTTTGGTGTGGTTATGGCAGTCAATAAAATGATTGTTGATGCAGACCATCTCCTTCTTCTCCTTTTATTTATCTGTTGTAACAATTGTCGTAACCTGTCACTCACATTGCATTGCAAATGGTACAGAATACATTGCTATGTGTTTATCAGTGATGTGCAAGCTACTTGGAAAATGTAGTAAGCTAAGCTACAATCTACTCTTGATTAAATGTAGCTAATGTGACGCCGGGGTCTCATGGTTATGCGCTGGTCGTTTCCCCAAGATGAAAATGGACGTTTGGAAGCAGTGTGCAGGTTGGAAGAATTTCTTTATTCCAATAAATCAAGCCAAAATATAGAGAGGTGCCTACGGCACGGGAAGCTATGGTAACACTTAGCAAAAAAAAATAGCCAAAACAGAAACGAGAAGCAAGAAGAGCCATTGTTGCATGTCGCAAATACAAACCCTGTTTCCATATGAGTTGGGAAATTGTGTTAGATGTAAATATAAACGGAATACAATGATTTGCAAATCCTTTTCAACCCATATTCATTTGAATGCACTACAAAGACAAGATATTTGATGTTCAAACTCATAAACTTAATTTTTTTTTTGCAAATAATAATTAACTTAGAATTTCATGGCTGCAACACGTGCCAAAGTAGTTGGGAAAGGGCATGTTAACCACTGTGTTAGATGGCCTTTCCTTTTAACAACACTCGGTAAACGTTTGGGAACTGAGGAGACACATTTTTTAAGCTTCTCAGGTGGAATTTTTTCCCATTCTTGCTTGATGTACAGCTTAAGTTGTTCAACAGTCCGGGGTCTCCGTTGTGGTATTTTAGGCTTCATAATGCGCCACACATTTTCAATGGGAGACAGGTATGGACTACAGGCAGGCCAGTCTAGTACTCGCACTCTTTTGCTATGAAGCCACGTTGATGTAACACGTGGCTTGGCATTGTCTTGCTGAAATAAGCAGGGTCGTCCATGGTAATGTTGCTTGGATGGCAACATATGTTGCTCCAAAACCTGTATGTACCTTTCAGCATTAATGGCGCCTTCACAGATGTGTAAGTTACCCATGTCTTGTGCACTAATACACCCCCATACCATCACAGATGCTGGCTTTTCAACATTGCACCTATAACAATCCGGATGGTTCTTTTCCTCTTTGGTCCGGAGGACACGACATCCACAGTTTCCAAAAACAATTTGAAATGTGGACTCGTCAGACCACAGAACACTTTTCCACTTTGTATCAGTCCATCTTAGATGAGCTCAGGCCCAGCGAAGCCGACGGCGTTTCTGTGTGTTGTTGATAAACGGTTTTCGCCTTGCATATGAGAGTTTTAACTTGCACTTACAGATGTAGCGACCAACTGTAGTTACTGACAGTGGGTTTCTGAAGTGTTCCTGAGCCCATGTGGTGATATCCTTTACACGCTGGTGTCGCTTGTTGATGCAGTACAGCCTGAGGGATCGAAGGTCACAGGCTTAGCTGCTTACGTGCAGTGATTTCTCCAGATTCTCTGAACCTTTTGATGATACTACGGACCGTAGATGGTGAAATCCCTAAATTCCTTGAAATAGCTGGTTGAGAAAGGTTTTTCTTAAACTGTTCAACAATTTGCTCACGCATTTGTTGACAAAGTGGTGACCCTCGCCCCATCCTTGTTTGTGAATGACTGAGCATTTAATGGAATCTACTTTTATACCCAATCATGGCACCCACCTGTTCCCAATTTGCCTGGTCACCTCTGGGATGTTCCAAATAAGTGTTTGATGAGCATTCCTCAACCTTATCAGTATTTATTGCCACCTTTCCCAACTTCTTTGTCACGTGTTGCTGGCATCAAATTCTAAAGTTAATGATTATTTGCAAAAAAAAAAAGTTTATCTGTTTGAACATCAAATATGTTGTCTTTGTAGCATATTCAACTGAATATGGGTTGAAAATGATTTGCAAATCATTGTATTCCGTTTATATTTACATCTAACACAATTTCCCAACTCATATGGAAACGGTGTTTGTAAAAACTGCCAGGCAGAGTATAGCGTGAGGCAGGAATAAATAGCTCTCTCTGATTAGTGACCGGGAGCAGGTGAGCGTCCCGACCACTAATCAGAGTAGGTGACAATAATCAGCACCCATGGCAACATGTAATAACTAAATCAACAACTAAGGAAATAGTAAACTTAAACAAAATATGATCCGGGCAACGGATCATGACAGCTAAGCTACAGGTGAAGCTATCCCCAGACAATTGTAGCAAGCTACACAGCAAAATTAGTTTGCTACATTAAATAAATATGCAAACGTCCACCAAACAAGAGAAAAAAGGCTCAGTTTGATTGTTTATTAAAATAAACACAAACTAGAATAATGCACACTGTCTGGCCTTGTCACATTTCTTTTAAATTGCGTACCATTATACAAAAAAAGGGGGGAAACACATACAACAAATTAAATAGAAGGCGGTGAAACAATAATAATGATAAATAAACAACATGATATATACTCCAATGGAGACTTTTCAGCATAGAATAAATTACTGCTCTAACAGAAACCACAGTGTCAAAATGAAAAAAAACCTGGCCAAAAGAAAAGTACAAAATATTTGTCACACAAAAGAGACATTAACAAACTCCATCTTTACATGACATGAATAAAACTGAACATATTTAAAGTAAACATATTTTACTGACTGTGGAACAGAGTCAAACAAAATAAAATTCCTCCCCAATTTCTAAATTTTTAAGTTCTTATATAGGTAATAATGTTAATGTAACTGAGAGTGTACATATGGAACCAAATGGCCCCAATTAGGGTACATTACTATTAACTGTTAGCAGGGAACACCCTACAACTCCCCACCCCTCACTGTATGTATTTATTTTAGTGTGCATTTCTTTGGTCCACCCCTATAATACAGTAAATAAAAACAGCGTCTCTCTGTATCTTGACAAAAAACAATGACTTGTTTGATGATGGTTACTTGCAGTAAAACTTTGAACTCAACTCACCTTGAATGGCAACTGCCCTTTTTATTTTTTTTATTTTTTTTTACAATCATTTCAAAAGACATGAAGACAAATGGATTTGTTGTGCATTTTAACTTGTAAACAAAAGTCCGCTTACAGCAGAGCCAATGGGAGCTCCTCTATTTCGGCCAAAAAACCCAATAAATAACCATTCAAAAAAAGCCAAAAATACTCATACATTTCATGACTTAAATATTAACCAAGTATTAGTGATATTGTTATTATAAACGCTAACACAGACAAACTATTTATAGCAGCGCCGTGATCACTTCCTTGTGTCCCTGTGTTTACATCATTGAGCGGTTTGCTTCTTCTCGTTTATTCTAGATCATAAATCATGCATCTCACCTGGGCAGAATAAGTCTGAGTAGCAACTAGGACCCGAAACTGGCAAGGACTACATTAAAAGACTTGTCATACCTTCACCCCTTTTCTTCGTGAGGATTATGAGTCATTCTTTGCCTAAATGGGAATATAAGAACATCCCAGCAGTCTGCATCCTAATGACAGCAGGCATTGTACAGTAAGTGATGTTTTGTTATGTCTGTTGGCTCTTATAAAGTCTGCAGTGAGTAATAATTAGTGATGAAGAAAAAAAAAACTAAAAAATTTATATATGCATATGCTTAAAATTATCAAAATACCTAAATATTAAATGTTATTATAAATGTGCACATTAATACATCACATATATACTTACATCAAGTATAGAACATCTCAGTGCGGTGTTTTTCTAAGGGCTTTATAGGCGGAATTGTGCGGCTCCTATAGGCTCCATTGTAATTTGACATTTAAAATGCAAAAAAAAATAACATCCATGGTCATGTCTTTCATAATGATTGTGAACGATTGGCAAAATTCCACAAAAATGTGCAGTTCCCTTTTAATGTGTTCCACGTCTTCGATGTCGAAAGCAGTTTTGATTTGGGTTTAAAAAGTAAACAACTAAAAATTAATGTTTTGAGCATTGATTGATCCAAGCACATACATTTGTCTAAATGTGGCCAAGGAGACGCATTGTGGGTTTCCTGGACGTCGTCTTCATCACTGAAATAAAAATCTGAGGGTGAGAATCCTTTTGCCATTTTCCACTAGGTTTTATTTATTTTTTAATTGCCCGCTTGAATATTACCTCGTCGTCATGTGGGATGTGCGTGTCTGTTGTGATTCCCCTTCCTGGTTCGATGACCCGCCCTATCTTGCCTCTGATTGGCTTTTCTGTAATGGTTTGCCCTAACTTTAACCAATCGTGACTCATCATAGTAAACCAACCAATCATCATGGATTATCTCCGTATTTTTTTGTCCCCTGCCCCTGTCCTAGTCCATTTCACTCTTTCTTTTCGGTTTCTTTTCTCCCTTTTTTTTCTTTTGTAGTTTGTAGCTCTGAAGCTAAACTACCTCGCTACATGGGTCTAAAAATAGATAAGCTACGGAAATCACTACTCGTTCAAAATATAGCGAAGCTACTCTCAAGCTGCTGGGAAATCTAGTTAACCTACTCAGTGGCCTTGTGGTTAGAGTGTCCGCCCTGCGATCGGTAGGTTGGGAGTTCAAACCCCGGCCGAGTCATACCAAAGACTAGAAAAATGGGACCCATTACCTCCCTGCTTGGCACTCAACATCAAGGGTTGGAATTGGGTGTTAAATCACCAAAAATGATTCCCGGGCGCGGCCACCGCTGCTGCCCACTGCTCCTCTCGCCTACCAGGGGGTGATCAAGGATGATGGTCAAATGCAGAGACTAATTTTGCCACACCTAGAGTGTGTGTGTGTGTGACAATCACTGGTACTTTAACTTTAAGCTACGTAGCTTTGCTACTTATAGCGAGCTACTGTGTTTATTTTGTTTAGAGTTTAGGTTGGATTTTGGATTTGGGTTTTTTGCGCTGCATAGGTTTTCCGTGCGCAGAGGACATGGGAGCACACCTCAGAGGGAACATTGGTCTTTAGAGAACATTAGATAGCTGGTCTGCGATGAGATGGCGACTTGTCCAGGGTGTACCCTGCCTTCCGCCCGAATGCAGCTAAGATAGACTGCAGCACACCCCGTGACCCCAATAGGGACAAGCGGTAGAAAATGGATGGATGGATAGATAGCTGTTTTAGGACTGTGGAAATGAATGCATTACTGCGGATTAGTTAAATATGTTAATGGAATTAACCCATAGAATGACTCAAAATACCATCGCCATACCATACGATTGTAGAATGCCTTAATCAGTACTCGATCATTCACTATGGTAATGTAGTTGTTTATGATAACTCAAACCAGTACCTCCAGAATTTCGCAGGCTTTTTTTTGAAGTTGTTGCCTAAAATGCCTATACTCGTGGTAGCTTTATCAGAAAGTTGCAGCAAAAAATTTGCTATGTTTTGGGGATTTTTTTTCTTTTGATAACATTAACTCAACTTGTGATTTTATGAATTTGTGTTCCTTGTAACCTTAAACTACAAAATCACAGGATTTCAGCAAAAAAAATAAAACACATGCTGTATTGATGTTTTACACATTTTAATCAACATCGATTTAAGAGTAGACACTAGATGGTAGTAAAATAGAAACATCACCATAGGTTTTCTTATTATCCGTTCTCTGCTCTGTCGTCCACAAGTTGCAGACATTCTCATGTGTGTTTTACGCTTGAAACATGTTTGTTCATCTTAAACATTGCAAAACAATTACCTTTGCACGTTTAGAACATTTGGGAACTGTTAAGAGCGATATATAACGGTATTTTTTCTTGGTAAATTAGAGACGATGAGAAATTATCATCACACTTTAACATATCTGCCATGTAAATATTGCCCCATTGCTCGGCCCGCATTGCAAATGAGAATCTGTTTTTAATTGTCCTACTCTAGATAAATAAAGCTAAAATGCATGTATAAATACATGTAAACTAGGAAGTAAGGTGTTGCTAAATATTTATATACTACATCACCCAAAAGGCTTAGCACTGTAGCAGGAACAGGAAGTAGTTGTGAGCTACGCGGGTGAACAACAATTGTGCCGTTTTAGCAATAAAGAGCTGATAAATTGTTACACTTTGTTGTTGCTGCTTTTTCTACACAAGAAACAAATATTGATTAGATTAAAACCCAATTTTATTTAAAATTCTATCAGTGAAAATAATGCTGATCGGGCAAAATTTGTGATAAAGTTGCGGGTATTTGACAAATTTAGGAAGCCGCGCATAATTGATTGGGTTTGTGTGAATTGACAAGACGATGCAAATTCCTGGAGGGACTGAAATGTGTTGTACAGGTTGATTGGAGAAGCATGCGTCAATGCACATGAAGTGGAATGGTAGCAAACATTGGAGCAGTGAGTCTTATCCGCTCAAAGACATCAAGAAACGCTTCAGTTGGGTGAAACACTCAGCCTGATGCGGTTCATTTTGATGGTGACCTCAATGCTGTTTGGAGGATGAGGACAAATGAATGACGCAAACATTTCCTTTCATCCCTTCATGTTTCAATGACACTCCTTTGCCTCTCATCACTATGGACTTTTGCATAGAACACTAGAAAAACACTCAAATGAGCAACAATTTGACTTAAAACAGATGTTAGTGAGTTTGTGGTCCAAATTTAGGCATCAGTGATTGGGGAGGTTATCCCTGTCTGCACTTTAAGAAGCTAAGAAAGGGACAAGCGGTAGAAAATGGATGGATGGATGGTGATGGTAGAGGAAGTTTTCTCATCGCAGCACTGGGTAATGTAGTTTGTGTCAGATACAAATTCAACTGATCTTTTTACCTACATTTTGTGGTGACTTCCCTAACTCCCTAACTTTTTACAGATTAAAGTTTTATCAGTTGTTAGTCATCACCACATACGACACAGGAGCTTTCAGAACAAGTTCATCTCTTGTCGTAGTTCTTACGGATGTCTGGTTTTGTCAATTTACTCAGACAGAACCCCATCGTTTCAAGGATGTTTTCTTGATGTTTTTAGGAATTACAATAGTTTGTCAAATTGGTTGTTTGTTGATACATAGTTTATTGGATCAATATTGATTTCTCATGATGAAATCAGGAAATGTTTACTTTCTAATAATGGAATAACAAGTAGATTTTCTACTGAACCAGATTGTATTCTTTAGTTCTGTTGAATCTCCTACAGCTATCCATTTATTTTAATGTCCAATCACTTCCAAGTGGATTGTCACACATAGATTATCGGTGGACATTTTAAGTTTTTCTAGTTCTCTAAGAATTTCTACAGTAATGACTAGGCTTGAGTATCGTACATCCTGTATGGTAAACAGGTCAATTGGTGGAAACCAGAACAAAATTTCGGATTCTACCGGAAACGTTCAACATTTCCTAGTTTCGATGCCTGACCGGAAGAAATAGCTGCCAAATATGCGTCGAACAACAAAGAAAAAATAACCGCTGACAGTTACTTTCAAAGGGGACATTTCTGTATAGTAAATAAAAAGGACATTTCATCAAAAAGTTATTCTGGGCAGCGCCCTTATTTAAATCGTGCAAACGTTTATGATGAACCTGCCTATTTAAGAATCAAATTCGAGAATCGTCAGAACCGGAATCAAAACAAGGAATCGGAACTGGAATCATATGAATTCTCAACCTTAGTAATGACCTATATTGCCGTACTCTCAATATGTCTTCAATATATTAATTACTTATTATACATTATTAATGTATTACTTATTTAATGTAAGTGTCATGTTCCACATTATGTTGTCTTATTCCCTGTGCTTTCTCTAATTTTTGTATTTCTCTTTCAAGGACACAGTTCAGCGACGCACCGCCTTTCCTTCCACCTCTCTCCCTGGTCGGCTTTAAAAGGGAAGTTCATTATGAAAGACATGACGACGGATATATATTTTTTTTGTATGCATTCTAACTTGTGAATACAAGTAAATAAAAGTCTCCTCAACGCGGAGCCGAAGGGAGATCTTCTATTCCGCCCATAAAATCCAATAAATAACAATACCCCATTTACATTTCATGACTTGAATAGTAACCAAGTATTAGTGTCACACCCAGGCTCGGGTGAAGGTAATGTAACCTTTGCAAACCAGACTTTCAAATCAAGGATGGCAAGGCACGCAGTTGGTGAGAGTTTACAAACATTTATTGAAATCCCAAAAAGTGTCAAAAGGTGAACAACGACAGAAAAAACAAAGCACCCACAATCTGTAATGTAATAAATAGAGGCAATATTAGTATCGTATATTATATATAGTACATTTATATTCTAAATACATTTCGAAGTTGCATGCGTTAACTAGGCCTATATAATTAATCAAAATAAGCATATTAAAAATAATCAAAAGATAAATCATTCATTATATCAAAATACATGTACTCATAGTCAAAGGTCAATAATCAAATATGTCAAAGTAAAGAATTAACTAATCATAACAGATTTAGCAAAATCAATTAGCATTCAACAAAACTCGTTTAACCGGTTACAACATAACATAATCTCATCATCAAAATATTCACCTTAGTAGATGTTTGATGCATGGAGACCGAAACTCCTACTCAGGACAGAGAACCTCCTCTGGCAGTGACCAACAGCAGACTGTCAGAAAAACGGCATTTTCCAACTTAAATAGCCCTTAGCCCCGCCCACTAGCTGGGACCAATTTGACAGGGGAAATTAAGAAAACAGTTATTTTGTAAATTTCACCATAAATAACCATCACATGTCTAAAAAGTATTCACATGGTACTTTTGCATGTGTAGAGCAGTCATTTTCGTACACAGTATATTCAGGCTTAGACAACACAACTTTTAAATGTCCAGTGTCCTTCTGTAACACCCAGCATTTGAAGATCATGGTTCGACCCAAATTTGGCCTAATTAGTGAATGCAGGTGTGATCACCTATATAAAGCCCTCAACCCCACCCTGACTCTTTTGGTCAATAGTTCAGAGCCATGGTGAGTGACAGGTAACAATTTGTTTGTTGAGCACATGCTTTTCACTGGCTAACAAGATTGAATGTTTGTGTCCATGTTGAGCTTCCCAACAAATGTGCACGGTTTGTGAGGAAGTCCAAAGGTCAAACAGTGACAGTGTGGGGTCAAACTGTCACATTACCTCCCTCCTCTCCAGCGACAGCAAGTCCAGGGAGACGAGACAGGTAATCAGCTAGCAAGTTACTTTTGCCAGCTCGATGTGTAACGTTGAAACAATAAGGCTGTAACGCCAAGTACCATCTGGTGACACGGGAGTTCTTATCCCTCATGGAGTTGATCCAGCTCAATGCCCGGTGGTCCGTTTCCAGATCGAAGGTCCGTCCCAGAAGGTAATAACGTAGGCTGTCCAATGCCCACTTGATGGCAAGACATTCCTTTTCAATGGCAGAGTACCTAGTTTCTCTGGGATGCAGTTTACGGCTCAGATATAGAAGCGGTTGTTCCTCGCCCTCCTTTCCTTGGGCTAGGACGGCTCCAAGGCCCACACCAGAGGCATCAACTTGAACAAGGAATCGCTGGTTGAAGTCAGGACTTTGTAAGACCGGAGAAGAGCATAGAATAGTTTTGACATTCGTGAAGGCAGTTTCACATGTGTCTGTCCATTTGACTGGATTAGAGGATGCTTTGGTTGTCAGCTTGACAAGAGGAGCTGTGATGGTAGAGAAGTGGGGAACAAATCTTCTGTACCACCCGGAAAGCCCCAAGAATGACCGGACCTGCTTCTTTGTCCGCGGTCTAGGACTGTCTTGGATTGCCTTCACCTTGTCCACCTGAGGACGTATCTGCCCATTGCCAAGATGGTAACCTAGGTAACACACCTCAGTTTTGGCCCACTCACATTTCTGGGTGTTAAGAGTGAGCCCGGCAGAACGGATCCGGAGCAGGACTTGACGCAGATGAGAGAGGTGGTCTTTCCAGGAAGTGCTGAAAACCACCACATCATCGAGATAGGCAGCAGAGAACTGGCCACACCCCTGCAGAACGCGATCCATTAGCCGCTGAAATGTTGCGGGGGCTCCATGTAGTCCGAACGGCATAACCGTGTAATGATAGAGACCCTTTGGTCCACGGAAGGCAGTGTACTCCCTTGACTCCTTCTCTAAAGGGACTTGCCAGTATCCCTTACACAGGTCAAGGGTGGTGATGAACACAGCTTTGCCGAGCTTCTCAAGAAGTTCATCAATACGTGGCATGGGATAAGCATCGAATTTAGAAACGGCGTTCACTTTGCGTAGGTCATTACATACTCTTATTGTGTTGTCTTTTTTAGGAACGAGGACAATGGGGTTACACCACTCACTGTTTGAGGGTTCAATCACTCCTAGATCCAGCATGGTTTGGATTTCATGGTTGAGGGGCTCCACCAGCCGCTCAGGCACTCTGTAGGGGCGCTGACGGATAGGTGTTGGGTTTTTTAAATGAATGACATGTTCAATTAGTGGAGTTCTTCCTGGCTTTCCACTGAACAATACTGGGAATTCTTCACACACTTGCAATAGTTTATGGGCAGATTGTGCAGACAAGTGACTAACATCAGGTTTCTGTGGTGTAGTGAGCATGGACAAATCTGTCTCCTCCACATCATCCTCCATTTCCACTTCCCGTGCCAGCATCACCTTTTCCTCTTGCAACTCCTTGCTTTGAGTATGTACTTGACTGGCTTGGACATCCTTTCCTTCCACAGAGGATTTCCTCTCCTTCCATTCCTTCAGAAGGTTGATGTGGTACACTTGGGATGCCTTTCCTTTCTCTGGATGTGAGATTTCATAAGTGACTGGACCAGCTTGTCTGACCACGGAGTAAGGACCTTGCCATTGGGCCAGCAGTTTATGACTTGAGGTTGGAAGCAAGAGCATGACCTTTTGACCAGGCTGAAGCACCCTGTGACGTGCTTTCTGGTCATACCAGGTCTTCTGTTTCATCTGGGCCTTTCCAAGATATTCCCTTGCCTTAGCTCTGTATTGCTCCAGCCGGTCTCGCATCTGCAGCACATAAGAAAGAACCCCTTGTGATACAGGTGGTTTGGATTCCCAGGATTTCTTCAAGAGGTCCAAGGGGCCTTGAACAGGGAACCCATAAAGAAGCTCAAAAGGCGAAAACCCGGTAGAGGCTTGGGGTACCTCTCGATAGGCAAAGAGCAAGAAGGGAAGCCACTTCTCCCAGTCTCGACCGGTGTCATCTACAAACTTCCTCAGCATGGATTTCAGGGTTTGGTTGAAGCGTTCCACCAACCCGTCGGTTTGTGGATGATAGGGGGTGGTGAGAATGCCAGTAATTCCAAGTTGTTTATGAAGCTGCTTCATGAGCTTTGAAGTGAAGTTGGTTCCTTGATCCGTGATTATTTCATCTGGAATTCCTACTCGTGAGAAGAACTGTACAAGTGCAGAGATGACTTTCGGAGTCTTGATACTCCTTAGTGGGAAGGCCTCAGGAAATCTGGTGGCGTAGTCACAGAGGACAAGGATGTATTCATGGCCTCCACTGCTTTTCTCCAGGGGTCCAACAATATCCATTGCGATCCTCCGGAAAGGAACATCAATGAGAGGTAGAGGGAGTAGTGGGACTTTCTCAGGTCGTCTCGGAGAAGTCTTCTGGCACTGCAGACAGGTTTGACAGTACTCAATAACATCTTTGACCATTAAAGGCCAAAAGAAGCGAGCTTTGACTCGAGCAAGAGTCTTGTCTTGCCCAAGATGACCAGCCCAAGGTATGGAATGAGCAAGATGCAGTACAAGGGGCCTACAGCAGGTAGGGACCACCAAGCGATTCTCTGGCTGATCTGCTACATACAGGACTCCATCCTCCAGGACATACTTTTCACCCTGGTTTGGCTGCAAGGGGATGTTTGCATCTTTCATCTTAGCCAGCAGGGGAGCCAGTGAGACGTCAGCTCTCTGTAGCTCTCGGATGTCTTCAGGTACCTGCCACTCTTCATCAGGTTTCAAGCTTGACACATCACCCAACAGTGGAGTACCTTGGATTTTCTCCAGGCGACGCTGGCTCTTACTTTTGGGGGGGCCCTTCTGACCACCCTGGCATAGAGAAGGGTCCAAGTCAGGAAGAGGCTCCAGCCCTAGCTTGGCTGTCTGGGCACGGGTGCGTACTGGATAAGCCTCTTGAATGGCTGGAATAAAACTGGATTTCACTTTCTGCTTGTGTGTCTGATGAACAAGATCATGCAGAATAGGCAAGTCTCTGCCCAAGATCATGTCATGGGGCATGTGATCAAGAACCCCCACACGGAGCAAGAAAGCCTGGTCATCGATGATGATGGTCACATCAGCCACGGGATATATTTTTTGATCACCATGGACACATTGAATGGCTGTGGCATGCTGATAGTCAAGATTACCAAGTGACACAAAAGAATGGTTCAACAGTGTCATGGAGCTACCTGTGTCCAACAGTGCTTGCACTGGACGGCCATTAACACAAGCTGGCATCATGATAGGCTCAGTGTTAGGTTTGGCCTCAGGTTCAGGACTGGGTGCAAGAGCAGGTGCCATGACTGAAGCTGACACAGATGGATGGGGAACATGACAGAAGCTGGACAGCTTTGGACCTTTCAAGGGGCAGACTGGGGCTCGGTGCCCCGGCTGTTGGCAGTGGTAGCAGATGAGATCCTTCACTGGACTCTGTCTCGGGAGCGGTCTGTTGTCCCCTGAGGTGCTGTAACCACCTGCTTTCTGCACACCTCTTTGGTGTGACAGGTCGGCTGCACCTTGAGCTGCTACACGGTTGTTCTGCTGCCTTGGCATTCGGAGTCCTTTACGAGCATTCAAGTACTGACCTGCAAGTTTAGCAGCAGTAAGTCAGTCTTCTGGCTCGTGTTCCTTGACCCAAGTCTTCATTTCGTTGGGCAGCAAGCGAATCATTTGCTCCAGGATGAAAAGCTCTGCGATGTCTTCTTTGGAACGCTGCTCCGGCTTGATCCATCTTCTGTAGAGACCTTTGAGTCTGTTGTAAGTCTCCTTGGGAGATTCACCAGGGGGAATGTAGGTTGACCGGAACTGGAGCCTATAAGTCTCAGGAGAGATATCAAACTTAGCAAGGAGGGCTTCTTTAAGGTCAGCATAGACGTTGGAAGCATCTTCCTCCATCGCAGAATAGGCATCCAGAGCTTTACCGGTCAAGAGTGGAACAAGTCGGCAGGCCCAGTCAGACTGATGCCAGCCCCAGGTGCGAGCGATGCGCTCGAAGCGGACAAGAAAGTTTTCGATGTCCTCACCCTGCTGGAAAGGGAGCATCTTTGGGCCTTGTCGGAGATGATGGTCAGGTGGCGAGGAATCTCTGGACGGCGACGCTTGAGGACTAAGATTTGGATGTGGGCGAGTTCTGGGTTTGGGTTTGGGCGACTGCTCACAACTATCGTCAGGAGTACGGTTAGCATTTTGGTTAGTGAGTGAGTGATCTAGGCTAGGTCTTGTACAGACAGTTTTTAACTCCTGGAGTTCACGAACTAGGACAGCTTCCCTACGTTGCTGTCCAATCAAAAAGTCTTGGAACATATTAACCAGGGTAGGTTCACTTAACACTCTTTCAGTCCTTGGTGGCTCAGCAGACCACCTAGCCTTCCTAGACCCCTTCCTATGCTGCTTACGCCTAGCCCCAGAGTTCTCAAAACCTTTGACGTCTTCTTCGGACTCCTCGGTGTTCCATCCAACTTCATGCTCCTCAGCCATAGTCGTCCGGTCCAGCCTCATCGCCGTGGCCCCTCGACCAGCCATCTCATCAGTCTCCTCTGTCATTGCCACCTCCGACACTTGGGATCTCAAACCAGTTCTGGCCTGCCCTCTGCCAGATAAATGTTTGTAAACTCTGCGGCTTGCCATCCCACCACTGCCACCATATGTCACACCCAGGCTCGGGTGAAGGTAATGTAACCTTTGCAAACCAGACTTTCAAATCAAGGATGGCAAGGCACGCAGTTGGTGAGAGTTTACAAACATTTATTGAAATCCCAAAAAGTGTCAAAAGGTGAACAACGACAGAAAAAACAAAGCACCCACAATCTGTAATGTAATAAATAGAGGCAATATTAGTATCGTATATTATATATAGTACATTTATATTCTAAATACATTTCGAAGTTGCATGCGTTAACTAGGCCTATATAATTAATCAAAATAAGCATATTAAAAATAATCAAAAGATAAATCATTCATTATATCAAAATACATGTACTCATAGTCAAAGGTCAATAATCAAATATGTCAAAGTAAAGAATTAACTAATCATAACAGATTTAGCAAAATCAATTAGCATTCAACAAAACTCGTTTAACCGGTTACAACACAACATAATCTCATCATCAAAATATTCACCTTAGTAGATGTTTGATGCATGGAGACCGAAACTCCTACTCAGGACAGAGAACCTCCTCTGGCAGTGACCAACAGCAGACTGTCAGAAAAACGGCATTTTCCAACTTAAATAGCCCTTAGCCCCGCCCACTAGCTGGGACCAATTTGACAGGGGAAATTAAGAAAACAGTTATTTTGTAAATTTCACCATAAATAACCATCACATGTCTAAAAAGTATTCACATGGTACTTTTGCATGTGTAGAGCAGTCATTTTCGTACACAGTATATTCAGGCTTAGACAACACAACTTTTAAATGTCCAGTGTCCTTCTGTAACACCCAGCATTTGAAGATCATGGTTCGACCCAAATTTGGCCTAATTAGTGAATGCAGGTGTGATCACCTATATAAAGCCCTCAACCCCACCCTGACTCTTTTGGTCAATAGTTCAGAGCCATGGTGAGTGACAGGTAACAATTTGTTTGTTGAGCACATGCTTTTCACTGGCTAACAAGATTGAATGTTTGTGTCCATGTTGAGCTTCCCAACAAATGTGCACGGTTTGTGAGGAAGTCCAAAGGTCAAACAGTGACAGTGTGGGGTCAAACTGTCACAATTAGTGATATTGTTATTATCAGCACTACCACAGACAAACTATTTATAGCGGCACCGTGATCACTTCCGTGTCTCCCTATGTTTGCATCATCGAGTAGCCTGCTGCTTCCTTGCTCCCTTGAAGTTTATTCTAAATCATAAATCATGCATCTCACCTGGACATGAGATGCCTGAGTAGGTATTCTGACAAGTTGGTACACTTTGACAGCCGTTTAGGACTTGAAACTGGCGAAGAAGACACGAAAATACACCTGTTCCCTCCCCACCCCCTCACCCTTTTCTTCGTGATGATTATGAGTCATTCTTAATCTAAACGGGAATATATGAACATCCCAGCAGTCGACATCCTAATGACAACAGATATGTTTTTTTAGTGGCGTTTTATTATGTTTGTTGGCTCTCATGAAGTTTGCAGTGAGTAATAATCAGTGATGAAGAAAAGAAAAGCAGACGTTGTGATGCGTTTTTTAAATTAATGCACCGCATATGCTTAGAATGATAAAATACAGAAATATTAAGTGTTATTATAAATGTGCCCGTTACTACATTACATATATACTTACATCATGTACAGTCATAAAGCGGTAGAAAATGGATGGATGTACAGTCATGGTCAAAAGTTTACATACACTTGTAAATAACATAATTTCATGGCTGTCTTGAGTTTCCAATAATTTCAAACAACTCTTATTTTTTTGTGATAGAGTGATTGGAGCACATACTTGTTGGTCACAAAAAACATTAATTTCACTGCAATAAGGCACTTTAGGTAGCCATCCACAAGCTTCTGGCAAGCTTCTAGTTGAATTTTTGACCACTCCTCTTGACAAAATTGGTGCAGTTCAGCTAAATTTGTTGGTTTTCTGACATGGACTTGTTTCTACAGCATTGTCCACACGTTTAAGTCAGGACTTTGGGAAAGCCATACTAAAACCTTAATTCTAGCCTGATTTAGCCATTCCTTTACCACTTTTGACGTGTGTTTGGGGTCATTGTCCTGTTGGAACACCCAACTGCGCCCAAGACCCTACCTCCGGGCTGATGATTTTAGGCTGTCCTGAAGAATTTGGAGGTAATCCTACTTTTTCATTGTCCCATTTACTCTCTGTAAAGCACCAGTTCCATTGGCAGCAAAACAGGCTCGGAGCATAATACTAGCACCACCATGCTTGATGGTAGGGATTGTGTTCCTGGGATTAAAGGCCTCACCTTTTCGCCTCCAAATATAATGCTGGGTATTGTGGCCAAACAGCTAAATTTCTGTTTCATCTGACATCACATGGACAAAGATAAGACATTCTGGAGGAACGTTCTGTGGTTAGATGAAACAAAAATTTAGCAACTTCAGTACTTGATGTTATTATAAAAAAAATGCACTGAGACTGTAGTAAGTGGCAAGAGAACACTATAATTGTAAAGCAAAAAAAATGTATTTAAGACCTTGCCAAAACAAAATACACAAAAGGTTTTAAGATAGTTTGTCTCTCAAAATGATGTCAGTTTACATAATTTTCTATCATTACATCATTGTAGTCACTTATGTTGTTTTACTGTTGTTCAGGGAGCCTATTTCAACTGACTTTGGGTGTGAGTTGGTGGTACATGTACCTGGAAGGGCTGCCTATCCCTACATCCTTTCCTTATTTTGCACAAAGTCTGCAGAAGCACAAAGCAAGTGCACAGCTGCAGTGAGGCGCAGAAGGAGCACCAAGTCAGCCTAAGACAGGAGAGGGAAAAAAGGAACTGTACACTTACCACAATGATTGACAGACGCGGAAACTGACCAATCAGCAGTCAGATGCACTAATGGTCGGTTGGATACAGGTGGAGAAATGGCCTTCAGGCAATATGAATAGGAAGCAAAAAGTCAAAACAAGAGCTGGCTCCAGCTTTACTTAAAGGTGGGCATGTTGTTAAAATAATAAAAAAAACAGCAACAATTGTAGCATAAACACCACTGGAAGAGTGAAAAAAACAGATTACACTACTTTCTCTGTCCATTCCCGGTGATGCAATAGTCCACCCTCCAACTTTTTGTTGCAGAGAACAATGGTTTGTTTACCTTACCGGGGTATACGAGGACTAAATCATCATGCGATCTTGAAAAGCAGAAAAACACTTCATTTTATTCGGTTAATGTTGTTATTTAGCACAAAAAAAAAAATCATTGAATATTTTGAATGACATGCATTTAATTAAAGTCAGGTTCAAATCCAACAGAATACAAGTTGTTTTACAGAACTAAAAAGGCACAAAAAAAACACCGGTAGGTATGAATTATGGTATGAATTTATTTTTTAAGGAGTCGACGACGCTAAAATTCTGCTTTAGGGCCCCGATTGTCCAGGGGTGGCCGTGCACTCTGCAAACAACAATTGTCACATTTATTGCAGCTGACCATGAAGCTGCGTAGTTTTGGAACGTACCCACAGAGAGCATGCAAACTCCACGCAGACTGAAACGGAATCGAACCCAGAGGCCTCATGTATTAAGCTTGCGTACGCCCTTTTTCACGGCAAAGGTGAGCTGTGTCAAGAGTGAATTGAACGTGGAAATGTGCGGTGCCTCACGCCAACTTCATGCTTCATGTACACACATTTTTACAGGCTGTGTATACTTCGTCGACATACACAGGTTGTCGTTCAGGCTTGGCCAACATTTGATTTCAACAATTTAAACAAAAAATTCACTTTTCGCCAATGCATTTAATGCTTCATATTCATAATATTTGGGAGGATGTCAATTAATTTACAGAGGCGAATATTTTGCCATCTATTGCTGTCACATTGTGATCCTGTGACTCTAGCACCAGCTTGGCCAGTCGGGCGGACAGTTGCAGCCGCCGGTGGCTGCGGCACTTAGGGCCCAGAGAAGGTGGAGAAATGGGCTGACTTTTTGACACGTGCGGCTGCTACTGCAAGTACAAACCCCAAACCCAGACACATTGTGTAAATCGTAAATAAAAACAGAATACAATTATTTGCAAATCCTTTTCAACTTATATTCAATTGAATGCACTGCAAAAACAAGATACTTAACGTTCGAACTTGTAAACGTTATTATTTGCAAATATTAGTTCGTTTTGAATTTGATGCCTGCAACATGTTTGGAAAAAGCTGGCACAAGTGGAAAAAAAGACTGAGAAAGTTGAGGAATGCTCATCAAACACTTATTTGGAACATCCCAGAGGTGACCAGGCTAATTGGGAACAGGTGGGTGCCATGATTGGGTATAAAAGCAGCTTCCATGAAATGCTCAGTCATTCACAAACAAGGATGGGGCGAGGGTCACCACTTTGTGAACAAATGCATGAGCAAATTGTCCAACAACATTTCTCAATGAGCTATTGCAAGGAATTTATATCAATGTTAATGTAACTGAGAGTGTACAAATGGACCCAATAAGGGTCCATCACTATTAACTATCTGTCATTTAGCTGGAGACACCCTACAACTACCTCTAGGGGTCCCCACACCTGACTGTATGTATTTAGTTAGTTTGCCTTTTCTTTGGCCCATCCCTAAAAGGTTATTCATTTTCTCTACCTACAATTAAAAAAAAAGAAACCAATGACTTGTGTGTTGTTTGGAAACAGTTTGTAATGGTTATGCGCAGTAAAACTTTTCATGAACTGGACTCACCTTAAAGTGTGTTCCTAAATGTGTATTCCATGTCCTAGATAAAGAAAGCAGTTATGGTTTTGGTTTACAGAGTAAACAAATAAAAACTAAGGTTTTGGGCATTATCTTCTCTAATTGCATACATTTGTCTAAATATGGCCAAGGACATGCATAATTGTGGGTTTCTTGCATGTCTATGGAAATAAACTAATCTGCGGGAGAGAATTCTTCTGCTATTTTCAAGTGTTTTTTTGTTTTTTTAATAGTCAGCTTGAAGCGTCCCTCTGTCTCCCACTACCTCGCCATCATGCGACATGAGTGCGTGTCTGTTATGATTTTGCTTACTAGTTTCGATGACTTGCCTTAACTTGCTTCTGATTGGCCAGTCCTTAATGTTTCGCCCTAACTTTAGCCAATTGTGACTCATCATACAAATACTAACCAATCATCATGGATTTTCTCCGTATGTATGGATGTTCTCATTCATCCAGGTCATTGTATATTTTTCAAAAATTTTTGGAGTCTGGATTTGCAGTCCAATTTCTTTCTTTGTAGCTTTGATGTAAGCTATTTTGCTACATTGCTCTAAAAGTTTAAGTTAAAGTTAAAGTACCAATGATTGTCACACACACACTAGGTGTGGTGAAATTACTCTCTGCATTTGACCCATCCCCTTGTTCCACCCCCTGGGAGGTGAGAGGAGCAGTGGGCAGCAGTGGTGCCGCGCCCGGGAATCATTTTGGTGATTTAACCCCCAATTCCAAACCTTGATGCTGAGTGCCAAGCAGGGAGGTAATGGGTCCCATTTTTATAGTCTTTGGTATGACTCGGCCAGGGTTTGAACTCACAACCAACCGATCTCAGGGCGGACACTCTAACCACTAGGCCACTGAGTAGGTTAAGTACAAACCCCGTTTCCATATGAGTTGGGAAATTGTGTTAGATGTAAATATAAACGGAATACAATGATTTGCAAATCCTTTTCAACCCATATTCAATTGAATGCACTACAAAGACAAGATATTTGATGTTCAAACTCAAACTTTATTTTTATTTTTTGCAAATAATAATTAACTTAGAATTTCATGGCTGCAACACGTGCCAAAGTAGTTGGGAAAGGGCATATTCACCACTGTGTTACATCACCTTTTCTTTTAACAACACTCAATAAACGATTGGGAACTGAGGAAACTAATTGTTGAAGCTTTGAAAGTGGAATTCTTTCCCATTCTTGTTTTATGTAGAGCTTCAGTCGTTCAACAGTCCGAGGTCTCCGCTGTCGTATTTTACGCTTCATAATGCGCCCCACATTTTCGATGGGAGACAGGTCTGGACTGCAGGCGGACCAGGAAAGTACCCGCACTCTTTTTTTACGAAGCCACACTGTTGTAACACGTGCTGAATGTGGCTTGGCATTGTTTTGCTGAAATAAGCATGAAAAAGACAGCGCTTAGATGGCAGCATATGTTGTTCCAAAACCTGTATGTACCTTTCAGCATTAATGGTGCCTTCACAGATGTGTAAGTTACCCATGCCTTGGGCACTAATGCACCACCATACCATCACAGATGCTGGCTTTTGAACTTTGCGTCACTAACAGTCTGGATGGTTCGCTTCCCCTTTGGTCCGGATGACACGATGTCGAATATTTCCAAAAACAATTTGAAATGTGGACTCGTCAGACCACAGAACACTTTTCCACTTTGCATGAGTTCATCTTAGATGATCTCGGGCCCAGAGAAGCCGGCGGCGTTTCTGGATGTTGTTGATAAATGGCTTTCGCCTTGCATAGTAGAGCTTTAACTTGCACTTACAGATGTAGTGACAAACTGTATTTAGTGACAGTGGTTTTCTGAAGTGTTCCTGAGCTCATGTGGTGATATCCTTTAGAGATTGATGTCGATTTTTGATACAGTGCCGTCTGAGGGATCGAAGGTCACGGTCATTCAATGTTGGTTTCCGGCCATGCCGCTTACGTGGAGTAATTTCTCCAGATTCTCTGAACCTTTTGATGATATTATGGACCGTAGATGTTGAAATCCCTAAATTTCTTGCAATTGCACTTTGAGAAACGTTGTTCTTAAACTGTTTGACTATTTGCTCACGCAGTTGTGGACTAAGGGGTGTACCTCGCCCCATCCTTTCTTGTGAAAGACTGAGCATTTTTTGGGAAGCTGTTTTTATACCCAATCATGGCACCCACCTGTTCCCAATTAGCCTGCACACCTGTGGGATGTTCCAAATAAGTGTTTGATGAGCATTCCTCAACTTTATCAGTATTTATTGCCCCCTTTCCCAACTTCTTTGTCACGTGTTGCTGGCATCAAATTCTAAAGTTAATGATTATTTGCAAAAAAAGTTTATCAGTTTGAACATCAAATATGTTGTCTTTGTAGCATATTCAACTGAATATGGGTTGAAAATGATTTGCGAATCATTGTATTCCGTTTATTTTTACATCTAACACAATTTCCCAACTCATATGGAAACGGGGTTTGTAGTTGAGTAGTAAAAGTAGCTTAACTACAGGAAAAGCTACTCGTTAAAAAAAATAATTAAGTTACGTAGCTTAGCTACATGTAGCTTGTTACTGCCCATCACTGCCACCCAACATCCATTGCAGCTAGTCACCCTGGAAGGGGGTTTCCCTGGATCTGCGGTCCCTTCTCTAGGTTTCGTCTTTTAACCCAACTGGGGTCTTTGGAGTTTATCCAGGCCCGAATGTGGGTTTAGATCAGGGGATGTCGTCGTGAGTTTGTGAAGGTCTTTGAGAGACTTGTGAAATAAGGGTTATATAAATAAACTTCGATTGATTAATTGAATAAACACACTGGCTGTATAGTTATTTTGTCTCCAACGGTTAATTACATTTATCAAAATGACTTATTACATTTATCATATATATATATATATATATATATATATATATATATATACACATTGATAAAATATAAAAAGCTGTTGGCCTGACTGTCGCGCCACCGGTCAAAACTTGGTCGGCCGGAGAGCAATAAACTTTGTTTCCAATTTCGGCCCGACGTCGGCTCAAAGACTGTGTGTTAAAAGAGCACTCTATTTTGATGGCATATTTGACCATTTTAGTTTTATTATTTCAACTCATGTGGTGACTGGCAAACGTGATAAAAAAATAAAACGTGAAAATAATTTCAAAGTGTTAAATATTCTCGTCAGAGAACGATTTTTAAAGCAGTGCTTTTTAACCACTGTGCTGTGAGAGATAATTTTGCATATTTCACTTCATTGGTAGAAAAAAAAAATAGCTCCCTTACTGGAGATTTTAGGTCTGTGCATTTACATGAGGTTAAATAATATTCCACTAGATAGCAGCAGCTACCAATATAATACAATATAATTACTGTATTCAATTTAAGACCACTGAGGTAGCAGTTACAAAAATGGATAAATATCTGAAAAAGAACAACTCGGAACTGGGCCGCAAAAAAAAAAGTTTATTGGAATCTCTTTATAAGGAAATGGCAGCGCAACATAAAGTCTTGTTCCATACGGAATTACGCCGGATATCGCAGCTATGTCCCCACAAACATGGACGTTTAAAAGATTCACATTGTTCTATTTGCGTACCGCTTATACTACATATTTAATGTTTATTTAGGCTAAAACAAAGACATTACATAACTTCAACATGATTTAGACCCCCTCATTCCTCCTGTCTTCTACTACGTTTTTTACCTGCAAGCCCAAGTACACGTAAAACTACTTTCAAATGAATTTAGTGTATAAAATAATATCGCAAAATATACGTTTATATGCCCGTTATCTGTTTTGTCCATTTTCCAAATGTGCACAAAATCGGGAAAACGATTTGTTTTCCGTCTTTTGTTTTTGGGTGTAGAGACAAATCATGAAAACAATTATTTTCAGTTTTGGTTTTATTTAGAAAAATGAATGAACAGATAATACTCAGATTGAGCGTCCACTGTATTGACATTTTGGTACAGCTCTTGTGTTTGATGTCATTAGATTGCACAATAAAACAGGTACTCAATGAGTGTCCGGCTAGTGTATGCAATCTGTTTTTAAAGAGCCGTAATAGTGGAGATAAGACCTATCCGTGTAGCTGATCGTTAAGCTCATTGCTGCCAATGACGACAGTTAAAGACAGCAATGCCCGAGTGTCACTGTGAAAACACATGCTCATTAATTCATTCATTTTACTTTCAGAATAATGAGCTCACTATGATTTCAATGGCATTATTTTTTGCACAGACCTTACTTCCATTATTTTTGCATAAAGGTCATGCTGACCTTCCAACACTTTTCATGACTCAGTGATATATGAGGGAGCGATAAACACTGATTATGTTATTTACTGTCAAATGGAAACTAACGATGTCATTACAAAGTGTAATGTGAATATATTTGTTACACATTGTTAACTTTGCAATCCCAGGCCATATGCAAACACGCATCCACACTGCTTTTGGCTCTAACAACATCAATAACTATTTTATAGATAATCCGACATTATCTTGTTAGATTTTGGACAGGAAACCACTCTGTTTATCACTAAACGTACACAATGAGCATCAATGCAATCACTTTGACTTCCAAATGATCCTTGTCTTAATTAGACCTGGGGCCGTATTTATCAAGCGTCTTAGAATTACTCCAAAGAAGTCTGCTAAGAGTTGACTTATGAGTAAAGAAATTCTTCGCTGATATCTGCACTTAATGGCCTACTGAAACCCACTACTACCGACCACGCAGTCTGATAGTTTATATATCAATGATGAAATCTTAACATTGCAACACATGCCAATACGGCCAGGTTAGCTTACTAAAGTGCAATTTTAAATTTCGCGCAAAATATCCTGCTGAAAACGTCTCGGTATGATGACGCCTGCGCGTGACGTCACGGATTGTAGAGGACATTTTGGGACAGCATGGTGGCCAGCTATTAAGTTGTCTGTTTTCATCGCAAAATTCCACAGTATTCTGGACATCTGTGTTGGTGAATCTTTTGCAATTTGTTCAATGAACAATGGAGACAGCAAAGAAGAAAGCTGTAGGTGGGAAGCGGTGTATTGCGGCAGGTGTTGTGCCGGATAACGCACCCCCGCCGTAGAATGCACCCCCTGACTGTTGTGCCGGATAACACAGCCGGTGTTTCATTGTTTACATTCCCGAAAGATGACAGTCAAGCTTTACCATTGGCCTGTGGAGAACTGGGACAACAGAGACTCTTACCAGGAGGACTTTGAGTTGGATATGCAGACGCGGTACCGTGAGTACGCATGCAGCTGCGGCTTCCAAACATTTCATCGCTTGCCCGTACGTGCGTGCCACTATGTGCATGTCACGTACGTAACTTTGGGGACTTTGGGGAAATATATGTGCTGTATGAACTTTGGGGAGGTGAACGTTACTTTGGGCTGTGGGATTGAGTGTGTTGTGCAGGTGTTTGAGTTGTATTGGCGGGTTATATGGACGGGAATGGGGAGGTGTTTGTTATGCGGGATTAATTTGTGGCATATAAAATATAAGCCTGGTTGTGTTGTGGCTAATAGAGTATATATATATGTCTTGTGTTTATTTACTGTTTTAGTCATTCCCAGCTGAATATCAGGTCTCACCCGCCTCTCACAGCATCTTCCCTATCTGAATCGCTCCCACTGCCCTCTAGTTCTTCACTCTCACTTTCCTCATCCACGAATCCTTCATCCTCGCTGAAATTAATGGGGAAATTGTCGCTTTCTCGGTCCGAATCGCTCTCGCTGCTGGTGGCTATGATTGTAAACAATGTGCGGATGTGAGGAGCTCCACAACCTGTGACGTCACGCGCATATCATCTGCTACTTCCGGTACAGGCAAGGCTTTTTTATCAGCGACCAAAAGTTGCGAACTTTATCGTCGATGTTCTCTACTAAATCCTTTCAGCAAAAATCTGGCAACATTGCGAAATGATCAAGTATGACACATAGAATGGACCTGCTATCCCCGTTTAAATAAGAAAATCGCATTTCAGTAGGCCTTTAAAAGTTAGTTATCAAGCGTCTTACTCACACTTTCAGCGAAGTGTATTACTGAATCTTAAGTGTCACACTCAGAGCTGAATTACGACATTACTACGTGCCGTAAACGGAATTTTAGGTGACGTAATTTCTGTGTCCATAGAAATGACCAATCACGGAAGGGAATCCCTTGTCTAAGAATAAAGAAATATCTTAGAAATATTTAAGTGGACAATGGGAGTGTATAATTTGACAATAAACTACAGAATAATACAAAACAAACAAACAATATTGGCAATGAATCAAAAATAAATGTTTCCTTTTCTTTCCAATTCATTTTCCCAGTGGCGAGATATCAAAGCATTGTGATGACCTTTAGTTCTGCTGTGAAAGCTCTGCTGCGTGATGTTGCTGATGAGATGACGCCCCTTATTAAATCTGTGACAAAAATAATACCCGCTCTGTCTAAACGATACCGTTTGATCAGCTGCTCGCCATCAAACAAAGCCAGGACATCCTTCCGCTCCCTGAACGTTCGCGCACGTCTCTCTCGCCTCAGTGCCATCCCCCGCTGGCAACTCCTAACCACTTAGGACACCTCTGAAGGTCTCTTAAGTTTGAGAGTAGGACTAAATTTCGCAAATTCTCAGGACTTAAATGTAAAATGGCACTCTAAGACGCTTGATAAATACGGCCCCTGATCTCCGCAAACTGATCTTCACATACCCATTGAGAGAAGAAAAATAAGCATCAAGGTAAACTGACTGCAGTGTTTCCCACAGGTCTGCAGTTTGTCTGTGGTGGTGAGTGACAGGTGTGGGGTTGCATATTGCGTCGTCGTTTCATTTGCATAATTTTCAGTGATGCAAAACTCGAAGTTAAGAGTGCCGATTTGTAATTGTTTTAATAAGAAATGTGCAGTATTATTTATTGTGTTTACGCCTTATTTTGTTGTGTATCAGTCAAAGGGAAGGAGGCGACACCAAGGCAGAACTGCGGTTTACCAGGTTTATTAAAACCTTTGATGAATGTGTGGGGTGTGTATGCTACCACAAGTGAATGAATGCGGACGATGTGTGGAATTAACAATGTGAGATTTACCAGAGGATCTTGTTGAATGAATCTTTCGTCAAATCCAAGGGAGAAGGCGAAGAGACAGTCAGCGGGGAGGCAAGCAGTCGGGGGCTGGAGAGAGGCAACGATGTCCGTGTCCAATCAGTGGTCGAGGATCGGGGAAGGCAAGCAGAGATCCGGGAGGAGGTCGTGAGGCAAGACACGATCACGGGCAACAGGGAAGACACTGTCAGGAAGACACAAAGGACATCAACACGGGAACGAGGAAGAGCACAAAGAAGGCGAGCAAGGAACGAGGGAGGGGTGCTTACTCAGGGAGATTGGCTATGTTCTGGAGAAGGTCTCTTGGGTCCGCTGGCTTTTATGCCGCTTCCTCTCATCAGGTCCAGGTGCGCTGATGCGCAATTGTCTGCAGCTTTGTCGCTGCGTAGGTGTGCTGCGCCTAGCGCGAGCAGGAGCGTTTCCGGGCGAGCAGCCAGAGGAGGACCTGTGACACTCCGTTGCAGGAGAAACACGGGTCCGAGTCTGCGCCGTGACATATTTTACAAACCCAGTTTCCATATGAGTTGGGAAATTGTGTTAGACGTAAATATAAACGGAATACAATGATTTGCAAATCATTTTCAACCCATATTCAGTTGAATATGCTACAAAGACAACATATTTGATGTTAAAACTGATACACAAATTTTTTTTTGCAAATAATCATTAACTTGAGAATTTGATGCCAGCAACACGTGGCAAAGAAGTTGGGAAAGGTGGCAATAAATACTGATAAAGTTGAGGAATGCTTATCAAACACTTATTTGGAACATCCCACAGGTGAACAGGCAAATTGGTGGGTGCCATGATTGGGTATAAAAGTAGATTCCATGAAATGCTCAGTCATTCACAAACAAGGATGGGGTGAGGGTCACCACTTTGTCAACAAATGCGTGAGCAAATTGTTGAACAGTTTAAGAAAAACCTTTCTCAACCAGCTATTGCAAGGAATTTAGGGATTTCACCATCTACGGTCTGTAATATCATCAAAGGGTTCAGAGAATCTGGAGAAATCACTGCACGTAAGCAGCTAAGCCTGTGACCTTCGATCCCTCAGGCTGGACTGCATCAACAAGCGAATCAGTGTCTAAAGGATATCACCACATGGGCTCAAAAACAGTTCTGAAACCCACTGTCAGTAACTACAGTTGGTTGCTACATCTGTAAGTGCAAGTTAAAACTCTCCTTTGCAAGGCGAAAACCGTTTATCAACAACACCCAGAAACGCCGTCGGCTTTGCTGGGCCTGAGCTCATCTAAGATGGACTGATACAAAGTGGAAAAGTGTTCTGTGGTCTGACGAGTCCACATTTCAAATTCTTTTTGGAAACTGTGGGCGTCGTGTCCTCCGGACCAAAGAGGAAAAGAACCATCCGGATTGTTATAGGCGCAAAGTTGAAAAGCCAGCATCTGTGATGGTATGGGGGTGTATTAGTGCCCAAGACACGGGTAACTTACACATATGTGAAGGCGCCATTAATGCTGAAAGGTACTTACAGGTTTTGGAGCAACATATGTTGCCATCCAAGCAACGTTACCATGGACGGCCCTGCTTATTTCAGCAAGACAATGCCAAGCCATGTGTTACATCAACGTGGCTTCATAGTAAAAGAGTGCGGGTACTAGACTGGCCTGCCTGTAGTCCGGACCTGTCTCCCATTGAAAATGTGTGATGCATTATGAAGCCTAAAATACCACAACGGAGACCCCCGGACTGTTGAACAACTTAAGCTGTACATCAAGCAAGAATGGGAAATAATTCCACCTAAGAAGCTTAAAAAATGTGTCTTCTCAGTTCCCAAACGTTTACTGAGTGTTGTTAAAAGGAAAGGCCATGTAACACAGTGGTGAACATGCCCTTTCCCAACTCATTTGGCACGTGTTGCAGTCATGAAATTCTAAGTTAATTAATATTTGCAAAAAAAAAAAAGTTTATGAGTTTGAACATCAAATATCTTGTCTTTGTAGTGCATTCAATTGAATATCGGTTGAAAAGGATTTGCAAATCATTGTATTCCGTTTATATTTACATCTAACACAATTTCCCAACTCATATGGAAACGGGGTTTGTACAAAAACACATGAAGTTAAAGTTAAAGTTAAAGTACCAATGATTGTCACACACACACTAGGTGTGGTGAAATTTGTCCTCTGCATTTGACCCATCCCCTTGTTCACCCCCTGGGAGGTGAGGGGAGCAGTGGGCAGCAGTGGTGCCGCGCCCGGGAATCATTTTTGGTGATTTAACCCCCAATTCCAACCCTTGATGCTGAGTTCCAAGCAGGGAGGTAATGGGTCCCATTTTTATAGTCTTTGGTATGACTCGGCCGGGGTTTGAACTCACAACCTACCGATCTCAGGGCGGACACTCTAACCACTAGACCACTGAGTAGGTGGTTAGAGGTGGTAAGTTATTGGCTGCAGGTGTTGGTTTTGCATTGTTCAGCGGTAGATCCGTCAAAATATTTTAGTACGACTTTGGTAAGTTATGAAGCCGCACCGCTTGTTGGATTGTTGGAACGTTACGACGTACTGTGATTCAACACACTGGTTTTATAATGGTGTGTGTATAAGGACCGCAAAATGGCACCTACTAGCAGACATATTATCTGGCGTTTTGTTTCGCAATATTATGCAAAACCAAGCCCTTGTAGTCTGTGCCGACACCGTAGTCAATAAGCTTCTTCTTTTTCTCTATTTTCTTGTTATGGGGCATTCATCCTCCACTGTTGCCATTTCTAATATACAATAGCGTAACGTTTTAACTTATATCTCGCTATGGAAGCGCTAAAAACTACTGATGTAGTGGGTTTACTTTATTCACCCACGGAACTTTAGTCATTAGAGAGTTTCGGTCAGACGTTTTTTCACGGGATACATTTCCGGCCTTGTTGTTGCAATAGTGAGCCACGGATGAGGAGATGCTGCCCCGTTATTGATTTAAAGTCAAGTCTGACTGTCATTAAAACAGTTCGCTCCATTTTTTGACACTTCTTCCACTCCCGCTACAACAAAGATGACTAGGAGAAGACGCTGAAGCCACGTAAATAAAACCGCCCACAAAACGACACATCCTGAAGCGACGGTCAGAAGACGACTTGAAGATGGTCTGTAAAACATCACCTTAGCAACATTTTGAACAAAGAATCACCATTACATGTTATGTAGACCACAAATAAGTGTTTTAAATTTAGGGGAAAAAATCATTATACGACCCCTTTAATCCGGTGCGCCTTTTGTAAGAAAATAGACTTGAACAGACCCGCTCCTCTGCAGTGCGCCTTATAATCCGGTGCACCCATGATCCGAAAAATATGGTACTCGATTATTGCGAAGGCAATGACTCACGCCACTAATGAGGTGCCTGAAGGACAGATGTGTGTGCACATGTTGTTCTGGTTGTGCAGTGTGTTACATAATCGATATAAAGTGCAATGTTAAAGATGGCCAAGGCAGAGCAAAATAGCTCAACATGCAAAACGTGTCAAGAAATGTGTCTGAAACTGTACATTACATTTACATTTAGATGGGTCCAAGACACACAGGGCATCAAAATTACATTTCCCTCTCTCTACTGTGATTTAAATAAAAGAGTGAAGAAAGGGATTTTAAGGGAAAATGGGTAAATATCAGACATTTAATCATAATTAATTAATTTGGAATTGTGATAAATAATGTATTTTTTTAATCATTTGACTGATTCTAATGCCTGAAATAATTAAAAAAAAAGGTAGGGATGGGTACCAAATGTGTTACCTTTATAGGTACGACCAAAGTTTGTCGGTACTACCGGGTACCGATTCATGTGAAATCAAACTGTGCTATACTTCAAAACCTTTGCGCCACGTGATGTCACATCTGGTTGTAGACTCAGCACTGGTAAACAAGCAGTTAAGAACTCAAGCAGACTTAGTCGAACTGACTCTAGTTAGTTAATATAGGTAGGTAAAAGATAATTAATTAAAATTTTCCATGCCAACAAAGCAATAAGAAAGGACATCACGTACATTGAGGCTCCACTTTTCAAAATGCGCTAGCTCAATGCTAATTTAATTTGGATTTGCCATCGACATGCTACCGATTAGCATTAGCTATTTTACATGGCGATTTCAACACCTTCAAATTTTGGAATTAAAACTAACTAAGATGCACGTTACAACCAAATGTCTGGTTTATAATAAGCACAATACTTAGAGTGAAAGGCTTTGTAGGGCTTAACAGAAGAAAAGAGTGACACATTCAGTTTAATGGCAAATATTATTTCGTAGCAGGCAACACACCATGCATGCAAAGTCTACTAGTTTATACAGAGACACAGACCTGTGAGAAAACAAGATACCGACTGGACAGCCTAGCTCAGCGTTAATTGTTAAATACAAAATTATGTGTGTATATATATATATATATATATATATATATATATATATATATATACATATATACAGTATATATATATATATATATATATATATATATATATATATATATATATATATATATATATATACAGTATATATATATATATATATATATATATATATATATATATATATATATATATATATATATATATATATATGTATGTATGTGTGTGTGTGTGGGGGGATTTATCCCCTGAAGAGCAGGGAAACCTGCGAAACAGGCTTGTTGGGATGAAATAGCATCTGTGTTTTTTCCTGACCTAACGTATATTCCGCTCTACCTCAGTATTGAGTACTGTATTACGCAGTATTTTTCAACGTTTTTTGAGCCAAGGCTCAAAATCCGGAGGCACACCACCAGCAGAAATCATTAAAAAACGAAACTCAATTGACAGTAAAAAGTCGTTGTCACAATTGTTGGATATGACTTTAAACCATAACCAACCATGCATCACTATAGCTCTTGTCTCAAAGTAGGTCTACTTTCACGACCTGTCACATCACACCATGACTTATTTCGAGTTTTTTGCTGTTTTCCTGTGTGTAGTGTTTTAGTTCTTGTCTTGCACTCCATTTTGGTGGCTTTTTCTCTTTTTTTGGTATTTTCCGGTAGCAGTTTCATGTCTTCCTTTGAGCGATATTTCCTGTATCTTATTTGTTCTAGCAACCAATAATATTTCAGTTGTCTTTGTCCTTCTTTGTGGGGACATTGTTGATTGTCATGTCATGTTCGAATGTACATTGTGGATGCCGTCTTTGCTCCACAGTAAGTCTTTGCTGTCGTCCAGCATTTTGTTTTTGTTTACTTTGTAGCCAGTTCAGTTTTAGTTTTGTTCTGCATAGCCTTCCCTAAGCTTCAATGCCTTTTGTTAGGGGCACTCACCTTTTGTTTATTTTTGGTTTAAGCATTAGACATCTGCACGCTGCCTACCGCTGTTTCCGACATCTACAAAGCAATTAGCTACCGGCTGCCACCTACTGATATGGAAGAGTATTACACGGTTACTCTGCCGAGCTCTAGACAGCACCGACACTCAACAACGGCACACCATTTGCAGATTATAATTACTAGTTGGTGTGTGTGTATACATATTAAAAAAAATCACATTTATTAACACATTTAAACACAAACAAATGTACCAAAAATTGGGACTGTTGAGTACCGGTATCGACTCCCAGGTAACGGGAATTGGTACCGCAACAATTCAAATGTGAAAGGTACTCATCCCTAGAGAAAGCTGAAGAAAATTAAAAATTGAAAATTCTTATAACATCCACTGATATTAATACTGTGACCATGAAGCCTGGCTTAGTGGTTGGAGTGCCCGCCCTGAGATCTGTAGGTTGTGAGTTCAAACCCCGGCCAAGTCAAACCAAAGACTATAAAAATGGGACCCATTACCTCCCTGCTTGGCACTCAGCATCAAGGGTTGGAATTGGGGGTTAAATCACCAAAAATGATTCCCGGGCGCGTATACTGCTGCTGCCCACTGCTCTCCTCACCTCCCAGGGGGTGAACAAGGGGATGGGTCAAATGCAGAGGACACATTTCACCACACCTAGTGTGTGTGTGACAATCATTGGTACTAAACTTAGTGTGAGGTCATTTTGTAAAGTCATTGACTTGTGAAAAGAGGAATTGAAACATGGCAACAACAAAAAAATACAAATACATAATTGCACAGGAAGCAGCTGTCATTATACAAGCTTGAGCAACAATATATTATATGCACCCAGTATGATTTGATGACGCTAAACGTTCTTTATATTTATGCTTATTAAGTTTTAGACTTCAGAATGAGGCATCGTTCATTTTGAATGAGACGGTTTCATTACTCTGATGCACATCAGTCTTCATTTGTTCTTCTGTCTTCACTTATATACTTTGTATTAAAGTTACACCAGCACATTTGTAAACTAAATTTGTTGTGTGGAAAAACAGCATTCAAATAAAATGTATGACTTTAATAATAAACGCATGGGATGTTTTATTGTGATATCCTCTTCAGATGATTCCGGAGTGAGAATAAAAGATTGCAGCATGCCGTTGTTTGGCAATGACGAGACACATCACTCTTTGCTAACATGACTGGTGAACTGTTTGGGATGTGGCGTGTGAAGCACTAAATGAAAAGTGTCTTTAATACAACACAAAATGCAAAACTCATCTGCCACCCGAAGTTTCCTATTCTTTTATCCCCTTTTAAAAAAAAAAAACATACAGCGTATTCTCTTCTAAACCAGAGTGATGTAATGCTTCTCTTTGTCAATGTTGGTCCACTTTAAAGGGGAACTGTGCTTTTTTTGGAATGTTGCCTATCATTCACAATAATTTTATGTGAGACAGTAAATAAAAATTTTTTTTTTTTAGTATTCAGAGGTTAAAAAAAAAAAATGCTTGGAAGATGCGGCTAATGGGATCCCCCTATGTTGCCTTCAAAGCCCTTTAAAACAACTTTGAAATCCTTCAATGTTTTATTTACACACTGCAGATATATATAATGTAGTAACAGACACGTTCATAACAATGTGTAATTTTTAAGCATTACCAGAACTTTTTTCCTGGGCGCATTGATTTCAGTGCCTAAAGTTCTAATTATAACATACTTGGTAATAGATGACAAAGATTACTATTTTTGGACAAATGAGGATTAACAACCATATATTTTTAATTCTGAATATATTGAGCATGAACTGCTGGTTATACGTTTGTAGAAGCTTAGCTCGCACAGAGAGACGGTGAAATGTTAGAGCAGACGGAAGCTGAGAGTCAGGATCAGCATGACCTGGCTGTGTAAATGTGGAGCTTGGGGCCAAGCTATGCCGACAGAAATGGAGTGCTTCTGCTGCACTAAGTGGTACACAATGTTATTATCGATGGAAAGGCTTTTTTGTATCTGCTTAAAGAAACTGCATCATAACGAAAGATGAACTTTTTGCACAAACAAACCCCGCAGTGGTAAAATATTTTTCCAACTACCCAAAATCAACTGGAAAAAAAATGACCCAGGCATACTTGACCAAACAGACAACTATTCTTTAAGTAAGTCACTATAATATTGATCATGATACATGCAGCATATCATGCTTGTTTGAATAACTACATACTGTTGAGCTAGCTGTGTACAAACAAAACATGAAATGTGGGCTAATACTTTACAGATAATGTAATATGATTGTTCATGTTTTTCAGTCAGTACAGATTGGTGTCTTATCACATTGTGTTGTGCATTGCAAACTCAAAAGCCATTTAGCTGCTTATGCAGAAGCTATTTTACGACTAATAGCTGTGGTTATGAAAGTAGCTTACCACCGCCAGGTGTGAATTAATGATGGGTTCTCACTTCTCTGTGAAGCGCTTTGAGTGTGTAGAAAAGCTCTATATAAATCTAATCCATTATTATTATTAATATTATTATTAATGCCGTAGCAGTGCGAGTGTCTGTGAGTAAAGCGATGTGTTACTACGCTAGAAAAACAGTTCCTCGGTGTTTGCTCTTACAGTAACAATGTTGCTACAGCTTTGGTTATCATACAAGTTATGGAAATTAAATTAAGTATTGTTGTAGGTTTTTGGATGCATTTTTAGAGTGATTTAGAGACAGAATGGATTGTTCCCATTAGCAGCATTGCAGGTCACCTAGAACAAGTCGATTATTACTAGAGATGGCCGATAATATCGGCCTGCCGATATTATCGGCCGATAAATGCGTTAAAATGTATTATCGGAAATTATCGGTATCGTTTTTTTTATTTTCGGTATGTTTTTTATTTTATTTTTTATTTTATTAAATCAACATAAAAAACACAAGATACACTTACAATTAGTGCACCAACCCAAAAAACCTTCCTCCGCCATTTACACTCATTCACACTCATTCACACAAAAGGGCTGTTTCTTTCTGTTATTAATATTCTGGTTCCTACATTATATATCAATATATATCAATACAGTCTGCAAGGGATACAGTCCGTAAGCACACATGATTTTGCGTGCTGCTGGTCCACTAATAGTACTAACCTTTAACAGTTAATTTTACTAATTTTCATTAATTACTAGTTTCAATGTATCCATCCATCCATCCATCTTCTTCTGCTTATCCGAGGTCGGGTCGCGGGGGCAGCAGCCTAAGCAGAGAAGCCCAGACTTCCCTCTCCCCAGCCACTTCGTCCAGCTCTTCCTGTGGGACCCCGAGGCGTTCCCAGGCCAGCCGGGAGACATAGTCTTCCCAACGTGTCCTGGGTCTTCCCCGCGGCCTCCTACCGGTCGGACGTGCCCTAAACACCTCCTGACCAGATGCCCGAACCACCTCATCTGGCTCCTCTCGATGTGGAGGAGCAGCGGCTTTACTTTGAGCTCCTCCCGGATGGCAGAGCTTCTCACCCTATCTCTAAGGGAGAGCCCCGCCACCCGGCGGAGGAAACTCATTTCGGCCGCTTGTACCCGTGATCTTGTCCTTTCGGTCATAACCCAAAGCTCATGACCATAGGTGAGGATGGGAACGTAGATCGACCGGTAAATTGAGAGCTTTGCCATCCGGCTCAGCTCCTTCTTCACCACAACGGATCGATACAGCGTCCGCATTACTGAAGACGCCGCACCGATCCGCCTGTCGATCTCACGATCCACTCTTCCCTCACTCGTGAACAAGACTCCGAGGTACTTGAACTCCTCCACTTGGGGCAAGATCTCCTCCCCAACCCGGAGATGGCATTCCACCCTTTTCCGGGCGAGAACCATGGACTCGGACTTGGAGGTGCTGATTCTCATCCCAGTCGCTTCACACTCAGCTGCGAACCGATCCAGTGAGAGCTGAAGATCCTGGCCAGATGAAGCCATCAGGACCACATCATCTGCAAAAAGCAGAGACCTAATCCTGCAGCCACCAAACCAGTTTCAATGTAACTGTTTTATATTGTTTTACTTTCTTTTTTATTCAAGAAAATGTTTTGAATTTATTTATCTTATTTTATTTATTTATTTATTTTTTTAAAGTACCTTATCTTCACCATACCTGGTTGTCCAAATTAGGCATAATAATGTGTTAATTCCACGACTGTATATATCGGTTGATATCGGTATCGGTTGATATCGGTTTCGGTAATTAAAGAGTTGGACAATATCAGAATATCGGATATCAGCAAAAAGCCATTATCGGACATCCCTAATTATAACAAATTACAATGCAAAAAAAACATGGACAAACATAGTAAAAAAAAAAGCACAGTTCCCCTTTAAGCAACAGAATAAGACAATAAGAGATCCAAAGTTGACTCCCTTTAATGTACTACAATTTGGAATCAATAACAATCATTGAGAAAGTATGCCTTAAGGGTCACAATCTAAGAATTTTTAAAACATTTCAACAACTGGAGAAGCCGGAGAAAACATAGCGAAAGCAAGCAAACGCCACACAAATATGGCCAAAATGAGATTTGAACCCATGATCATCTGTGCATGTCCCCAATGCTAAACAAAAGTCCACAAAAAAAAACAGGTTAGATTGTCATTATGTTGGTTGTAGAATTTTTAGGCCAAAATGTGTTTTTTTTCCCCATTTTGGAATAAGGTGCACAAAATGTGAAAGAAGTGAGGCGTTGTGAATGCTTTCCGGATGCACTGTATCTATTTAGGTCAAAGTTGTGTTGTAAATGTAGGCATCATACGCAGAATGCTGTTTTTCTTTGTGCGTTTCTGTCTTATCACTGTAGAATAGCACAGTATGATTGGCAGGTTTTGGAAGCAGCAGAGTGTGTGCATCTTTGTGTGTGTACACACAGGGATGTCCTCTCCCTTTTCCTTACCCTCTTCGCACTCATCCAATCACCAGTCAGGGTGCATTTACAGCCTCTCAAAAAGTAGAACCCTCAAGCTGGAACAAACAAACGTGGATATTTTCAAAAATGCACATTTGCCCTGCCCAAAAAGTCCTTTCAAACACATTCACCGACTGCCATGCGCACTTCACGACCAAGCTAGTAAATCAAAACACTTGTAATTTAAATCAGCCTATGGAAATTAATTTAAATCAATTAATTCCGTGCTTAGCCCTCCCAAAACATCCCAATTTTAACACGTAACATGTCTCTTGAAAACAGAAACTAACTTTAAGATAATCATTTTGGTTTGCAAAATATTACACTAGCATGTCCTACAAACACCTACAGTTGTTTTATGAAATAAGGCGATGAAATAATGTTATAGTTTAGACTAGTGTTGTAACAATACCAATATTTTGGTACCGGTACAGGCACTAAAATTATTTCTATACTTTTCGGTACTTTTTTAAATAAAGGGGAACCACAAAAAAATTGCATTATTGGCTTTATTTTAACAAAAAATCTTACGGTACATTAAACATATGTTTCTTATTGCAGTTAAGTCCTTAAATAAAATAGTGAACATACAAAGACAACTTGTCTTTTATTAGTAAGTAAACAAACACAGGCTCCTGATTAGTCTGCTGACATATGCAGTAACATATTGTGTCATTTATCATTCTATTATTTTGTCAACATTATTAAGGACAAGCTGTACAAATTAATTATTAATCTACTTGTTCATTTACTGTTAATATCTGCTTACTTTTTCTTTTAACATGTTCTATCTACACTTCTGTTAAAATGTAATAATCACTTATTCTTCTGTTGTTTGATACTTTACATTAGTTTTGGATGATACCACAAATGTGGGTATCAATCCGATACCAAGTCGTTACAGGATCATACATTGGTCATAGTCAAAGTCCTCATGTGTCCAGGGACATTTTTCCTGAGTTTATAAACATAATATACGAAAGAAGATGTTGTGATGCCCAAAAATATCGATGTAATCATAGTAGTATCAACTAGATACATGCCTGTAGTTGATATCATTACAATGGATGTTAGGTGTAGATCCACCAATGGCGTTTGTTTACATTTTGATGCCGGTGAGCTACGGTGTGTAGTGAAGCATGTTTAGCTATTCCTCATCCTGCAGGGATGATACTTGTAAGAAACTTACTTTATTTGTCGCCATGGAGACAAGGATTAGTGATTTAGAAGTTGCTAAAACACTGCCGGCGGCGGATGGACGTTAGCCGCTAGCTAGCTAGCCATGTCTTAAAGCACCTCTTTCTGAGGGCGTTTTATCGTTTGTTTTTAAGCCAAAATACGTCCGTTCTCCCTTTTCTGTCTACACACTGTGTATGGTTGTAAGTACTCCGTCTTTGATTGTGTGCCGCCGAACATGCTCGTCTGTTGGTAAACCAGCAATGTCACGACGTGACTTCGACGCGTGGGAGTGCGGGACCGGTATGTTTCAGAGACGGTATAATACTGAAAATTATTCATTAGTATCGTGGTACTATACTAATACCGGTATACTGTACAACCCTAGTCTAGACCAGGTTTCAAACTCATTTTAGCTCAGAGGGAGCATAGAGAAAAATATATTCTGACACGGGCCAAAGGCTGAAATCATGGCATAATAACTTAAAAATACAACTACGACAACTTCAGATTGTTTTCTTTGTTTAACTTTGGCCCAAAATAGAACAAGCAAATGCTGATAATGTACATATCACAAAACACTTCAAGTTAGTTGAAAATTCTGGAAGGACAAAATTGGAAGGACAACTGCAAAGCTGTTTACAAGAAGGGCATGAGCAGACTCTTTTTCTGAGGAAGCTTAGGTCCTTTATTGTGTGCAGCAAGCTGTTGGAGATCTTTTATCAGTCTGTTGTGGCCAGTGCCCTGTACTTTGCAGTGGTTTGTTGGGGGAGCAGCATCAGCAAAAGGAACTCAAACCGGATTGATAAACTGATCCAGAAAGCCGGCCAAACTATTGGCACGCAGTTGGAGGCGTTTGTGTCAGTGAAGGACAGGAAGACACTGGACAAACTGCTGGCCATCATGGACAATCCTGCCCACCCACTCCACCAGACAATTAAGGGACAGCGGAGTTCATACTCCAACAGGCTCCTTCAACTTCCTTCCCGCACTGTGTGATTCAAGAACTCCTTCATTCCACACTCCATCCAGCTGTATAATCACTCGCCATACAGCAATAGATGACATCTGCCTATTACCTGACACCTGACATGTTAGCTACTTGTCTTTGTTTATAATGTTTATAATGTCTATTTTCTATTTCCTGCTGGATCTACTCTCTATTTTATGCTGCTGCTGTCACATATACTGTATATACTGTAATATTGTACATGGTCATTGGTATATATTGTATATATGTTATTGACATAATATAATATATCTGTATATATATTATTCTGTACACATATTATGTATATATTCGTATATATGTTAGTTTTGTTATCGCTATATTAGTCTATTTATATCTGCATTGTCCTTTCCATCCTTACACTTTCCATCATTGTAACTGAGCTACTGTGTTGAACAATTTCCCTTGTGGATCATTAAAGTTTGTCTAAGTCTAATTCTAAGGAAAAAATTGGTTCAGTTTCAAAAACACCATGAAGGACACAATGAACTTAGACTTAATCTCAGTGCATATACAAACAATTCAACTTTAAGTCACAAACTAAGTAAGGCATGAATAAAAACGCCTTTGTGTATTAACTTCCTCATGTGTCATTTCCAGTGTTTACTTTCTTTAAATTTGCACAGAAAACAATAATTTTCCCATAACTTTATCAATGTGCAGCGTCTCATACAGCATTTTAGGTGGGGTTAGCAATTGTTTATTTTACTCCTATTTGTTTTACTTTGGTTAAAGGCGGAGGAGTCGCAGCCCCACTTTACTGTGTACCTCTTGCTTGGTATACTTGCTCGCCCCAGTATAAACTATTTGCTTGCCTAACAGAATTGCTTATGCGACATCCAGTGGACACATTTAAAACAGCAGTTTCTTTAAATTTAAAATACAGCTCAATTTTACACTTTGCACACTCATCTCGCTGGCCCCATGTTTGACATCCCTGGTCTGGACAATTGAAGCTCATTCGTGTTTTTTTTACACATTGAATTTATGTACCGTATTTTTCGGAGTATAAGTCGCACCGGAGTATAAGTCGCACCTGCCGAAAATGCATAATAAAGAAGGAAAAAAACATATATAAGTCGCACTGGAGCCCGGCCAAACTATGAAAAAAACTGCGACTTATAGTCCGAAAAATACGGTAATTTAATTTTTTGCATTTGAATTTTGTGAAATGATTTTTTTTTTTACATTAAATTATGCTGACAATTTATTTGCAACACGTGCGTTTTAAAATTCAGTGTTTTAAAATTGAATGTATAAAATGTAAGTGTAAAAAAATTTATTTCTGAAAAAGTCAGTGCAGAAAAATGTGTTGCTTCAAAACGCAAGACGTACTTCTTATTTTTTTGTCCTGTCAAGCCACTCAGGCACATCACATTGTTGATGTAGATGCCCATATTTGCTGTACATATTTACTTTACAAAAGAGAAGTGTGGGATACTTCTCCTGTTGCCTTATTTGTATTTGAATTTATTAAATTAATGTATTTTATGTTTGGCGCATGGAACAGGAGGTGATAAAAAGAAGGAAACAGGAAGACAGAGGGAGAAATTGCGGGGACAAGAGGGGCATACAACGGAGAGACAACAACAACATCAGCAAATAAGATATGTACAAATATGACACGAAAAATGATAGCAAAGAAGCAGGTAGTGAAGTATGTATTAATAACATAGAAATGACAATGAACATTACTGCACGACAAATTAAGCAATAAAAATACCAAGAGAAATAGTACTATTGATAGTGAATAATAATAACAATTACCTCCTATCAACAGTACAATTGTTACAAATGCAACAATACATGTATGCAATGATAACTTGAATTACAAAAGAAAGCAGATAAATAGAGAGGAAGAAAGAGAAGTAAACTAAATTAACCTTGTAGATTGTTATAGTAAAAATAGGTTAAGCTTTATCAGTGTGCCGTTTCCCCTAGCGGGGATGTTGTTAATGCAGTATATGTTTGATAAAACATGATCATATGCATGAGTGCTTGTTTATATACATATGCGTGTATGTATTTTTGTACAGTGAATGTGTGTGTGGATGTATGTACTGTGTGTGTGTGTGTGTGTGTGTGTGTGTGTGTGACTGTGGTAGCGTATGTACCTATGTGTGAGCATATGTATGTATAAATTAATGTACATATGTATGAATAATTGTGTGTATGTATGTGTTTGTATGTACAATATATTTGTCTCCCAGTGTGTGCGGGAGCCAAAGTACGGCCCTAGTCACCCAGAGAGACCAGAGAGACCCCGCACCTGTTTGAGGGCTTTAGAACACTCAAAAACTTACCATAACTTGTGAGACATTTGTTAACGGGAGGCAAAGAAATGATCAAAGACCACATATAGTATGGGCATTTTTTCCCCTCTTGACCATTATTGATCGGCAGGCCTCATTTTGGGGATAATTTATCTCTGTTCCATTTTTTCTTTGTAATTTTTGTGTTATGTTCATATCTGGGGCATGCTTATTTTGTCTGTAGAATGTGCCGAGGGCCAATTAAAATGGGCAGCAAGCCGTACTTTGGGCATGTAGCTTACCAGCATACTTGCCAACCCTCCCAAATTTTCCGGGAGACTCCCGAAATTCAGCGCCTCTTCCGAAAACCTCCCGAGACAAATATTCTCCCGAAAATCTCCCGATTTTCAGCCGGAGCTGGAGGCCACGCCGCCTCCAGCTCCATGCGGACCTGAGTGAGGACAGCCTTTTTTCACGACGGGAGGACAACAGGGTGACAAGAACTAAATCATCCAGACTAGAGATAGATTATATTATTATGTTTATCTTACCTAAAAATAAATATATTTATTAATTTAAAAAAAATATATATATATACATTTTTACTATATTTTGCTAAAAACATAAATATTTATTGTATTTTTATTTGTATATTTTCTGACTTATTACATCCAGCCATAGAATTATACATTAAAATAAACATATTTGAAATAATTAATTTTAAATGATCATAATAATTCATATAAAATGACCATATTTAATTATTAAAATAATTGCTTGTTTATCAACAACTTTAGCATTTTATTCATTACATGTTGAAGCTCTCAGAAGCCAAGTTATGTTATATTCCTTAAGATTTATTTATGCAAGTTTGAAGTATCAATTGTCTAAACGCAGTTTTGTTTGCATATTTTCAGGATGCAGAGATATATATATATATATATATATATATATATATAATCGTCAGGAGACGATTGAGGGTACCCCCCCTCATGAAACAGGCCTGTAGAGATGAAATAGTCTTGTGATTTTTTCCCCACACATACATATATTGCGCTCTACTACGGTATCGAGCACTATTTTTTGGATAACCTTATTAAGACATATATATATATATATATATATATATATATATATATATATATATACACCGTATGTATGAAATACTTGGTGAATGCTAGCTGTCAATATACTCCTCCCCTCTTAACCACGCTCCCGCCCCCAACCACACACCCGTCCCACCCCCGAACACGCCCACCCACCTCCCGAAATCGGAGGACTCAAGGTTGGCAAGTATGCTTACCAGTGCCATCGATCCCTTTCAGTTTCTCAGCAGCCTTCTGAAGTCGACACAGCTGAGGTGACTGAGTCAGCTGTTTGGCTTCCTTTGTGACCATGGGCTTGAATGCTGTGTCCCATTTCTTAAGCATCTTGGAGCCTGTTTCAGCCCCAAACAGCAGCAGAAAGTCTTGATTTATCTGTTGATAGAGATGAGTGCCATGTACACAACTCGCTGCCTAAAGCAAGTACACAACATCCTGAAGGATAGATACCACCCAGCACATGGCCTCTTCAACCTGCTACCCTCTGGAAGGAGGTATAGATCGATTCGCGCCAGGACCACCAGAATGTCTCACAGTCTGTATCCCCAAGCTGTGAGACTGCTAAATGAACAGCCTGCCCCTCTGCTGCCCCGGACCATCTTATTACCCCACTCTTCACCACCTCAATAATTGTGCTCTGGACATTACATTGCTGCAACATCAACATCCACCCCCACGTCCCTCTATTCGCCATCTTCCTAACAATGCTAAACTGTAAACTATGGTCAACCTGCACTTCAATGCAGTTTCTATGCCGCTGGACAAAGCTCAAACAAAATCTCTTTGACATGTATGACTTAAGTGTTATATGACAATGACAATAAAGGAATTGATTGATTGATTGATTGATCATGCACACATACATACATCAAGCCAATGGTCGGATAGTTGGTCACTTCTTATATCCTTCCTAACAAAAACATGGAGTTTCAACAACAATGCACAACTCACCAATTCTCTAAAAAACGTGGGAATTTAACAACCCCTGTGGTCCTCATCATTTCATCTTCTGAAACACACTTGCTTCATCGGGAGAGTAAGCAATTTTAGGTCAACAGAGTGCTGCTGCTGATCTAGGCCTAGTGATTCTTCCTGCCTCTCTTTAAATGTAAAACTGCCTCTGCTGCACCTGTGACGTTTGCCGCCCGCCGTGCAATGCCAGTGCGCACTAGGCATCAAAAGCGCAGATAGAGGCAAAACAATGTCACAAAAAAGGACATATCCTTCAGGTGCAGAAAAAAGGAAGAAGAAGAAAGTGGAAGAGGAGAAAAAATGCCATGATAAAGGTATGTTTGCATGACTTGGTAATAAAAAGTTTATCAAAGAGATTTGTAGCTGTAATTAGCTTTAGCTAGGTGACGTTAGCTAGCTAGCAATATGTTTTTAGCATCAGGTGCTAGCAATATGTTTTTAGCATCAGGTTACTAGTGAGATATGTTGTTTGCACAAATTGTTTGCAGCAGAGCACGGTAATTTATTTCAGTAAAATAAACATTATTTTTTACATCAACTCATAAGTTATGTGAAACTTCCCCAGGAGCATTGTTAAAATACTTTGGAGGCACAGAATCAGCCCAGAGCCAGTCCACATCCTCGGGCTCAACTGTGAGTGATGAATCAGGTGAGGAAAAGACTGTCACCATACAGTATACATTTAATTTCTTAGTATAAACATTACACTTGAAGGGAAATTAATATAGTCAAAGTATCTCATTAATATGTGTGCCTATATGTATGTATGTATTTCATCTTAGGTCCATCTCCATCCTCTACAGTGCTCTCTCACACACCTCCACCCTCTGTGCCCACTGTCCCCTCCATGTCTGAAACCACAGCTGATTTATCTAGTAAGTTAACTGCAAAGCACCCTTTGTAATTGCTCATTGTACTGCAGAACATTCTGAGATTAATAATTATGTCCAACAGTGCACTTTAATGACCTTATAGGTCCTTCTTTTTTAGTCATTGTCTTTCTTTGGTCACTTCCTCAGCAACTTCCACCACAACGTCCCCTTCACACCATGGACCATCATCAGCTCCGCCAGTTGACCCAGCTGAGTGGCCTTCTTTCCTCTCAGATTCAGACAGGACTGAGCAGGTGATCAGAGGACCACTGTCTATTAAGGAGAACTTTTCATTCCCCAAACGGCATGATGGCCGAAGTTTTCATTATCATTATACCTACAGACAGCTAGTCAATGGAGAAAAAGTCAAGCGTAGCTGGCTGACTTATTCAAGAAGTAAAGATGCAGTCTATTGCTTTTGCTGCAAATTATTTTCCAAAAAGTCCTAAAAACTGGCAGCCGAGGGACAGCTGGATTGGGTCAACATAGGTGCACTGCTGAAACAGCATGAAAACAGTGAAGATCATTGTAGCAACATGGTGAAATGGAAGGAATTTCCCTTGCGTCTTTCAAAGGGGAAAACTATTGAGAATTTAACTTCAGTAGACTGCGCTCTCTTTGTACAAAGTAAACATTAAATATGAACAATTAACTAAAAATATAAACTAGTAATTAAAGACTAATATGTACAAGACTGATGAGACAAGATGACACTTTTACCGTAAATGCAAAGCTTTATCACTTGGACTGTTCAACCCCAGGCCACTCTTGTAGCTGAATGTTTTCTACATTTTAAGATTAGGAACCATATGTGGCACTCTGGACATCATTCGTTCATTCATTGGTATTATTTATGTTATAAACTGGGCCACCCCCATATCTTTATAAATGACATGTCATTTGTAAAGACATGCCAGGCTGACAATAGGATAATGTAAACAACACTGCCAGAGCCGCAATGAGTTTATAGTAGGTGTGTGAATGATCAATCAATATTATTGGCAGAAATAGAGGGCCCCAAAATCTAATTTTGCTTAGGGCCCCATGGAGGCTTGGGCCGGCACTGCCTGAGCTCTAAACTAACAAAAATATCAATAACTCAAAAACGCCCCGTCTACGGAGGGAAAAAGGGGCTATGAACAAAAAACTACTAAGTATAACAAAACCGCTCCAATGGAGGTGATGCTAGGAAGCTATTCTTACCTGAGAAAACTTACAAATCAAAATACTCCCAAGGATCCAAAAAAGATACAAGAAACGTGGCTGTGGACAATGCTATGGCAAGGGAACGCTGGAGGTACGCACATGAAGTAACGAGACACTCTGGCACAAGACAAGAGGAGGACGAGACATTTATACACATGAGGGAGTGTGACACAGGTGGGAACAATCAGGCAATCAGGAGAGACATCAGACCAGTGAAACAGGAGGAAAGGCAAGTGACCTGAAACGAGAGGGAGAGTTAACCTTTCAAAATAAAACAGGAAATGGCAAGACAACATGACAACAGACGAAACCCAGACAAGACTTCACCCAGGTGTGACACTGTCACTCCTAATCGCTAAATCCGATGAAATCTTATACGTCTAGTCCACGGGTCGGCAACCCGCGGCTCTAGATCTTTAGAGCCGCCCGAGTGGCTCTCTGGAGCTTTTTCAAAAATGTATGAAAAATGGAAAAAGATGAGGGGAAAAAATATATTTTTTGTTTTAATATGGTTTCTGTAGGAGGACAAACATGACACAAACCTCCCTAATTGTTATAAAGCACACTGTTTATATTATTCAACATGCTTCACTGATTCGAGTATTTCGTGAGTGCCGTTTTGTCCTACTAATTTTGGCGGTCCTTGAACTCACCGTAGTTTGTTTACATTTGTAACTTTTTCCGACTTTCTAACACGTGTTTTATGCCACTTCTTTTTCTGTCTCATTTTGTCCACCAAACTTTTAACGTTGTGCGTAAATGCACAAAGGTGAGCTTTGTTGATGTTATTGACTTGTGTGGAGTGATAATCAGGCATATTTGGTCACTGCATGACTGCAAGCTAATAGATGCTAATGTTACGATCCGCTGCACGGATCATAGTTTGTTTATGTTTCTCGTCACATAGGTTTTCAGCACATTTGATTTTGTTTGTGTTCAGTTGCCATGTCAGCTGATTACTTTCACCTGCCTCTGGTTAGTGTTCGGGACGCGCACCTGTTGCCCGGGCACTAATCAGAGGGCTATTTAGTCTTTGCTCTGGCCTCACTCTGTCTGGCTTCGTAGTTTGTTCCCATACAACTGATAACGACAACTTAGATTCCCGCTAGCTTTTCACGCTATGCTATTTTTTCCTGCTAGCTCCCACGCTAGTCCTTTTGTTTTGCCTTTTGTGCTACATGCATGTTTTTTGTTTATCCATCATATGATTTATATTTAAAATAAATCATTTTCCTACCTGCAAGCTGTGTCCGAAGCCGTCTGCATCCTTGGGAGAACCACACCCGCATCATTATGCGACCTCGTCGTTTCAGTACGAAGCCAGCAGAAAACAATTCTCCCGCACTGGCTAACGAGGAGTTGGACGAAGGTACGCTCATGGTGTTGCGAGCGATGGAAGCCGAGACGCTTCGCTATTCGACGGAGGAGAGGTCGAATCTCATGTGGGGACCTGGAGGCTCTCTTATCCCCATCGATTCCCTCTGGTCGGAAGACATCGCCGCTACACCGCAGTACCGTGCGCGCCCTCAAAGACGGAAGCCGGCCAGGAGGTCTTTCCCTCGCCGCCAAGACGCGCCGCTCCTGCAAACTCCTCCCCCGGACCGAAGCAAGCTACATGCAGCTCAAACTCCCCCTCCTCAGATGTTTGGCAACCCCATCGACCACTTCGCCAAAAAATTCTCCGATTGGGCTGTAAGTCACATGGACAGTTGCAACAGTGATGTCATTTCATTGGCGCCTCCCGAAGAGGTAACTCCGCCCACTTCTGATGACATCATTGAACAAGATTTTTTTTTCCCCTCTTCTAATTCTTTCTGTCAGCCAATACCAAATGATTTTCATTCTAAGATAAAACATTATCAGGACATTTTTGCTAAGTGTAAATCTAGTCAGTCACATTCTGATTTTCAAACTCCACCTCCAGTGACTTTGTTTCCGCCCCCAGTGACTATTGCTCCGCCCACTGCACATATTTTTTCCCCCTGTGCTCCCACCCAATCTCAAGTGAGGAGTAATAATAGTCAATTTGGACAATTTAAAGAAGAGTATACCCCCCTCCATACCTCCCCCCACCCACCCTTGAAGACGGTTCCAAACCGCAAAGAGCGCGTCTGGTATCCGCGTCTTGAGGGGGGGGCTAGTACTGGGAACTGTGCTAGTGCGGTGGCACAACTTCGGCGTACTAAGCCGCAACCACCTGCACGGCCACCGCCACCAGTTTTTCGGCGTGCTAAGCCGCAACCTCCTGCACGGCCACCGCCACCAGTTTTTCGGCGTGCTAAGCCGCAACCCCCTGCACGGCCACCGCCACCAGTCTTTCGGCGTGCTAAACCGCAACCTCCTGCAAGGCCACCGCCACCAGTCTTCCGGCGTGCTAAACCGCAACCTCCTGCACGGCCACCGCCACCAGTCCTTCGTCCTGCTAAGCCACAACCGCCAGCTAGGCCACCTCCAGCTGCACCTCGGCTAGCACCTGTTCCTGCACCTCGGCTGACACACCAAGCTTCGTCTCCAGTACCTCCACCACGCCAAGCTCCACCATGCCAAGTTCCTCGGCTGGTTCCCACACCAGCGCCGGCTCCAAGGCTGGTTCCCACACCAGCGCCGGCTCCAAGGCTGGTTCTCACACCAGCGCCGGCTCCAAGGCTGGTTCTCACACCAGCGCCGGCTCCAAGGCTGGTTCTCACACCAGCGCCGGCTCCAAGGCTGGTTCTCACACCAGCGCCGGCTCCAAGGCTGGTACCCACACCAGCGCCGGCTCCACGGCTGGTACCCACACCAGCGCCGGCTCCACGGCTGGTACCCACACCAGCGCCGGCTCCACGGCTGGTACCCACACCAGCGCCGGCTCCACGGCTGGTACCCACACCAGCGCCGGCTCCACGGCTGGTACCAGAACCTGCACCCGCTCCACGGCTGGTACCAGAACCTGCACCTGCCTCCACGGCGACGTCGGCTCCTCCTGCCTCCACGGCGACGTCGGCTCCTCCTGCCTCCACGGCGACGTCGGCTCCTCCTGCCTCCACGGCGACGTCGGCTCCTCCTGTTTCCACGGCGACGTCGGCTCCTCCTGTTTCCACGGCGACGTCTGCTCTCTCCTCGTCTTCGTCTCAGCGACCTCGAGTGGTCTGGCTGCGCAAGCGGCGCTCTCGGAGGTTTGTTTATGGACGCCAGTGGCGCAAACAGCAGCGACACCCGAGACGTAGTCGTAGAACTCTCCGGCTGCTGAACTTCTGGCGCCACTCACGCCCACCTTCTCGGCAGCCACGAATGTGGCCTTTCCGTGGTCGCCCGCCTCGCCTGCGGCAGCGGCGTTCCACTCGCCGCCGCCACCTGACTCTTCCCCGGTGGATTCGGGGACACGTGGCCTGGTGACCCACCACCAAATCCTCCCTCCACCCTCCCTTGACTCTCGAACTATTTCTTGTTTTTTGGGTTCTAGTTTTATTTAGTGTCAAGGGACATCTGGAATCTGTCCTTTAAGGGGGGGGTACTGTTACGATCCGCTGCACGGATCATAGTTTGTTTATGTTTCTCGTCACATAGGTTTTCAGCACATTTGATTTTGTTTGTGTTCAGTTGCCATGTCAGCTGATTACTTTCACCTGCCTCTGGTTAGTGTTCGGGACGCGCACCTGTTGCCCGGGCACTAATCAGAGGGCTATTTAGTCTTTGCTCTGGCCTCACTCTGTCTGGCTTCGTAGTTTGTTCCCATACAACTGATAACGACAACTTAGATTCCCGCTAGCTTTTCACGCTATGCTATTTTTTCCTGCTAGCTCCCACGCTAGTCCTTTTGTTTTGCCTTTTGTGCTACATGCATGTTTTTTGTTTATCCATCATATGATTTATATTTAAAATAAATCATTTTCCTACCTGCAAGCTGTGTCCGAAGCCGTATGCATCCTTGGGAGAACCACACCCGCATCACGATGCGACCCAGTCGTTTCAGCTAACATGCTATTTAGGCTAGCTATATGTACATATTGAATCATTATTCCTCATTTGTAGGTATATTTGAGGTTATTTAGTTTCCTTTAAGTCATCTTAATTCAATTTATATCTCATGACACACTATCTGTATGTAATATGGCTTTTAATTTTTTGCGGCTCCAGACAGATTTTTTTTTGTATTTTTGGTCCAATATGGCTCCTTCAACATTTTGGGTTGCCGACCCCTGGTCTAGTCTCTTACGTGAATGAGATAAATAATATTATTTGATATTTTATGGTAATGTGTTAATAATTTCACACATAAGTCGCTCCTGAGTATAAGTCGCGTCCCCGGCCAAACCATATAAAAAACTACGACTTATAGTCCAAAAAATACGGTACTTTTTGATGTTACTGTATGGATTTCAACAAGAAAGACTACAAAGACTTCTCTTTTTGAAACATCATCTGGATTTATCTCCATTTTTAGGGTACACATCTGTCCAACTACCTCAAGTGAGTTTGCTAAGCTGGTTGTTGTATAACATATTACATTTGATCTAAAAAACGAACTAATCAAGCAATCACTATATATTATTTCTTCATAAACTACTCAATAACTATTTGCTTTGTAAAGAGAATCGCAGTACCCCGATCCAGCAAACGTATGCTTCTGGGATAACATAACAAGCATCTCATTGCAGACCAAGCAGCCAATCAGAGCGTACATTTGTCCAGGTCTCTGATTGGTTGTCTTTATGGCACAAATATAACACTGTGTGTCCAAACTTACGCCAGCGCAGAGCAAGTGTAGAAAAAAAAGTTGAATGTGCAGAGGAGTGAGGTTGAGAGAGAGGAAGAGAGGCGGCGCAAGAGAGCGCACCTGTCTGACTGCAGATAGCACTAGTTATTGAGTGTTAATGTGGATAGCAGCAAACGCTTTTATTGTGCACAAAATACATTTTTATTCGCTCAAAAATCTTTATTTTTCGTGTGAGTTTAATTTATCTTCAAAATATAATGTATGTGCTTGCAAAACATATTTTTCTGTCCTCAAAATCTGCCTTTGCGACCTCAACGTCAAGACAGAAATATTAAAGTACCAATGATTGTCACACACACACTAGGTGTGGTGAAATTTGTCCTCTGCATTTGACCCATCCCCTTGATCACCCCCTGGGAGGTGAGGGGAGCAGTGAGCAGCAGCGGTGCCGCGCCCAGGAATAATTTTTGGTGATTTAACCCCCAATTCTAATCCTTGAATTTGAGTGCCAAGCAGGGAGGTAATGGGTCCCATTTTTATAACGCCATAGTCGCTGACACTCGCTGCTCTGTATACAAGCCCCGCCCACTCTGCCCCACGCTGTTCGTGCCCGGTCTGCATCAAGCAGTGCATGTCACTCTAAACTGCAGATTGTATCCTTTGGAACAATTTCTATAGTTTGAAAATATCTAACGGGCCGCATTGAAATGTTGATTATGTTATATTATAAACAAAGTTAACTGCCTTTTTTATGCTGTTTTGCAAGACCCGTGTCACGTGACTTCGGACTTGACACCTCATTGGCTAAGTTCTGAGACAGGATAAATTGCTTCAGTCTTAATTTCTTTATGCAACACACCTTGCACACTCACGTTTGGAGCAAACATTTTTAAAAATAAGCAAACTTTACTGGCATTATTTGTCATTAAGCATCTGTCATGTTTCCTTCTTCCTGTCTAAGATACAGTAAGATGGAGGAGTGTCGTGCACTAGGAGGCAGAGAATTGGTGAAATATTGACATTCTATAAATATTCATCTTTACATTTGGCAAGAGAATTAGCGCTCACATTTAGATTTACATTTAGATTTAAGATTTAAATTAAATATTTAGGTTTAGATTCAACATTTGGCGCTCACATTTAGATTCAAGATTTATATTTAAGATATATTTTTAGATTTAACCTTCAGGGTTTAGATGTAACTGTTTAAATGTATATTTAGATTTAACATTTAGGTTTAAATTGGACATTTAGCGCTCAACTTCAGATTTATATTTTAGATTTAACATTTAGTTCTAGATTTAACATTTGGATTTAGATTTGAGATTTAGGTTACAATTTAAGATTTAGATTTGAGATTTAGGTTTCAATTTAAGATTTAGATTTGAGATTTAGGTTTAGAATTAACATTTATGTTTAGATTTAACATTAAGATTCAGATTCAACATTTAGATGTAACATTTAGGTTTAGATTTAACATTTAGATATAACATTTAACATTTAGATATACAAACCTCGTTTCCATATGAGTTGGGAAATTGTGTTAGATGTAAATATAAACGGAATACAATGATTTGCAAATCATTTTCAACCCATATTCAGTTGGATATGCTACAAAGACAACATATTTGATGGTCAAACTGATAAAAAAATTTTTTTGCAAATAATCATTAACTTTAGAATTTTACGCCAGCAACACGTGACAAAGAAGTTGGGAAAGGGGGCAATAAATACTGATAAAGTTGAGGAATGCTCATCAAACACTTATTTGGAACATCCCACAGGTGAACAGGCAAATTGGGAACAGGTGGGTGCCATGATTGGGTATAAAAGTAGATTCCATGAAATGCTCAGTCATTCACAAATAAGGATGGGGCGAGGGTCACCACTTTGTCAACAAATGAGTGAGCAAATTGTTGAACAGTTTAAGAAAAACCTTTCTCAACCAGCTATTTCAAGGAATTTAGGGATTTCACCATCTACGGTCCGTAATACCATTAAAGGGTTCAGAGAATCTGGAGAAATCACTGCACGTAAGTAGCTAAGCCCGTGACCTTCGATCCCTCAGGCTGTACTGCATCAACAAGCGACATCAGTATGTAAAGGATATCACCACATGGGCTCAGGAACACTTCAGAAACCCACTGTCAGTAACTACAGTTGGTCGCTACATCTGTAAGTGCAAGTTAAAACTCTCCTATGCAAGGCGAAAACTGTTTATCAACAACACCCAGAAACGCTGTCGGCTTCGCTGGGCCTGAGCTCATCTAAGATGGACTGATACAAAGTGGAAAAGTGTTCTGTGGTCTGACGAGTCCACATTTCAAATTGTTTTTGGAAACTGTGGACGTCCTGTCCTCCGGACCAAAGAGGAAAAGAACCATCCGGATTGTTATAGGCGCAAAGTTGAAAAGCCAGCATCTGTGATGGAATGGGGGTGTATTAGTGCGCAAGACATGGGTAACTTACACATATGTGAAGGCGCCATTAATGCTGAAAGGTACATATAGGTTTTGGAGCAACATGTGTTGCCATCCAAGCAACGTTACCATGGACACCCCTGCTTATTTCAGCAAGACAATGCCAAGCCACGTGTTGCATCAACGTGGCTTCATAGTAAAAGAGTGCGGGTACTAGACTGGCCTGCCTGTAGTCCAGACCTGTCTCCCATTGAAAATGTGTGGCGCATTATGAAGCCTAAAATACCACAACAAAGAGACCCCGGACTGTTGAACAACTTAAGCTGTACATCAAGCAAGAATGGGAAAGAATTCCACCTGAGAAGCTTAAAAAATGTGTCTCCTCAGTTCCCAAATGTTTACTGAGTGTTGTTAAAAGGAAAGGCCATGTAACACAGCCAACTACTTTGGCACGTGTTGCAGCCATGAAATTCTAAGTTAATGATTATTTGCAAAAAAAAAAAAAAGTTTAAGAGTTTGAACATCAAATATCTTGTCTTTGTAGTGCATTCAATTGAATATGGGTTGAAAAGGATTTGCAAATCATTGTATTCCGTTTATATTTACATCTAACACAATTTCCCAACTCATATGGAAACGGGGTTTGTATATTTAAGATTTAGATTTAACATTTAAATGTAGATTTAACGCTGAGATGTGATTTTTACAGTCAACATTTAATTTAAACTTAAACATGATGACAATGAGCTGAATGTGGGAAAAAAATGTGAGAAAAGTGAGTTAAATGTAAGAAAAGTGGGCTAAATGTGGATGGATGGATGGATGGATGGATGGATGGAAAAGAAAGTGTCACTGAACTTTTACATTCGGCACCATATATCGTAGTAACTCAAAGGGCACTCAAAAATGCAAATTCTAATCATTGCAATCATTCATATATTGGAAACATCCAGCAGGCCGCATTGAAATATTTATTATGTTGTATCTTAAAGTATCCCAGGTAATTGCCTTCTTGCCTCTTTGTAAGACCCGTGTCAAGTGACTTCACACTTAGCACTTCATTGGCCGATTCTGAGACAGGATTGATTGCTTCAAGTTTAATTTACCAGAAGTGGGTCTAGCGTTTTGAAGCAGCAACTTTTTCAGCACTGATTTTTTTCTCTACACTGAATTTTTTACAATGAATTTTTATACATCGAGTTTTAAAACACTGAATTGTTATACACTGAATGTTTAAACATGCATTTTGCTGATAATTAAAAAAAAAAAAAATTGTCAGCATAATTTGATGTAAAAAAACCCGCATAAAATTCAGTGTCAAAAAAAGCTTTTGTAATAAAGACACAAATTAGCCTCCATAGTGGACGAGACAGAATAAACTGTAGCCTCTCAATATTTTCATTGATGAATGTTCGTCCTTTGAACGTTGGTAGCTGCATGCCACAGGGGCTGGCTGCGGCTTTGTGTAATGTGAACTGACTGTAAGCGGTAGGACACATTTTTAACGGGGACGGCTTGGCGAAGTTGAGAGAGTGGCTGTGCCAGCAATCTGAGACAATCAAGACACTTCACCCTTGCTCCTGATGGGTCGTGGTTAGCGCCTTGCATGGCAGCTCTCGCCATCAGTGTGTGAATGTGTGTGTGAATGGGTGAATGTGGAAATAGTGTCAAAGCGCTTTGAGTTCCTTAAAAAGGTAGAAAGCGCTATACAAGTACAACCCATTTACCATTTAATGGTTTGTTTCTCTGATTTGGTGCTTTTCTTCTTCTACATCATACTAACTTTCTCAGTTCCGGTAGTTGGAGGGCAGGATTGTGTCAATCACTACTTAGGGTTAACCTGACTCTCGCCAGACTGGGACTTCTCAATAGGAGATGTATTTCAGAAGGCGGGGGCTTTGTAAAAAAATCATTGTATGTGATTGGATAAACCACTCGTCCGTTATCTTGAATGACGTGCTACTTCAACCACTCACATGGAAATCAACCCGTGACGTTGATGAGAGCGACGCTGGGAAATCCAAAACAGAACAGCCGACATATTGGATAACGACAGAGCATCCAAAAATGCCTTGCCACTAATAAATGCCTTCAAAACCGTTCTCTGTTCATCTTTTAAATAATTAATATTCGATGGATTCGACAAAACAGTTGCAATAGCAGAATCAATGTCAGCACACGACTCCTCGCTGCGTGCCGCTATTGTTGTTTGAATCAAACAGTCGCTTCGGCGCTACGTCACATCTACAAACCCCGTTTCCATATGAGTTGGGAAATTGTGTTAGATGTAAATATAAACGGAATACAATGATTTGCGAATCCTTTTCAACCCATATTCAATTAAATGCACTACAAAGATAAGATATTTGATGTTCAAACTCATAAACTTTTTTTTTTTTTTGGCAAATAATCATTAACTTAGAATTTCCTGGCTGCAACACGTGCCAAAGTAGTTGGGAAAGGGCATTTTCACCACTGTGTTACATGGCCTTTCCTTTTAACAACACTCAGTAAACATTTGGGAACTGATGAGACACATTTTTTAAGCTTCTCAGGTGGAATTATTTTCCATTCTTGCTTGATGTACAGCTTAAGTTGTTCAACAGTCCGGGGTCTCTTTGTTGTGGTATTTTAGGCTTCATAATGCGCCACACTTTTTTAATGGGAGACAGGTCTGGACTACAGGCAGGCCAGTCTAGTACCCACACTCTTTTACTATGAAGCCACGTTGAGGTAACACGTGGCTTGGCATTGTCTTGCTGAAATAAGCAGGGGCGTCCATGGTAACGTTGCTTGGATGGCAACATATGTTGCTCCAAAACCTGTATGTACCTTTCAGCATTAATGGCGCCTTCACAGATGTGTAAGTTACCCATGCCTTTTGCACTAATACACCCCCATAACATCACAGATGCTGGCTTTTCAACTTTGCGCCTATAACAATCCGGATGGTTCTTTTCCTCTTTGGTCCGGAGGACACGACGTCCACAGTTTTCAAAAACAATTTGAAATATGGGCTCGTCAGACCACAGAACACTTTTCCACTTTGTATCAGTCCATCTTAGATGAGCTCAGGCCCAGCGAAGCCGACGGCGTTTCTGGGTGTTGTTGATCAATGGTTTTCGCCTTGCATAGGAGAGTTTTAACTTGCACATACAGATGTAGCGACCAACTGTAGTTACTGACAGTGGGTTTCTGAAGTGTTCCTGAGCCCATGTGGTGATAACCTTTACACACTGATGTCGCTTGTTGATGCAGTACAGCCCGAGGGATCGAAGGTCACGGGCTTAGCTACTTACGCGCAGTGATTTCTCCAGATTCTCTGAACCCTTTGATGATATTACGGACCGTAGATGGTGAAATCCCTAAATTCCTTGCAATAGCTGGTTGAGAAAGGTTTTTCTTAAACTGTTCAACGATTTTGTCACGCATTTGTTGACAAAGTGGTGACCCTCGCCCCATCCTTGTTTGTGAATGACTGAGCATTTCATGGAATCTACTTTTATACCCAACCATGGCACCCACCTTATCCCAATTTGCCTGTTCTGCTGTGGGATGTTCCAAATAAGTGTTTGATGAGCATTCCTCAACTTTATCAGTATTTATTGCCACCTTTCCCAACTTCTTTGTCACGTGTTGCTGGCATCAAATTCTAAAGTTAATGATTATTCGCATTAAAAAAAATGTTTATCAGTTTGATCATCAAATATGTTGTCTTTGTAGCATAATCAACTGAATATGGGTTGAAAATGATTCGCAAATCATTGTATTCCGTTTATATTTACATCTAACACAATTTCCCAACTCATATGGAAACGGGGTTTGTATGAAATCCCGCCCGACGATCCTGATTGGTTCATTATTTTTTGCTCTCTTGAAAGAGTTTGCATTGCCCTCGATCCTAGATCCTTGTGTGGAGCTCAGCGAACTACAATGATCTGGCGAGAGTCAGGTTAACTTAGGGTGGCTCATAACTAAAATTATGTTTGCAAGGAAAGCTTAGAGACAGCTCGTATCTCAAAATATTCAAAAGTTGGCGTACTTGTAAATGAAGGTACAACTGTACTAGATGTAAAATGAGGTGTACATTAGATTTATAATTAGTGAACACTTAAATTGAGCCCAGGAAATAAATAATGTTTTTTTTAATCACCCGTCCGTCCTATAAGGCGCACACACGTTGCGTTAATATGCCTCCTACATCGCAGGACCTTGCAACGTTAACACATACATTGCAATGACGATGCTCAGACGACATATTGTGCAGCCTTACTTCCCTCTACTTGGCACAAGGAGTAATGTATTAATTACACTTAATCAAAGTCTGCAGATTACAGAGGAGCGCAGCAAGGCTCAAAAATGTGACAACTGCACTCCAAGCGCTTGCAGGGTTCACTCGGGGCATGTTAATGTGTTTAAAGTGCTGAACGTCCTTTTGCTGAGGTTGAAAATTCAAAGTATTAGCATCTTATTAACTTCACTTAATGGGAAAATCCTGCTTTTGGAATGCAAACGAGATGGCGGTGCAGTTGAGGTGAACCACTTGCATGGCTACATGTGATGATAATGATGTGATCAGTCATTCAGGTGCAAGATGGAATGAGCCTCTTGGTCCTCAGCGGTCACTCTGACATGTCCTTATGTAAGCCAATACCAAGGGGTCAGAAAAGAATAAGGAATTCATTAAATACTAGCAGGTGAATTCCACAGTTATAGAACAATAATGCTGGACCAGAAAAATGGCTTTTCCCAAAGTCCAGTTCAAACTTGTTGATGATAACCATGAACTGAATCCGAATCGACACAGACACTTTCCTAACTGTTTGTCAGGTATGTCACCTTTCAGTTACCCCATCCTTGTCCACTGCCTATTTTGTCTTGTCAGGAGTTTCTCATCACTCCTCATTATTTGCCCTTCATACACCCGCTAGTCCCTCAGTCTGGTGACTGTTCATTTTGTTTAATGTCACGTACTAGGGTTCTTGATCTTTTTATAGCTTTCTTGTTACTGAACTCTGCCTGTCCTTTGACCTTGTCACTTGCCTTACATTCTGGATCCCTCTGCCTTTCGGAACTGACTTTTATGTGTATCATACTGACCATTGCCTGCCGATTAAAACTCACCTGTGATTTGCCGGCCAATGCTGCCTGCTTCTTGAGTTGAGTTCTTGACAGTATTTCCCCAGAGTTGGAAGTGTTTGTTATTGTCCAAAAAGTCCTGTTCAGATGAAGTATAACAAGGAGGGGTCGAGTCCACCCTTTGATTAATTACCGTAATTTTGGAACTATAAGCCACCACCTTTTTCAAACTCATTGAACCCTGCACTCTATATGGATTTTTTCAGGTTCACAAGCTTCACATGCCACAAATAGAATTGATTTAATCACATTAGACCAGTGAAATTGCTGAACGGGTCCCGTTGGATCAAATAAATTCTATCCATTCATCTTCTGCTTATCCGGGGTCAGGTCGCAGGGGCAGCAGCCAAAGCAGAAAAGGACAGACTTCCATCTCCCCGGCTAATTCGTCCAGCTCCTCCCAGGGGATCCCAAAGCATTTTCAGGAAAGCCAAGAAACATAGTCTCTCCAATGTGTTCTAGGTCTTCCCCGTGGCCTTCTACCAGTCGGACGTGCTCTGAATATCCCCGCAGGGAGGCGTCCAGGGGACACATTTCTAACCAGATATCCAAGATACTTCATCTGGTTCCTCCCAATGTAGAGGAGCAGCAACTTTACTTCAGGCTCCTCCCACCCTATCTCTAAGGAATAGTCTTGTTACCCTACAAAGGAACCACAATTCGGTTGCCTGAACGTGCGATCTTGTCGTTTTGGTCACAACCCAAAGCTAATGACCATAGATGAGGATAGGAACGTAGATCAAGCAGTGAATTGAGAGCTTTGTCTTCTGGCTCAGCTCCTTCTTTACCACGATGGATTGAAGCAGAGTCCGCTTCACTGCCGATCTAACGATCCACTCTACTCTCAATCCACTCCGCATTAAACCAAACGCACCCACACAATCATTCAGTCAACTATTTACCGTGTTATGGACTCACCCTCGTTATGGAGAAGAAACGACAAAATGCACTTGACGCAGCCCAGAAACTGAAGACAAATGACCCAGCCATCAACAAAGGAAAAAGCCGCCGCACGGACCGGTATTTCACTACCACTAACGGACTCCGGAAAAGAAGATTTCAGCGGTTTTGGCGCAAAGGAGCAGGAGGACGGCGAAAACCAATGATGATGATCTCTTTGGTAGACCACTGTATGCCGTGTTACAGGCACTGTCTTTTGTTAAATTTATGAATTAACTCAAGCAGCTGTGTAAATATTTCATGTTTTATGTTCACACCTGCAGCTTATAGACTTGTGCGGTTACTATATGTACAAAATGTAATTAATCCAAAAATTAGGTGGGCGTGACTTATATTTAGATGTGCTCCATAGCCCGTAAATAAAGGTAATTGATCAAGAGGTGTCTCATGACTTTGTCATATCATGTATTTTTTGCCCGGACAACATGTCAATCCACTTGCCTGTTAACTTACTTTAGACTAGAGCACATTGGTGTCATACTGAAACCAATCCATAACAATGTCAATCCAGGGCATCAGCCATGCAAACAAATCAGACTGACTGGAAAAGAACACATTGTTGTGATGTGATCATTTGTGAAGTAGTCTTTTTTTTGTAACTGAGACGTAGGTCATGAACAAAGAGTGCCAGCTAAACAACAAACACACTACACTTTTACAAAGGGTGGCACTATCAATTAGCATACACCTTTCTGCGTTTAGTGTTGCTGTGTTTTGGTGTGCTTTTAGCGCTCGCCTTCGCATCAGTTGGCCCATTACCAAACCTCTCAGAAATGTCATTAAAATCAGTGACCTTTTAAAAAACCAACACAGGAACATGAATGCTCGCAAAGTCATGCCTCGGCTCAACTTGTTTGTGCACGTTGTGTGTTTTCAGTATGACAACATAAAGCTCCCCTCACCTCCCAGGGGGTGATCAAGGGTGATGGGTCAAATGCAGAGAAAAATTTCACCACACCTCGTGTGTGTGTGACAATCATTGGTACTTCGACTTAACTTAAAGTGTCATACTGTATGTGTGCTAAATGTCAGCAGATCAGATTGCTACAACTAGCATTAATGGATGCAAATTGTTGTTATATACAAACACCGTTTCCATATGAGTTGGGAAATTGTGTTAGATGTAAATATAAACGGAATACAATGATTTGCAAATCCTTTTCAACCCATATTCAATTGAATGCACTAAAAAGACAACATATTTGTTATTTGTTGTTATTTGTTCAACTCATAAACTTTATTTTTTTTTGCAAATAATAATTAACTTAGAATTTCATGGCTGCAACACGTGCCAAAGTAGTTGGGAAAGGGCATGTTCACCACTGTGTTACATGGCCTTTCCTTTTAACAACACTCAGTAAACGTTTGGGAACTGAGGAGACACATTTTTGAAGCTTCTCAGGTGGAATTCTTTCCCATTCTTGCTTGATGTACAGCTTAAGTTGTTCAACAGTCCGGGGGTCTCCCTTGTGGTATTTTTGGCTTCATAATGTGCCACACATTTTCAATGGGAGACAGGTCTGGACTACAGGCAGGCCAGTCTAGTTCCCGCACTCTTTTACTATGGAGCCACATTGATGTAACACGTGGCTTGGCATTGTCTTGCTGAAATAAGCAGGGGCGACCATGGTAACATTGCTTGGATGGCAACATATGTTGCTCCAAAACCTGTATGTACCTTTCAGCAATAATGACGCCTTCACAGATGTGTAAGTTACCCATGTCTTGGGCCCTAATACACCCCCATACCATCACAGATGCTGGCTTTTTAACTTTGCGCCTATAACAATCCGGATGGTTCTTTTCCTCTTTGGTCCGGAGGACACGACGTCCACAGTTTCCAAAAACAATTTGAAATGTGGACTCGTCAGACCACAGAACACTTTTCCACTTTGTATCAGTCCATCTTAGATGAGCTCAGGCCCAGCGAAGCCGACGGCATTTCTGGGTGTTGTTGATAAACGGTTTTGGCCTTGCATAGGAGAGTTTTAACTTGCACTTACAGATGTAGCGACCAACTGTAGTTACTGACAGTGGATTTCTGAAGTATTTCCTGAGCCCATGTGGTGATGTCCTTTACGCACTGATGTCGCTTGTTGATGCAGTACAGCCTGAGGGATCGAAGGTCACGGGCTTAGCTGCTTACGTGCAGTGATTTCTCCAGATTCTCTGAACCCTTTGATGATATTACGGACCGTAGATGGTGAAATCCCTAACTTCCTTGCAATAGCTGGTTGAGAAAGGTTTTTCTTAAACTGTTCAACAATTTGCTCACGCATTTGTTGACAAAGTGGTGACCCTCGCCCCATCCTTGTTTGTGAATGACTGAGCATTTCATGGAATCTACTTTTATATCCAATCATGGCACCCACCTGTTCCCAATTTGCCTGTTCACCTGTGGGATGTTCCAAATAAGTGTTTGATGAGCATTCCTCAACTTTATCAGTATTTATTGCCATCTTTCCCAACTTCTTTGTCTCGTGTTGCTGGCATCAAATTCCAAAGTTAATGATTATTTGCAAAAAAAAAACATGTTTATCAGTTTGAACATCAAATATGTTGTCTTTGTAGCATATTCAACTGAATATGCTACAACCCATATTCAACTGAATATTCAACTGAATATGGGTTGAAAAAGATTTGCAAATCATTGTATTCTATTTATATTCACATCTAACACAATTTCCCAACTCATATGGAAACGGGGTTTGTACATCTTTTGCTATGTTTGTCCGTCACCTAAACTCCTCCCTACATCTTCCCTGTGGTAATTTGCCTGTTTTCAGTGTGCTTGAGCGAGAAATTGATTTGCTCTTAGCTCCAGGGATCTGACCACAGTGTGGAAAACGAGAATACAATGGAAGCTCGGAATATAACAAAGAACATTACATGTATCGTTTTAAAGCTCCTTTTAGTTCATTACTTTTTTAGGAAATACATATCCAAGTGCAGATAAGGAGTTTCATTGTGAACACGGGAGTAGTTTGACCTTTTGTGTCGCTATCTCATTTCAAAGTTTCTCACCCAGCACTAATCTCCTCAGGGGCTTTGTTTCCCACAACGAACGCGACTTCCTGCTCAGCAGCGCTCCACTTTTACAACAATTCTCCCTGCAAACTAACTGTTCCTTTTTTTCAGGCTGATAGTTGGTCTTTGTGTTAATAACATGTTTCAGTCTCAGTTGAGAGCTTGTTTTGTAAATTCCCCTCCAAACTTGGCAAAAGACGCATTTTTACAAAAAGGAGAGCGTTCCAATTTGCTCTGAATTAGTCCTGTTAAGAAGTTCAGAAAGCATTGATGTCTCTTAAAATGAACTGAAATTCATGTTTCGAAATTCCAACCAGTAAAAAAGACAATAATTAGGGGAGTCGGGGAAGTGGCGGTCACTTCTTATTCTCGTTTATTGCTACCTTTTACATCTCTATACTGAATGTTTACTTTGTCCTGTTCTTATCCAGACATGTTAATTGTGACATAATGACAATAAAGTCCATTCTATTCTATATTTAAAGATGATATCTATATGTGACGATCATACTTGCCAACCCTCCCGGATTTTCCGGGAGACTCCCGAAATTCAGCGCCTCTACCGAAAACCTCCCGGGACAAATTTTCTCCCGAAAATCTCCCGAAATTCAGGCGGAGCTGGAGGGGGCTCCAGCTCCATGCGGACCTGAGTGACGTGTCGACAGCGGCCAGCCTGTTCTCACGTCCGCTTTCCCACAATATAAACAGCGTGCCTGCCCAATCACGTTATAACTGTAGAATGATCGAGGGCGAGTTCTTGGTTTCTTATGTGGGTTTATTGTTAGACAGTTTCGTTAACGTCCTCCCAGCGCGGTAACAACACACAACAACAGCAGTCACGTTTTCGTTTACCGTAAAGCCAACTTTACCGTAAACAGCAATGTTGTGACACTCTTAAACAGGACAATACTGCCATCTACTGTACATGCATATGTGACAATAACATCTACGGCTTTTAGAGAGTGCAGTGCACAACTGCTATACTATATATATATATATATATATATATATATATATATATATATATATATATATATATATATATATATATATATATATATATATATATAAAATAAAATATATATATATATATATATATATATATATATATATATACCGTATTTTCCGCACTATTAGCCGCACCTAAAAACCACAAATTTACTCAAAAGCTGACAGTGCGGCTTATAACCCGGTGCGCTTTATATATGGATTAATATTAAGATTCATTTTCATAAAGTTTAGGTCTCGCAACTACGGTAAACAGCCGCCATCTTTTTTCCCCGTAGAAGAGGAAGTGCTTCTTCTTCTACGGCAAGCAACCGCCAAGGTAAGCACCCGCCCCCATAGAAGAGGAAGCGCTTCTTCTTCTACTGTAAGCAACCACCCGCCCCCGTAGAAGAAGAAGAAGAAGAGCGCGGATATTACATTTCATTTCCTTTGTGTGTTTACATCTGTAAAGACCACAAAATGGCTCCTACTAAGCGACAGGTTTCCGGTTCATGAAAAGACGCAATCTCTCCATCCGCACACGGACTACTATTTCACAGCAACTGCCTAAAGACTTTCAAGAAAAGCTGGCTACTTTCCGTGCATATTGTAAAAACAAGATAGCTGAAAAAAAGATCCGGCCAGAGAACATTATCAACATGGACGAGGTTCCACTGACTTTTGATATTCCTGTGAACCGCACTGTGGATACAACGGGAGCACGTACGGTGAATATTCGCACCACAGGGAATGAGAAGTCATCCTTCACTGTGGTTCTAGCTTGCCATGCTAATGGCCAGAAACTTCCACCCATGGTGATATTCAAAAGGAAGACCTTGCCAAAAGAGACCTTTCCAGCCGGCGTCATCATAAAAGCTAACTCGAAGGGATGGATGGATGAAGAAAAGATGAGCGAGTGGTTAAGGGAAGTTTACGCGAAGAGGCCGGGTGGCTTTTTTCACGCAGCTCCGTCCATGTTGATATACGACTCCATGTGCGCCCACATCACGCTGGTTTTTAATATATTATTAAAGTTTGACTGACCTATCTGACTGTTTTTTTGACATTCCCTTTAGCGCAGTTAGATGCGGCTTATAACACGGGGCGGCTTATATGTGGACAAAGTTTTGAAATATGCCGTTCATTGAAGGCGCGGCTTATAACCCAGGGCGGCTTATGGTGCGGAAAATACGGTATATATATATATATATATATATATATATATATATATATATATATATATATATATATATATATATATATGAAATACTTGACTTGGTGAATTTTAGCTGTAAATATACTCCTCCCCTCTTAACCACGCCCCCAACCACGCCCCCCTCCCCACCCCCAACTCCCGAAATCGGAGGTCTCAAGGTTGGCAAGTATGGTGACGATGCATCTTTATTCTTCAGTGAATATGTTTTCATTTGTTTGTCAGGATTTTTATCATAAAAAACAAGCTGTGTTTGGACTTTGTCCCCTGACATTTTAACTAGTGCTGTCAAAGTTAAAGGACCCATAGCGTCCACATGACCGACATTGTGACGATCTGTCACATTCACACCGGGTTGTGTTTCCTGGGTTGGTGTTTATTTCCTAAATAAAGGTTCTCAAACAATAATCAATCCTCGAGCACTGAGGAACAGGTGAGGCAGGCATAAATAGCAGCCTGCTGATTAACATCAGGTGTGGCCAGGCTGCCAATCAGCAGCAGGTGAGGGGAAACAGCGCTCAGGGAGACAAGCAGGAAATTGAACCAAAATAAGAGCACTGATAGGAAATAAACACCAACCCAGGAAACACAACCCGGCGTGAATGTGACAGATCGTCACAGACATTTCACTAACGAGTGGAATTTTTGCTCCGGAAAATGATTTGTGTAGTCATTTCCCATAGTATCAATTAGTTTCTGAGTAATGGGTAGCTAACTAACTGTACTTGGAACACACCATTTCCATCGCCACACTGCAAAAAGTCAGTGTTCAAAAACAAGAAAAAAAAATACAAAAGTTAGGGGTATGTTACTTGAACTAAGCAAAATTATCTGCCAATAGAACAAGAAAATTAGCTAACTTCAATGAACCCAAAAATACCTTAAAATAAGTATAATCTCACTAATAACAAGTGCACTTTTCCTGATAGAAAAAAAAAAGAGAAATTTTTGCTCAATATGTTGAAAAATATTCTTAAATTAAGTAAATGCTAGTGCCATTATCTTGACATAATGATATGCGCTCGGCATTACATTTCTTGAAACCGGCAAACTAAAAACTAGTTTATTTTTCTTAATGGAAAGGCAACAAGGCTACCTCTTGTTACTCTCGGGGTCTCCTAGCCACTCAGGCAAATCACATGGTCTAAAAATGCATTTTTCCATCGATAACGTGACATCATCGCGCCAAGTGCGTGCGCTTTCAGTCAATTAGTGCGCATATATACAAACATTTTTTAATTGTAATTTTGAAGAATTCATCTGAATGTGCATGAACTATTTCTGTTCAAAATTGTTAGAAATGTCAGATGTTAAATGTTTCAATATTAACTGTCAGTTTACTGTACTGTGCCAACTGTACTACTATAAGAGTACGTATTTTCTATTGTTGCATTGAAAATAAAACAGCTAAGTCCATTTGGCTGTCATCTGTTTTAATTATGAGACACAATTGTGTCAAAGTCATGATTTTTTTTCATGCTTGAAATAAAAAATTATTACTTTAAAAAAGTAGTTTTATACTTGTGAGTGTTGATGACACAGCTTTGCAACACTTGATATTCTAGTTTCAAGCATGTTTTACTCAATATAGGTCATAAAATCTCAGCAACAGGCTGTACTATCTTACTGAGATAATTTAGGACCAAAACACTTAAAACAAGTAAAACACTCTAACATAAAATATGCTTAGTGAGAAGAATTATCTTATCAGACAGAAAATAAGCAAATATCACTGTTGGAATAATTGTTTGTAAGTTATCACAAAAGAAACATTGTATTATGAATGCTGTCTTTCAAGGCCTAACAAGAGGAAGAAGGCTCGTGAAACGCCACTGTGATTTTAACACGGACAGATGGCAGGATCTGCTCAACTTCCAGAGGAACTCTCTTTGAAGTGTTAAACGAACTCTCTTTGAAGTAATTCACAAACTCTCTTCCAACTATTTGGTAACCGAGGTCAACGCTATTTACGACCCGCTGCCCTCTTGAAGTCACTGTGGTCAGGAGACGGGAGGGGTTATCCATTGTCCTCCAACACCTGCCCCAGCTGGATCCAGGAAGTGTATGTGGTTTTAAGTTTGCTGTGTAGTATTGGTCAGGTCATCATTTGTCATTAAGTCCTGCTCTAAACCAGTCAGTCTTCATGCCCCTTTCTTTTTGCCTGTTTTTCTGTGTTTTGGACATTTTTAATCTTTTACTTTAATATTTTCTACTTTTGGAAACCTGGATTTCCTCAAGTGTTTTTGTCTAAACCTTTTTGCGCAGCGCTCAAATGTTGCTTTCTTTTTGCTCCCATGCAATTGGGTTCACTTTGCTTTGCCACCACACCCCGACCGTGACAGATTTTCTTGTTCTTTTTGGCATACTATTTTGATAGTATTTTCAAGAAAAAGCATACCTACCTAAAGTAATTGAAACATTGCAATATTAAGGTTTTTATGCATATTATTTTTGGTTTGGAACAACTGGGAACTACAAAGAACCAGTGATGTGCAGTCAGGAGAGGCAGGTAAGGCGGGGCCTCACGTGCCATCATGGAAAGAAAAAAGATGTAAAAAGAAGAAAAAAAAATTAAATTGTTATATGTATCCAGTGATTATACTATAAAGTTATTTTCCATTTAACTTCACCAGTTTTAGATTATTTTTATTCAAAATCGCTGAATTTTCACATTTGCCGTTCAAATACTGAGAAGAGACTTGCGGTGAGTCACCAGCCAGTTGAGCCTCACCATGGATTGCGCAATGACTCGGCTAACTGCTGGCCTGCTGTGCAGTGAGACCGTATTGCTATATGAATTATATTATACAATTCCATAGTTTAGTTAGCTGAGGTATATAATGTACAGTGTATTTTGTCAACAACTGTATGTGTGTAACGTATATCTTGTGCTGAGCAATCATAAAACGGCTGCGAAGATGCACTGGGGGAGGCTCGCAGTAATCCCGCCTCATGGTGGTAGAGGGCGCTAGTGATCCCAGAGATAATTCTTGCGACTACTCGGCTGCAGAATATGCGACAACAAGCAGCGATCGTATATTTTTTCCTCTCGTCTGGACTTTTAACATGGAGGATTACATATCTAAAATAAAACAGTTTTCTAAACTGGACTTTCAATCAAAGCAGAAGGTAATAATTAAAGGAAGATCTCCATCGAGACAGAGAGACTTTCAAAACTGAAGAAAGCATGGACTTCATTTATAAGTAAAGGTAAGACCATAATAAAAAATTTTTTATTAAATGTGCTTTTTTGTGTGCTACAGTTTGTATGTGTAAAGTTAAAGTTAAGTTAAAGTACCAATGATTGTCACACACACACTCGGTGTAGTGAAATTTGTCCTCTGTATTTGACCCATCCTCTTGATCACCCCCTGAGAGGTGAGGGGAGCAGTGGGCAGCAGCGGCGCCGCGCCCAGGAATAATTTTTGGTGATTTAACCCCCAATTCCAACCCTTGATGCTGAGTGCCAAGCAGGGAAGAATGCTGGTATGAGCTTTTAAACATAACCCTTTAACTTCTGCCAATCAAATGATGAATAAGATACTCTTTAGGGTTCATATGTTTGTAAATCTGACTGTGATGAAGTCAGTGCCTCACCAGCCATGAACCTCACCGCACGTCACTGCAAAGAACGTAGTCCTACTTTCATAAATATTTTGGTTGTTACAATGAGGAGTGTCGGGAGGGTTCCATGTCTAGTGATACAATATAATATACTTTTAGATCTCGTCTACAGACTACAATTTTTGCCGTTTGAAGTAATCCCCATGGGCCCGCCTTAATGCACTCCTGGAAGAATTCTTCCAGGATCCTCCAGAGCTCTGTCCACTATGTATTCAAAACAGGTCACCTTTTTGACCCACTTGAGCTAAGGAAAGTTAAATAAAACAAAAAACAGAGACAGGTCAGGTGAGAAGGGAGCGATGTTTTTCTCAACCAGACGTGTTGTCATTGTGAAGCAGGCCACAACTCTGAATAAAAGCAAATGCCGTGAGATCTCTTTGTCGATGTTCCCGTCGATGTGATCGACAGTCTTTTCTGGCACACGCCATCTGCCTGAGTACGTTGGAACAAACCAAAGGAGCACAATGGTATTGTTGTCCATGAAATGTTTGGTGTCATATCTCCAATTTTAGTACTCATTACTCAAGATGAGCAAATTGGTCTTACATAGAAGGCATTTTGTAAAAAAAAAAAAAGAAAATCTCACCTCAAGTTTTTTTTACCTATATTTCAGCCATTTGCTGTCTCTTGCTTGTACTTTAGCTTTTGCATTGACCAAAAAGATGAAGGCTGAAAGCGCGACTTGATCTAGGCCGTGCTTTCTGTTTACCTCATAACAATGCCTAGCACACAGAATTTATAAGCGATGATTAAACTGTCCAGTAAAGGTTCTACGAGGGCAACACAAAATCCATCAAAGTGTCAAAGGTAATTTATGAATATTTAAAATTCAATCCCATCCATCAAACAGCTTTAAAATATTGCCTTTATGACATCTAATTGAACTTGACCACCAGATGGGAGGACATGTATGAAAAATGTGAAAGTAAGACAGTGCTGGGAGCTAGTTGAATCAGAATAGTGCTACTAATAATTGACAGCCATGCAATCATCTATTTACCTCATATCTGTTTACCTATTTAGCACATCAATAAACACATTACCACGATGTAAGCAATCAATAAGCAGACCAACCAGCTGGCTTATCAACATGAGTATTGGAGATACAAATTAGACCTGTGCTCTGTTGACCCTGCATGCAGCAACAGCCTTACATTCATCATACATTTAAAACTACTTGCAATCGGCATGAGCGCTACAATCAATTCTAGACTTGGAGAGCTTTACCAACTGGTGGCTTGTCAATAACCATTTAAGGCGCGTAAATCAATGCCCTGTTCTCGACATCTGCAAGCAGCAGAGTGGGAGTGATTGCACATCATCTTTTCCCCAACTCACTTCCATGTCTGAGGAGGGAGTCCCTGCAGGTATAACATACTGTATTATCCACTGCAACACTTTCATGTTTCTAGTATCTACCATGTTTCCATTCCTTATTTTGTGACCTGAAGCCAGGTCTTGACTGATGGTTCCCTTCTACTGTACTTTCTTAGGAAAACAGCACATTATTTTTTCTTACTATTATTTTTTTACATCCCTTGTGCCTTTTTTCAATATGAACAGCTGTAAATACAGCATGAACATACCATGACTGATTCTTTCATTACTGTTCAGTGGCACTTCAAGATACAGTAAATACACATACTTGCCAACCCTCCCGATTTTTCCGGGAGACTCCCGAATTTCAGTGCCCCTCCCGAAAATCTCCCGGGGCAACAATTCTCCCGAATTTCTACCGATTTTCACCCGTACAACAATATTAAGGGCGTGCCGTGATGGCACTGCCGTTAGCGTCCTCTACAACCTGTCCACGCGTCCGCTTTTTCACCATACATCAGCGTGCCTGCCCAGTTACATGTTGTATGCGGCTTCTGCATACACATGAAAGTGACTGCAAGACATACTTGATCAAGAGCCATACAGGTCACACTGAGGGTGGTCGTATAAACAACTTTAACACTGTTACAAATATGCGCCACACTGTGAACCCACACCAAACAAGAATGACAAACACATTTCGGGAGAACATCCGCACCGTAACACAACATAAACACAACAGAACAAATACCCAGAATCCCTTGCATCCCTAACTCTTCCGGGCTACAATATACAGCCCCACTACCACCAAACCCCGCCCCCTCAACCCCCCCCCCCCCACCCCCCCACCCCCAATCTCCCAAATTCGAAGGTCTCAAGGTTGGCAAGCATTTAAATACAGCCTGCTGACATGTGCACACAAACCAACATAGACACATTATTTCTATGCGTACAGTATGTCATACATTTGCTACAAGCAAATGGTCTCCTGGTACCTCTGACATACTGTAGCAAGAAGAGACAGGCAAATTTAAGATGACTTCTCAATAAAAATGCCTGCATGCTGCAGTATTCGTTCATGCATTCATTTCCACCGATTTTGTTGGCTCAGGGTCACTGGTGAGCTGGGGCTTGCTCCAGCTAACTTTGGGTGAGAGGTTCGGTACACCCTACACTGGTTGCCAGTCGATCACAGGGAACCGGGGGACAAAAAAAACATTTACACCCACATTCACACCAATGGAAAATTAAGAGTCACAGTGTCCAAATATCCCTGCAATGCATGTTTTTGGGACATGTACCAGGAGTGAATCCACGCAAGTGTAATAGGAAGGGCTTCGGGATCTTGCCAGTCAGAGCTCAAGGTTCGCTGCGCCTGTTAACGGCAGAGCGTGATGACGCAACCTCTCTCTGACAAACTTCCGTTTTAAATCACGGCCTATCTATAGCACGTGGGACGCCAAAACCTCTCACCTTCAACATGCATTCAGCTATCCTTGTTGCAAATGAATGAATGTGTGGTTAACAAAGGGAGAGGCCAAAGATTGTTTACTGCCCCCATCTGTCACGTTTTTTTTTATCCCATTATTTTAACATGAACACGTTTTACGAACCCTTTTTTTCTTTAGTCACTTGGCACTTTAATTCAACTACCGGGTTTGTGCAATATCCATCCATCCATTTTCTACCGCTTATTCCCTTTTGGGGTCGCGAGGGGCGCTGGAGCCTATCTCAGCTACAATCGGGCGGAAGGCGGGGTACACCCTGGACAAGTCGCAACCTCATCGCAGGACCAACACAGATAGACAGGCAATAGTTAATACTATTATCCGGTGCTGTTATTTTAAGGCTTGGTTTTATTTTGCAGTGTATTCCCATATGTTTTCAGTGTGTGTTTTTTTAGTGTGGGAATATTTGGTTTTTTTTGTATTTAGGTGTTTTATAATAGTACTGGTTTTAATTTTGAGCTACTGTTCAATCAATCAATCAATATTTACTAATATAACCCTAAATCACGAGTGTCTCAAAGGGCTGCACAAGCCACAACGACATCCTCTGCTCAGATCCCACATCAGGGCAAGAAAAAACTCAACCCAATGGGATGACAATGAGAAACCTTGGAGGGGATCCGCAGATGTGGGGACAAAACTTTTGTCCTGTAGTGTATGTTTAGCTTCATCTGTTCATCTTGAGGCACAGGCTTTAGTTACCTTTAATGATTTCTGACTGGCAGGTTCCTAAAGCCCTTCCTATTACACTAGCTCCTGTTTTGATAGGTCACCGTCCCAGTGACTGTCACAGCCAAGGCCTACACTGGTGTTGATGTTTGCTGCTCAATCACCAGTGGGACAACATTAATGGAAGACTGGTTTACAGACCTTGGAAGATGGTACTGGCTTTAATGCTGTAGGTCTCTGAGATTGCTTTTGAATAATGGCTAAATCGCACAAGCTCTCGCTCGAATCACTCTGTTCGTCCAGCCCAACAGTTGTGAAATACTTGTCTGCTTAGGGTTGTGCACAACAGCCTTCAATATTTGAGATTCTGAAGTTGGAGGAGAGAGGGCCCCGGCCTGCCGTGGGCTTGGTGTAAGGACAATGACAACTGCCTCTCCTTCACTTTTGTTACCGGACGACTATGGCCGCATTCGCTGTCTGCTTTTTGTTGTGAGTCACGGGTCTGAGCCGTCTTTGCGCACACCTGTTTCTCATTTCCTCTTGACTACTTAAGCTCTGTAGTCCATTTACCTAGTAGATTCCTGATGGGTCACCCTTCCATTCGTGTTCATCTCCTCTGCTTTAGCTCCGCTCACACTTCTCGTTTCCTGTGGCTGTGCCTCGGCGCTGCCTTGTATTGTCAACCGTTTCTTCTCCACATCTTTTGTGTGTGTTTTCTGTTTCTTCACACCTCTCGTGTGCATCCTTGGTTATTTTTCTTCACTCCTTTTTAAGTGGGAATCGTGTTATTAGGGAACGCAATGTCCCTTTGGGACAGAGGACCCTATTGTATGTGTAAGGTTTTATTCTTTCTTTCTTTATTATTATACCGCAGCTTTGAGCTGTAATTTGACCCCCTTAACATGCTTCAAACTCACCAAATTTGACACACACATCAGGACTGGCGAACATTGCGATTTAATCAAAAAACCAAACCCCAAAACTCAAAATTGCGCTCTAGCGCCCCCTAGGAAGAAAACACAGACAAAACTGCCTGTAACTTCCATTAGGAATGTCGTAGAGACATGAAACAAAAACCTCTATGTAGGTCTCACTTAGACCTCATACACTGACATCCTTCAACAAAAATCTATAGGAAGTTTGCAATTCCCCCTTCAAAACAAAAGTTTTGTAAAAACCGGTCACCTTTTTTCAAACATTATCTCCTCTGAGTGCGTTTGTCGTGTCGGCTTCAAACTAGCACAGGAGAGGGATTGAACCCTTCTGATTAAAAGTTGACCAAAGAGTTTTAATTACTGCTCCTGTTTGGATTTTATGTGCTGTCAAAGTCGGTCCCGTCCATCGCTGCTTGCAGCTTTAATTCCATCCATCCATCCATCCATCCATCCATCTTCTTCCGCTTATCCGAGGTCGGGTCGCGGGGGCAGCAGCCTAAGCAGGGAAGCCCAGACTTCCCTCTCCCCAGGCACTTCGTCCAGCTCTTCCTGTGGGACCCAGAGGCGTTCCCAGGCCAGCCGGGAGACATAGTCTTCCCAACGTGTCCTGGGTCTTCCCCGCGGCCTCCTACCGGTCGGACGTGCCCTAAACACCTCCCTAGGGAGGCGTTCGGGTGGCATCCTGACCAGATGCCCGAACCACCTCATCTGGCTCCTCTCGATGTGGAGGAGCAGCGGCTTTACTTTGAGCTCCCCCCGGATGGCAGAGCTTCTCACCCTATCTCTAAGGGAGAGCCCCGCCACCCGGCGGAGGAAACTCATTTCGGCCGCTTGTACCCGTGATCTTGTCCTTTCGGTCATGACCCAAAGCTCATGACCATAGGTGAGGATGGGAACGTAGATCGACCGGTAAATTGAGAGCTTTGCCTTCCGGCTCAGCTCCTTCTTCACCACAACGGATTGATACAGCGTCCGCATTACTGAAGACGCCGCACCGATCCGCCTGTCGATCTCACGATCCACTCGTCCCCCACTCGTGAACAAGACTCCGAGGTACTTGAACTCCTCCACTTGGGGCAAGATCTCCTCCCCAACCCGGAGATGGCACTCCACCCTTTTCCGGGCGAGAACCATGGACTCGGACTTGGAGGTGCTGATTCTCATCCCAGTCGCTTCACACTCAGCTGCGAACCGATCCAGTGAGAGCTGAAGATCCTGGCCAGATGAAGCCATCAGGACCACATCATCTGCAAACAGCAGAGACCTAATCCTACAGCCACCAAACCAGATCCCCTCAACGCCTTGACTGCGCCTAGAAATTCTGTCCATAAAAGCTATGAACAGAATCGGTGACAAAGGGCAGCCTTGGCGGAGTCCAACCCTCACTGGAAACGTGTCCGACTTACTGCCGGCAATGCGGACCAAGCTCTGGCACTGAGCATACAGGGAGCGGACTGCCACAATCAGACAGTCCGATACCCCATACTCTCTGAGCACTCCCCACAGGACTTCCCGAGGGACACGGTCAAATGCCTTCTCCAAGTCCACAAAACACATGTAGACTGGTTGGGCAAACTCCCATGCACCCTCAAGGACCTTGCCGAGAGTATAGAGCTGGTCCACAGTTCCACGACCAGGACGAAAACCACACTGTGCCTCCTGAATCCGAGGTTCGACTATCCGGCGTAGCCTCCTCTCCAGTACACCTGAATAGACCTTACCGGGAAGGCTGAGGAGTGTGATCCCACGATAGTTAGAGCACACCCTCCGGTTCCCCTTCTTAAAGAGAGGAACCACCACCCCGGTCTGCCAATCCAGAGGTACCGCCCCCGATGTCCACCCGATGCTGCAGAGTCTTGTCAACGAAGACAGCCCCACAGCATCCAGAGCCTTAAGCCTTGCCACCGAGGAGCTTTTTAACTACCTCAGCAACGTCAGCCCCAGAAATAGGAGAGCCCACCACAGAGTCCCCAGGCACTGCTTCCTCATAGGAAGACGTGTTGGTGGGATTGAGGAGGTCTTCGAAGTATTCCCTCCACCGATCCACAACATCCACAGTCGAGGTCAGCAGAACACCATCCTCGCCATACACGGTGTTAATAGTGCACTGCTTCCCCTTCCTGAGGCGGCGGATGGTGGTCCAGAATTGCTTCGAAGCCGTCCGGAAGTCGTTTTCCATGGCTTCCCCGAACTCCTCCCATGTCCGAGTTTTTGCCTCTGCGACCGCTGAAGCCGAACACCGCTTGGCCTGTCGGTACCTGTCCGCTGCCTCAGGAGTCCTATGAGCCAAAAGAACCCGATAGGACTCCTTCTTCAGCTTGACGGCATCCCTCACCGCCGGTGTCCACCAACGGGTTCTAGGATTACCGCCACGACAAGCACCAACTACCTTGCGGCCACAGCTCCAATCAGCCGCCTCGACAATAGAGGCGCGGAACATTGTCCATTCGGACTCAATGTCCAGCACCTCCCTCGTGACATGTTCAAAGTTCTTCCGGAGGTGGGAATTGAAACTCTCTCTGACAGGAGACTCTGCCAGACGTTCCCAGCAAACCCTCACAATGCGTTTGGGCCTGCCAGGTCTGTCCGGCATCCTCCCCCACCATCGCAGCCAACTCACCACCAGGTGGTGATCGGTAGAAAGCTCCGCCCCTCTCTTCACCCGAGTGTCCAAAACATGAGGCCGCAAATCCGATGACACAACTACAAAGTCGATCATGGAACTGCGGCCTAGGGTGTCCTGGTGCCAAGTGCACATATGGACACCCTTATGTTTGAACATGGTGTTCGTTATGGACAACCTGTGACGGGCACAAAAGTCCAATAACAAAACACCGCTCGGGTTCAGATCCGGGCAGCCATTCTTCCCAATCACGCCTCTCCAGGTTTCACTGTCGCTGCCAACATGAGCATTGAAGTCCCCCAGTAGAACGAGGGAATCACCCCGGGGGAGCACTCTCAAGTACTCCCTCGAGTGAATCCAAAAAGGGTGGGTACTCTGAGCTGCGGTTTGGCGCGTAAGCGCAAACCACAGTCAGGACCCGTTCCCCCACCCGAAGGCGGAGGGAAGCTACCCTCTCGTCCACCGGGTTGAACTCCAACGTACAGGCTCTGAGCCGGGGGGATACAAGGATTGCCACCCCAGCCCGTCGCCTCTCACTGTCGGCAACGCCAGAGTGGAAGAGAGTCCAGCCCCTCTCGAGAGAACTGGTTCCAGAGCCCTTGCTGTGCGTCGAAGTGAGTCCAACTATATCTAGCCGGAACTTCTCCACCTCGCGCACTAGCTCAGGCTCCTTCCCCCCCAGCGAGGTGACGTTCCACGTCCCAAGAGCTAGCTTCTGTAGCCGAGGATCGGACCGCCAAGTGCCCTGCCTTCGGCTACCGCCCAGCTCACATCGCACCCGACCTCCATGACCCCTGCTATGGGTAGTGAGCCCATTGGAGGGGGGACCCACGTTGCCTCTTCGGGCTGTGCCCGGCCGGGCCCCATGGGGACAGGCCCGGCCACCAGGCGCTCGCCATCGTGCCCCACCTCCGGGCCTGGCTCCAGAGGGGGGCCCCGGTGACCCGCGTCCGGGGGAGGGAAATCTGGGTCCTTGTTATTTATTTTTTATGGAGGTCTTCGAGCTGCTCTTTGTCTGATCCCTCACCTATGACCAGTTTGTCTTGGGAGACCCTACCAGGGGGCATAAAGCCCCCGGACAACATAGCTCCTAGGATCATTGGGACACGCAAACTCCTCTACCACGTTAAGGTGGCAGCTCAGAGAGGAGGCAGCTTTAATTATTCTTATTATTTCTTTTTTGCATTGGGGTCCTACTCTGGCAAACCCGATTGTGACAAGTTAACTATGGACAAAATGTGATTAATTGCGAATAAACTGTTACGCCGCGTGCACATGCCGGCGTTCATTCTTAGCACGCACCGCTGAGCGCACCGCAGGGCACGCCCATACACGCTCCGCTTCTGCCGCAGCCGCGCCCTTGCGTGGCTGTGTGCAATCAATGATCAACACACCTGCCTTTGATGAGAATCCACGCCATAAAAGCCAGCGTGTCCTGAGATCCAGTGCTAGAACATAGTTCTCTGTTTACATATCTCCACCGCCATGGATTGGAGCTGTGCGCCTCACTTCCCTTGACGCTCCCCTGGATCTTGACTGCCTTCCCGGGATCTCGACCCCTCGCTTGGACACACAGTCTGAAGCCTCTCTCTTGCCCCCGGACCTTTCGCCTGTCTCACGGATTTCCCAACCAGCCTCGCCCTATTGGACTTCCTGATTCTGATCAACACGCACCTACAACAGTTGCTGGTAAAATTTCCTAGTAAAACGCTTCACATAGTCCTGCACTACACACATAGTAGCATACACACTCCACCGCATTATCATGGGTAATAAATACGCCTTGTGCTATACCTACTTTCTGCCTCTAAGCTGTCTCTTTCCCCCGTTGAACATAACAGAAACATTTTAATTGTTAGTAATGCTGTTCAATTACCTTGTTTCCTGGCTATCTGCATCGTATAATTGTTAAGAAAATCATCACAAAAAAATTACATATGCAACTTTTGATGTAGTAGTTTTTGGCCACTGGTGAAAAACTCTTCTCACAATAGTAAAAAATACAGATTTAACAAGTTCTTGAAATACAAATAAAACAGATGTTATTTTTGCTCTTTTATTTATGATGTGTTGTGTTTCTAGTAAAAAGTGTGTTGGCAATAAAACACAATGCTTGTTGCGGTGCTTACTGCTTTGACCCACCCCAAGAAAACCTCTTGGGCAAACTCCCATGGACCATTGTTTGGAGCCCGGCTTTTAATTATCAGAAGGTCGGTGCAGAGTGCATTCATTTTATGATTGTCCTCTTTGAAGGTTTCTCTGTTGTAGTGTCGCCAGTTCTATTTGCTTTTGGCGCATCTTCAGCGTTGTTCTCCCTGTTTGGAGGCCGAGCGTGTCCCTGGAGAGTGTTCCACTCATAGCAGATTCCATTTGTCACAATTTCCGTGCTGGGGCTCTTTTTTAAACAGTCTGGCTGTAAAATCGTTTGCATGAAAAGCAGAGAGGGGTTCCGCTAAAGGAGACAGATAGACGGGAGGTGTTGACGTTACTTTTTCTGTGCCGTGCATGCGTGCAATGTATTGATTTTATGCTACCTGTAGTTGAGACGCTCAATAAATATGCAGAGAAATTAGATGATGAAAATCCTTTCTGGGGGACTGCAACGTAGGAGAAAGTAAATGAAGACAAATCCTGATGGCTTCTCTAATTGACCACAGGAGATTGGTTGGGGATGGCCTCGAGCCTCATAGCTGCATCCAAGTAGTGTGATAGGGTTCTAAGAATAATATGTTTGTGCTCTCGCAGATGACATTGACTTGCCTAACACGAGAATGACTTTCTCATCCGTCCTGTTACGTGTCTGGAGTGTATAAGATGGGGCGTATTTTCCATATATTTAAGCGAGTAATACAAGCATGCGCTGCAACACTTTGATACCGCGATTGCCTCAAGACGTCATATGTGCATATTATCACCAGCCAAGTAGCAGACAACTTTGATTTAACCCTCTTCGCCAAAAAAAATGCATAAATGATTTATAAGCTTTTCAAAAACGCAGAGACATAACACCATTTCATGTGTCAGGGAAAATAACTCTTGAGGCTGTGTTTCTTCAGTCGTTTAAGCATAAATTAATTAACACGTACACTGAATTTAGCAGGGCTGCTACACATTATCCTAAGGCAGGCATCTCGCTTTCTATCCCGTCAGCAGAAAGCACGTTAAGAGTTTGCTCTGAAACTTCACACAGCGGCACCAGAGACACATCGGCGTTGCAATCATTTCAGGAAAATACAGCCCACACGTTTAAATCACGAGGGACTTGTGTGGGAATGAACCCATCTCTCTTGAAATGCCTCAGACCCTCAGCGGTCACGGTACGTTTCTTGTCGCCCATGCTAATTTGCTTGACACGCGCTGTGGAGGGCCTTTGCATGCACGTCTCATGCTGCTCGGATTAATATGAAACCTAATATAGTGATTGCAGCAGGGAATTATGACAAAGGCGGTTCCATAAGCGTCCTAATAGAAAATGCAGGTGCATTAATCTTCTAGCGTATAAACTATGATGCAGAGCTCTCTGATCTCAGCCTTGAATTGTCCTCTGTGACTCATTGGGAAATTGTGGATTACACTCAAGAGGGTCGTGTAACATCCTCTCCGCGTGTGCAGTTAGTGTGTAAAAACACAAGGCACAAATGATGTTAGCTACCTTATTATTTGCATCATGTTTTTATTTTCTCTGCCCCCATATATTTGTTTTCTTTTAATAAAACTGCCAAGATGTTGAATAAGTGCTGACGTCCACACTAGTACAAGGGCTTTAAAAACATGTAATTTATCTTTAAGGAATTAAAACTAATTTATCAGAGTACCTTCTCAGTGGCCTTCTGGTTAGAGTGTCCACCCTGAGATCGGTAGGTCGTGAGTTCAAACCCCGGCCAAAGTAATACCAAAGACTATAAAAATGGGACCCATTACCCACTCAGCATCAATGGTTGGAATTGGGGGTTAAATCACCAAAATGATTCCCGAGCGGGGCCAGGGGGTGGAACAAGGGGATGGGTCAAATGCAGAGGGTAATTTCACCACACCTAGTGTGTGTGTGACTATCAGTGGTACTTGAACTTTACCTTGATTAACCTAAAAAAAAAACAGCCAAGTTGCAGTCCAGTTTCGATCGATTGAGATGACAAAGACCTGGATGAATGAGAACATTCATAGACATCTAAAAAACTATTGTGAAAAACAATATTTTATATCAACTCAGGTAGTGACAACCCAGAAGACAGGTCAGCACTACTTAATGGTTAAGAGCTGCTACAGTATGACAAGCATGACACACGACGCAGGTGACGGCTAATTTCCACACCGCAGGAAATCAAATGACAGGAGGGTCATTACTGTTAGCACATCTCTAACTCAGTGCAATGTGAAAACTATCATTGTGACACAACGCATATAACACAGCACGTCTAACTCAAATAATGTTTATTTAACCCGCCTGGTCCACCCCACACTACAGTAAATTCTACAGTTGTTGTTTTTACCAGGCATTGCTGTAAATTCAAAAATCGCAACCACTGTTATTTTTACAGTAAAATTCTAGGACGGAGATGCCAGTTTGTTTACCTTAAAATCGACTGTTGTTGTTGTTGTTACAGTGCATTGCTGTAAATTGAACAAACAGTATTGATTGATTGATTGAAACTTTTATTAGTAGATTGCACAGTACAGTACATATTCCGTACAATTGACCACTAAATGGTATATATGGAATAAGTTTTTCAGCTTGTTTAAGTCGGGGTCCACATTAATCAATTCATAGTATTACCATTGTTATTTTTTTAAAGTAAAATACTGGCAGCTCAGTCACCGGAATGTTACCATGAAATTTGTCAGTGGAATTACTGTAAATTAAAAAAGTGTGATGTCTACATTTAGTATCTATTATAGCAACATAAAAATGTGTGCTATCTGATCTTGATTGTGATCTTAGTGAATGAGGCCCATAAGGAACAAACCTCTAACCCTAAACCATGGGTCGGCAACCCAAAACGATGAAAGAGCCATATTGGACCAAAAATACAAAAAACAAATCTGTCTGGAGCAGCATAAAATGAAAAGCTGTATACAAGTGTTATAATGAAGGCTGCACATGACGTAAGTGTCTATATTAGCTATATTAGCCTACTATCAAAATGACTTTAAACGTCTTATATAAATGTTATAATGAAGGCAACACATGACGTAAGTGTCTATATTAGCTATAATAGCCTACTATCAAAATGACTATGTGTCGCAGGCTGAAGCAAATCTTCTTTGACAGAAATGTTGAAATGTAATATTTATTCTACACATTTTTCAACATGAGAAACCATTAGTAAATCAGAGGCTACTCAGAAGGTGAGATAACTCCTGGAAGTGACTGGCTTTTAATGGCCAAAGGTATAGATGTGTGTGTCCAAGTTAAAGGAAACGGCAGGCTGTCTTCTTTTAATAGATTTATTACAATCTTCGGCAAGCTAGGTAATGTTTGCTGTGGTCTGGAACAACATGGCACACAAATCTGAAATGTGTCATGAGACATGCAACACTAAATTATATACAAAGAGGATAAAAGTAAAGGAAATTAAATGAGCTCAAATATACCTACAAATGAGGCATAATGATGCAATATGTACTTACAGCTAGCCTAAATAGCATGTTAGCATTAATTAGCTTGCAGTCATGCAGTGACCAAATATGCCTGATTAGCACTCCAACAAGTCAATAACATCAGCAAAGTGCACCTCTGTGCATTCACACACAGCATAAAACTGTTGGTAGACAAAATGAGACAAACAAGGAGTGGAAGATTTTACATGTAAACAAGCTGTTGTGACAGTCCACACTATGGTGAGTTCAAGAACCACCAAAATTAGTAGGACAAAATGATGTTCACCAAATACTCATATTAAACATATTAAACATTGGGCTTTCTAACAATTGGGAAGGTTTGTGTCATGTTTGTCCTCAAACAAAAAACATACTAATACAAAAAAAGTATTTTCCCCCAACTTTTTCCATTTTCAATTCTTTTTTAAAAATGCTCCAGGGAGCCACTCGAGAGCCGCGGGTTGCCCCCGCCCTAAACCAACCTTCTGATTTTTCCCTTCACATGTTGCCTGCTAGTTAAAATAATTGCTCAAATTATATTCTAGTTGCTGGTACAATCACTGGCATTGTAGATAGTCCCACACAAATGTATTTTACTGCCAGACAAAAGATGGTCTTTTATTTGTGGGCTTAAATTGTTAACAAAATCGACTCCAGAATATCGGGGCAAAGCAATCAATGCATGCTAAAATTACATCTCATCTGCATTATTCCCAGGAATCTCTCCTGTCTTTATCATTTCCCCACATTTACAAGGCTGATGATACGTAATCACGTTTCACTGTCAAAACATTTTTGAAGAACTTGACATGCGTGGTTGCCCGATAACGCTTGGCATTATAGAATATGAATCCTCAGCTAGTTTCAGTTTGTTTTGTGAATTAATGACCAAAGCGTATTTCCACTTCACAATAGTCAAGTATACAACCATATCAGCAGATTTCACACGAACATCCAGAGAAAAAAATATTGGCAACATATCAAGAGAGTTAATTAAAGATCAATAATTACTTGCCTTTTGCATGAAAAATTACACAGTCACAATGTAATAGAGACTTCATGCTGTGGGAATACGACCTCGGTAAAATTTAGGAAAACAATTATGCATACGCTTAAATATAAAAAGTAAACAAGTGCATAAATACCAAGTTTATGTTGTACTGTATCAGGGGTGTCAAACTAATTTCAAATCAGGGGCCACATGGAGAAAAATCTACTCCCAAGTGGGCGGGACTGGTAAAATCACGGCACGATAACTTTAAAATAAAGACAACTTGAGATTGTTTTCTTTGTTTAAAAATTCTAAAATTGTCCAAATAATACTGTTATTTTTGTTTTTTTCACTTACATGTTGTCGTTAGGGCAGCACGGTGCATGTGCCTCACAATACGAAGGTCCTGAGTAGTCCAGGGTTCGATCCTGCGCTCGGGATCTGTGATTGATTGAGACTTTTATTAGTAGGTTGCACAGTAAAGTACATATTCCGTACAATTGACCACTAAATGGTAACACCCGAATAAGTTTTTCAACTTGTTTAAGTCGGGGTCCATCCAAATTGATTCATGATATAGATATATACTATCAGATATATACTATCATCATAATACAGTCATCACACAAGATAATCACATTGAATTATTTACATTATTTACAATCCGGGGTGTGGAGGGGGGGGGGGGGGGGGGGGGGGGGTTAGGTTTGGTTGTTATCAGTCATCAACAATTGAGAACAGAGAAATGGATATTGGAACAGTGTAGGTCTGACTTGGTAGGATATGGACAGCAAGTAGTGGGCAGAGAGAGAGAGAGAGAGAGAGAGAGAGAGAGAGAGAGAGAGAGAGAGAGAGAGAGAGAGAGAGAGAGAGAGAGAGATCAGAAGGCATAAGAAAAAGTATCTGCATTTGATTGTTTACATTTGATTATTAACAATCCGGGGAGGGTGTTAGTTTAGGGTTGTAGCTGCCTGGAGGTGAACTTTTATTGCGGTCTTGAAGGAGGATAGAGATGCACTTTCTTTTATACCTGTTGGGAGCGCATTCCTTTCTGTGTGGGGTTTGTATGTTCTCCCCGTGACTGCGTGGTACTCCGGCTTCCTCCCACCGCCAAAGACATGCACCTGGGGATAGGTTGATTAGCAACACTAAATTGGCCCTAGTGTGTGAATGTGAGTGTGAATGTTGTCTGTCTATCTGTGTTGGCCCTGTGATGAGGTGGCGACTTGTCCAGGGTGTACCCCACCTTCCGCCTGATTGTAGCTGAGATAGGCTCCAGTGCCCCCCGCAACCCCGAAGGGAATAAGCGGTAGAAAATGGATGGATGGATGGATGTTGTGGTTAATATTATTCAATCTCTATTTGTCGTTATTTATATTTTCTGAATAAATTATGTGATAATGTTCATCAGTCATTGGTGTTAATTTTCTATCAAGATAAAAAAATCTATATCAAAATCAAATGACAGCATGGTATTTATGTAGTTTAATAATTTTCCTGGACTGATATACTTACATCATGTGGTTTATTTTGTAGATGTGTAGCATCATCTACAAAGATAGAAAGAATTGCTATTGCGACATCCAGTGGACACATTTAAAACAGCGGTTTCTTTCATTCAAAAATTTCAGGTTAATTTTTCTATTTAGCAAACTCATCTCGCGGGCCGGATAAAACCTGTTGGCGGGCCTGATCCGGCCCTCGGGCCGTACGTTCGACACCCCTGTACTATATGGTACTAATACTGTTTTACCACAATTTTTTACCTGACCCTCTTTTGTGTTGTGATAATAAATTACTTTTAAGTGTAATAGTTCACATCAACATATGTGGTTTTAAAATGTATTTATACCCTGAGGGGACTTTTGCTTAAGGGCACTTCAGCAGTTATTAGTAAACAAAATGACCTCTTCAGCACCCAGTGCCAATTTCCATATTTTTCCCTCCAGCTTCCAAGCTAAGCTGCGCAATAAACTTCACAAGATAATATGTAAAATATAGAATGTTTGGGTACCTCAATGTGTTACTGCAGTATAAAGTAGGTCACACCATGTGATTCAAAGTTTGAGTATGCCAACTATAATTACACTTTTCCGTCAGTGTAAGGTAAGTAAACCCAAGTATAGTAAGACCCTACATTACTTCCAAACAGGGTAGATATAAAACAATACTTGATTGCACTTTGTATATACAGTAGACCCTACTATACAGTACTTTGTTCAATGTAATAGATGCTATATATTAAATACCGCAATGTAAAATAAACTGAGGTGGAGAAGAGAAAAATATTAGCGACAATAGCATAGCTATTTGGGCCGCAGTGCTACCATTACACTTACATTTGAACAACATCATGCCTTTTTGATAAAGACAAAGTAAAATGATCAAACGTACAGCTCCCATGTGTAGGATGTGTAGCGAAGCCTGCTTTTTTCGCCATTACTGCTCGCTCGTGTTACCATATCTGAGTTATTGTGCAGAAATATGGGGAAATAACTACAATAGTGCACTTCATTCATTAACGGTGTTACAAAAAAGATCAGTTAGAATAATACATAATGTTGGATATAGACAACATACAAACCCTTTATTCATTGAATCGAAAATAATGCAATTCCATGACATAGTTCATTTAAAAACAGCTAAAATTATGCACAAAGCAAACTATAATCTGCTACCCAAGAATGTATAACATTTTTTCTCAACAAAAGAGGAGAAATATAACCTTAGAGAAAAATGTAATTAAAAACATTTTTTATGCACGTACAACACTTAAGACCTTTAGTGTATCAGTGTGTGTGTCATTAAATTATGGAATGGATTAAGTAAGCAAATAAATCAAACTATGTACAAAGAAGAAGAACCCTGATAAACATTCTGAATTTATTGATAATCATATTTATCTGACCATATCAAATACAACTTACTTCACTAATTATTATGTATTTATTTATGTTTTAATGTTATTACTTATGGAGTATATTGTGAATAAATTGAGAACAGGAAGTGAACAAAAGTGATCGCAACTGCTATGTAAAGGAAAAGGGTTAAGATTTAATAAATTCTGCTTCTTTCTACTCCTTTTCGAACATGTTGAAAAGAATGTGATGTATCATGTTGTATCCATGCATGTTTGAAATATACTCAAACTTAACTCAACGTGATATTTCAATGATTATTGTTTCTACACGGTGGGTCTTTTCTGTTAAATAGAAATCGAGATGTATCGTAGCTGATTTTATTCCAATATACTGTACAGGTTATTGTATAATTGATACACTGAGATATTATTATTATTGTTAGCAAAATATAGCAGTTGTAGCATAATGCACGCTGATTCACGGTTTACTGTATTTGTACAGTCTTCTATTGCGCATTATTTTTCACACTCCTGTCACTGTCAGAACAGCAATTCAGGAGGGAAGCCAGAGATGGGATGTTTACTACGAGGAGTTAATTACGTTCCGGCGCTGGATCTTTGGGTCCGCTGGTCTTTATGCTGCCTGCCCTCATTAGTCCCAGGTGCGCAGATTACCCATTGCCTGCAGCTTTGCCGGCGCGTAGCCGCGATGCGGCCAGAGCGAGCAGGGGCGTGTCCTGGCGCTTCCATGACATGAGTGATTGCAAGCAGATTTTAGCGAAATTGAACAGCCGTATTGCGGGGACGGGCAAAAATAGAAGCTCTGCGTATATTCAGTGCATGGATGCGCAAGGTCACTGTCCTGCCGATGGAAACAGACACATTGACTTGGATAAAAACGGAAAGAGTCCGCCGCCGTGGCGATTACTTTTCGCAGCCGTTTTGCATCCTGTGGAAATCAAGGGTTACCCTGCCCGGGGATCCAACAAGGGTACAAAGCTTGAGAGATGAGATGTCAGCTTGATGTCCAGCGTGACTCTTAAGGCATCAGGGGCGTTTTGCATGAAGAAGCACATGTCAAATGTAAATTATTGAATGACAAGGCACTTTACATTAAATTTTACCCCAAACGTATTCCTGGCCATGTCATGGTCTGTCACTGATGAGAATAAGAAGACAGATTTCCCCTTTTAATTTACTTGAAAAGAAAAGTAGGTCTTGTCAAATCCATGTTGGATTTGAAATGATGTAAAGTTCTTAAACTTACGTTTCAATGATGTTAAAATTGTTTAATATGCTAAACTTCATCATAGTAATTGAAAAAAGTGGATAGTTCATTGTGTTGCTCAAGGTAATATTATTCATTCGCTGCTGTGATACCCATGATTTCAGCCTTCTAAAGCTTCTCTTGGACCTCCAATTTTTGACTTTGATATTTTTCAAATCCTGGTTATGGCCCTGCTTCTGCACAGCCACACTCGCGGGCATCCGTTACACAGGATGACTTAAAACACAGCAAACTCATGGTATTGTATTTACACATCATGTAGTACAGCATTTGTAACATACAGTATGCATATGTTTGCACTACATATGTCTGACAAGTTCAAAATGTAGGATAGGGCACTTTTAATGTCAAAACATAGAGCAAGAGACAATAGAGATTATGAGTCAAAGCTTGCAAGGAGTTTACGTGAAAAAGTAGCAGTGGACCCAACAGAAAAAAATATATTTGCATACCATCAAAATGATGATGATTTCAGTATGCAGCCTGTATTTTGGATCTGCCCCCACAATCAAATTGATTCTTTCTGCTTCAGCCTTCCTCCAAATTGTCATGACTTGGTCCTGGGGTTTAGTTTTTCCAGAAGGCAATGGAAAGTTGGCTCGGGCGAGACGGGAATGTAAGTACATATTTTTATTTTTTACACTAACAAAGGACAAAAAAAGAGTACAAACGAAAAGCGCGCACAGTGGCGGAGAACAAACTATGAAACCAAAAGACTATAGCATTAAACAAAAACTTACTTGGCTTGGACTAAAGTAGCAGCATGAAAATGGACATGAAAACAAGTGTCAGGAATGTGAAGAGCATAAATGTGGGATGTCGCCAGAAAGACAAACTGAAAACAATGAACTTAAATACTACATACATGATTAACGAAAACAGGTGCGTGACTCAAAACGCGAAACAGGTGCATGACGTGACAGGTGAAAACTAATGGGTTGCTATGGTGACAAACAAGAGTGCACAATGAGTCCAAACGTGGAACAGGTGAAACTAATGGGTAACCATGGAAACAAGACAAGGGAGTGAAAAGCCAGAAACTAAAGAGTCCAATAACTAAACAAAACAAAACATGACTAAAACAAAACATGATTACACATACATGACACAAATGGAGTGAAAATCATCCCAGTAGTTTGTGCTTAATCCTGCTGGCACTGAGTATGACATAGGTGGAGATCGTAAGGAGTCTTGCAAGGAACAAAGCAAAAACATGGCTTTGTTTTTATTTTCAATCAGTGTTGTCTGATACAATGTACTGTATCTAAAACTAAATAAATACCCTATTTTCAGGAAGATTACTTTAAAAGGCACATTTATCAAAATAATACACAAAATACTGTATTAAATGAGAAGCAATAATAATAATAAAAAAAAAAAGGATTATAGGGTCTTCAGTATTTTTGTGTTCCATGTAGGGTTGTACGGTATACCGGTATTAGTACCACGATACTAATGAATCATTTTCGGTACGATACCGTCTCTGAAACATACCGGTCCCGCGCCCGTGTCGAAGTCACGTCGTGACATTGCTGGTTTACGAGCAGACGAGCATGTTCGGCGGCACACAATCAAAGAGTACGTACAAGCAGACACAGTGTGTAGGTAGAAAAGGGAGAACGGACGCATTTTGGCTTAAAAACTAAAGATAAAGGTGAAGTTATAACACTGAAACGCCCTCAGGAAGAGGTGGCTAGCTAGCTAGCGGCTAACGTCCATCCGCTGTCTGCAGTGTTTTAGCTACTTCTAAATCACTAATCCTCTCCTCCATGGCGACAAATTAAGTACGTTTCTTACAAGTATCATCCCTGCAGGACGAGGAATAGCTAAACATGCTTCACTACACACCGTAGCTCACCGGCATCAAAATGTAAACAAACGCCATTGGTGGATCTACACCTAACATCCACTGTAATGATATCAAGTACAGGCACGTATCCAGTCGATACTACTATGATTACGTCAATATTTTTTGGCATCACATGTTCTTTTGTTTTTTAAAAATTTATATTATTATCATAAACTCAGGAAATATGTCCCTGGACACATGAGGATTTTGAATATGACCAATATATGATCCTGTAACGACTTGGTATCGGATTGATACCCAAATTTGTGGTATCATCCAAAACTAATGTAAAGTATCAAACAACATAAGAATAAGTGATTATTACATTTTAACAGAAGTGTTGACAGAACATGTTAAAGAGAAAGTAAGCAGATATTAACAGTAAATGAACAACTAGATAAATAATTAATTTTCTACCACTTGTCCTTAATAATGTTGACAAAATAATAGAATGATAAATGACACAATATGTTACTGCATACGTCAGCAGACTAATTAGGAGCCTTTGTTTGCTTACTTACTACTAAAAGACAAGTTGTCTTGTATGTTCGCTATTCTATTTAAGGACTTAACTGCAATAAGAAACATATGTTCAATGTACCCTAAGATTTGTTGTTAAAATAAAGCCAATAATGCAATTTTTTGTGGTCCACTTTATTTAGAAAAATACCGAAATAATTTTAGTACCGGTACCAAAATATTGGTATCGTTACAACACTAGTTCCATGAAAAACTATTTTTGATAGCAGTCAATTGTGCAAAATAGTTTTTTTTTATTAATTTAAATGTAATTTTAAATAATTTACAACAACAAAGTGCTACATTAGGGATGTCCGATAATGGCTTTTTGCCCATATCCAATATTCCGATATTGACCAAACCCTTAATTACCAATACCGATATCAACCGATACCGATATCAACCGATATATACAGTCGTGGAATTAACACATTATTATGCCTAATTTGGACAACCAGGTTCTGGTGAAGATAAGGTCCTTTTTTTTAAAATAAAATAAGATAAATAAATTTAAAAAAAATTATTGAATAAAAAAGAAAGTAAAACAATACAAAAACAGTTACATAGAAACTAGTAATTAATGAAAATTAGTAAAATTAACTGTTAAAGGTTAGTACTATTAGTGGACCAGCAGCACGCACAATCATGTGTGCTTACGGACTGTATCCCTTGCAGACTGTATTGATATATATTGATATATAATGTAGGAACCAGAATATTAATAACAGAAAGAAACAACCTTTTTGTGTGAATGAGTGTGAATTAATGTAAATGGGGGAGGAAGGTTTTTTGGGTTGGTGTCTTAATTGTAAGTGTATCTTGTGTTTTTTATGTTGATTTAATACAAAAAAAAAATATATATTAAAAAAAAACAAAAAAAACGATACAGATAATAAAAAAAACGATACCGATAATTTCCGATATTACATTTTAAAGCATTTATCGGCTGTGACATCTCTATGATACATTATATATATAAACAATTATGTATATATATATATATATATATATATGTGTATACATATATATATATATATATATATATATATATATATATATATGTATATGTATGTGTGGGAAAAAAAATCACAAGACTATTTCATCTCTACAGGCCTGTTTCATGAGGGGGGGTACCCTCAATCATCAGGAGATTTTAATGGGAGCATTCGCATACCATGGTTTATATAGGGCACAGAGTGGGTGGGTACAGGCTGGCCTAGGGGCGTGGTGATTGGCTCATGTGTTACCTAGGAGGTGTTTCCGTCTATGGCGGCATGTTGTTACAATTTCGCTGCGCTTGTTGAGGGATGACAGGTCTGGGCGGTAAATAATAAACAGTTTCTCTTTCAAGCATAGGTTGCATCTTTTATTACCACTATTGTAAGGTGTGCTGGATGCAAGAATTTGCCATGTTATTGAATATTCAACATTTTTGTCTTTGAGGTCCCAATTGTGTTTGCTGAGTTCTGTGGTATTTCGCAGGTTTTTGTTCCTGAAAGAAGCCTTGTGATTGTTCCATCTGGTTTTGAATTCCCCCTCGGTTAATCCTACATATGTGTCGGATGTGTTAATGTCCTTGCGTATTACCTTAGATTGGTAGACAACTGATGTTTGTAAGCATCCCCCGTTGAGAGGGCAATCAGGTTTCTTTCGACAGTTACATCCTTTGTTGGTTTTGGAGTCGCTCTGTCTGTGGGTCGACGGCTCCTTTGCAATTGTTTTGTTGTGGTTTGAGATGATTTGTCGTATATTGTTCATGCAGCTGTAGCTCAATTTAATGTTGTTCTTGTTGAATACTTTTCTTAGGGTGTTGTCTTTGGGAAAGTGTTTGTCAATCAGATTGAGGAATTTGTGTCCAATGTTCGTTGAGACGTTTTTGCTGTATGGGGGGTTGTACCAGATGATGTCGTTTCGTTTTCTGTTCTTTTTTGGCTGGTTTCCTGGCGTGGGTTCATAGGTGAGGGTGAAATTGTATCCGCTTTCATCAAGGGCTTTTTGGTACGGGGGGGTTGCTTGGTCAAATTCAGCTTTGCTAGATGACAGCATCGATAGCCTTTTATTGATTCCGGTAGGTATTCTTTTCGTGGTGGTGGGTGGGTGGTTGCTGTCATGGTGCACGTATTGGAGTGTTGTGTTGGGTTTCGTGAATGGTTGGTAGCTGTTATTTCTCAGGTTGAAAGTGACGTCAAGGAAGTTGACGGTTTGCTTGTTGGCTTCAATCGTGATCCGTAGGCCGTTCTCTTTGAAAATTTGGCATATGCGCTTCTTGGTATTCTCGCTGCTCCTTGGCGAGGCGCGACACACTGCCAGTCCGTCATCACGGTAAATACCAAGGTTCAGATTGAGGCTAGCGAGCTGGGAGAGGAGGAAACTCCCAACGAGTTCACACGTTTCTGCTCCGTCAAAACTTCCCATAGTGACGTCAAATGTTGCATTGTTCTTTTTTTGCCATGGTGTACTGTTGTGGATGAGAATGGAGTTTTTTGCGTGGATGATGATGTTTCTTTCGTTGCCTGTGATTGAGTCGTAGTCTGAGGCGAAGTCTAGTGCTTGAGTCAGTAGGTCTTGCGTGATGGAAGGGTAAAATTCCTCGATATCAAAGGAGATAAAGTTGTGCTGTTGTTTGTCTTGGATGTTGTTGAACCATTTGATTACTGCTGCTGTATTTCTCCATTGGTTGAGTGGTGTTTTGTCCTTGATTTTTGTGTTGACTCTGTCCAGGATTATTTTGCTGATTTTTCCTATTTCAGATTTAGTTGGGTTTATTAGTCGGCATGTTGGGTTATTTGCGAAGTTGGGTTTGTGGTCCTTCAATGTGATGAAGGCTTCCTTGTTGGCTGTGGCGTCCACCCTGTCCTCAATGTCCAGTTCAGCCGCGATCCTTTTATTTTCCAGGTGGATGTTCTGTAAGGTGTTGGGTTGCGCTTTTTTGTATGATTTGGTGATGCTTCTGTCCAGTAAGGTGTGGTGTTCTGGTATGTCCATTCTGTAGAAGTTTGTGGTTTTATCGGCAGCTATGATGAGGTTGTTTACTTTCTTGATGCGCTCCTTGTCATTTTTCAGCTTGGTGAGGAGTGGGTTGCGGATTGGCTTGAATTTGACTGATTGTATCATTTTGAGCATGTCGTTCTCGAAATCCTTTAGTTCCTCAACTGTGGGTGGGTTCTTGGTAGATTTGAATCCGTAAGTTTCCTTTTGCATTCCTTTTGTTTCAGGGTGGAGGAAAAAATGTGCTTTCCACCGCATCCTTCTTAGGAAGTGTTCCGTCTTTTCTATGAGCCTTAGCTTGTAGTCATTCTGCGCGGGTATGGGAATGTGCTTCGTGGAGTAGTCGATGTTGAATTTTTCCATTTCTGATCGTCGTACAGTGCTCAACAAATGTCAATTTGGAGCGGAGTATATGTCTTAATAAGGTTATCCAAAAAATAGTGCTCGATACCGTAGTAGAGCGCAATATATGTATGTGTGGGAAAAAAAATCACAAGACTATTTCATCTCTACAGGCCTGTTTCATGAGGGGGGGTACCCTCAATCATCAGGAGATTTTAATGGGAGCATTCGCATACCATGGTTTATATAGGGCACAGAGTGGGTGGGTACAGGCTGGCCTAGGGGCGTGGTGATTGGCTCATGTGTTACCTAGGAGGTGTTTCCGTCTATGGCGGCATGTTGTTACAATTTCGCTGCGCTTGTTGAGGGATGACAGGTCTGGGCGGTAAATAATAAACAGTTTCTCTTTCAAGCATAGGTTGCATCTTTTATTACCACTATTGTAAGGTGTGCTGGATGCAAGAATTTGCCATGTTATTGAATATTCAACATTATTGTCTTTGAGGTCCCAAATGTGTTTGCTGAGTTCTGTGGTATTTCGCAGGTTTTTGTTCCTGAAAGAAGCCTTGTGATTGTTCCATCTGGTTTTGAATTCCCCCTCGGTTAATCCTACATATGTGTCGGATGTGTTAATGTCCTTGCGTATTACCTTAGATTGGTAGACAACTGATGTTATATATATATATATATATTAATATATATATATATGTGTGTGTGTGTGTGTGTGTGTGTGTGTGTGTGTGTGTGTGTGTGTGTGTGTGTGTGTGTGTGTGTGTGTGTGTGTGTCCAACAATACAACGTACGCGACTAATTGCTTTGAAAGCTAACACTTAGCAACACTAATGTTCTCTGATTAGTCACTTCTTGATTCTTTCTCTTTTGTGTGTCACTTCCTTGTTTTGTTGTTTGTCCCGCCTTGTTGCCTTTCCCAGCCAATCAGCTCTCTGCATCTCGTCCTGTTGTTTTAAATGTGTGTGATTATCCTGAGGCTATTTAGTATCCCAGTTTATGTTCACTCTTGGCTTGGTCCCTTTAACTTGGAGTAAATCTTTCCTTAGATGTGCCTCAAGCTGCTGCTCTATCTACCTCTAACACTACCAGTGTGAGTGAGACATCAAACACCCTTCTTTAACATACCTGCTGTGCTTCTCTCTTTATTTGCACTGATGAAAACAGTCAGTGTTTCTATGTAAATAATCGCGTGCTGCTCAGTGACAAATTGCAGAATTTCAGGCCGCATATCTCAACGTGACAATAGCACCGTGATTGTCTCTATATTTGGGTTTGTTGACTTGAACCAGTCAGAAAATGAATTATATCTGGAGCCTGCGTTGGCTCTTTAACAGAAGATACAAGCTTCTTTATTCTAGGCAGGATTGTTTGGCTTTGTGCTTTGTTTATTTGTTTACTTGCATTCAGTGATTTAATCACCAGACAAGCAGCATGCCTCGTTGGCAGTATTAGTGTCCTTATTCAAACTCTCTAACATGTTTATCTCTGCCAATTTCATCTGCACACTTCAAGCTATTTTTAAACTATTTTCATCAGATGAATTTTGTGTGGCAGCAGCCATTTAAAAAAAATAACATGCACACGCGATTCGTTATATGTGGGAATATATGCTGAGGTGATCTTCCTGCTGAGATGTCACATTGCATTTACAGTTAGGTTTTCGTCACCATTAGTACTCTTCAATTCAAACTTTTAGGCACCAAAAAGTGTAACTGCAGTACTTGTATACCTACGGTACTTATGTGTGTATTCAATGTGTTAATAAATGTAAATTTTTAATAATAAAATCGATTTTCTCATTCAACATTTAACAGTGAGCTGATAAGAACTGTGCTGTTCAGTTGTTATATCTTGATGTCTTACACTTCTGAGTACGGATGGGAATTGAGAACCGGTTCCCAGTGTATCAACTCCTTGGAATTGCTTCCCAATTTTTCAAATGATTTTTGTCTGTGCTGCGCTGGGCGCACCTCCAGGAGCGCGCCAGGCGTGTGCCAGTCCGCCTGCAGCAAGCAGCTGCAATCAATCATCTGCAATCAACGCACCTGTCGCTGATGAGAAGCCCAGCCTTCATAAGCCAGCACAACCTGCTATCCGGGGCCAGAACCTAGCGACCTTTCTGTACAGTAAGCCGAACCTAGTAAGCTCTATGCACCCTTTCTCTCTCTGTGTGTCTCCCCCGTCGTGTTCATTTGACTCGTGTCCTCCTTGACGCCTTTCCAGCAGCATACCTCCGTTCCCGCGTCACAAGCTGTGTGTCTCGTCTGCCCGTATTCCCTCTGCTTACGTGGCTGCCTCTTGGATCTCGAACTTCCGCCTGGACACGGATTTTGACGCCTCTCTCCTCCCCTCGACATCACGTCTGCTCACGGACCTCCGAGCCGGCCTTGCCTCTATTGGACTTCCGCCTCTCGCTCAACACTACCGGTAACACTCATCAGATAATTGCTACACATAGTCACACACATACACACCCTTTTGGCTTAGTCACACTCCATACTTTTGTAAATATATACATCCATCCATCCATCCATCCATCCATCCGTCCATCTTCTTCCGCTTATCTGAGGTCGGGTCGCGGGGGCAGCAGCCTAAGCAGGGAAGCCCAGACTTCCCTCTCCCTAGCCACTTCATCCAGCTCTTCCTGTGGGACCCCGAGGCGTTCCCAGGCCAGCCGGGAGACATAGTCTTCCCAACGTGTCCTGGGTCTTCCCCGCGGCCTCCTACCGGTCGGACGTGCCCTAAACACCTCCCTAGGGAGGCGTTCGGGTGGCATCCTGACCAGATGCCCGAACCACCTCATCTGGCTCCTCTCGATGTGGAGGAGCAGCGGCTTTACTTTGAGCTCCTCCCGGATGGCAGAGCTTCTCACCCTATCTCTAAGGGGGAGCCCCGCCACCCGGCGGAGGAAACTCATTTCGGCCGCTTGTACCCGTGATCTTATCCTTTCGGTCATAACCCAAAGCTCATGACCATAGGTGAGGATGGGAACGTAGATCGACCAGTAAATTGAGAGCTTTGCCTTCCGGCTCAGCTCCTTCTTCACCACAACAGATCGATACAGCGTCCGCATTACTGAAGACGCCGCACTGATCCGCCTGTCGATCTCACGATCCACTCTTCCCTCACTCGTGAACAAGACTCCGAGGTACTTGAACTCCTCCACTTGGGGCAAGATCTCCTCCCCCAACCCGGAGATGGCACTTTTCCGGGCGAGAACCATGGACTCGGACTTGGAGGTGCTGATTCTCATTCCAGTCGCTTCACACTCAGCTGCGAACCGATCCAGTGAGAGCTGAAGATCCTGGCCAGATGAAGCCATCAGGACCACATCATCTGCAAAAAGCAGAGACCTAATCCTTCAGTCACCAAACCAGATTCCCTCAACGCCTTGACTGCGCCTAGAAATTCTGTCCATAAAAGTTATGAACAGAATCGGTGACAAAGGGCAGCCTTGGCGGAGTCCAACCCTCACTGGAAATGTGTTCGACTTACTACCGGCAATGCGGACCAAGCTCTGGCACTGATCATACAGGGAGCGGACTGCCACAATCAGACAGTCCGATACCCCATACTCTCTGAGCACTCCCCACAGGACTTCCCGAGGGACACGGTCGAATGCCTTCTCCAAGTCCACAAAACACATGTAGACTGGTTGGGCAAACTCCCATGCACCCTCAAGGACCCTGCCGAGAGTATAGAGCTGGTCCACAGTTCCACGACCAGGACGAAAACCACACTGTTCCTCCTGAATTCGAGGTTCGACTATCCGGCGTAGCCTCCTCTCCAGTACAACTGAATAGACCTTACCGGGAAGGCTGAGGAGTGTGATCCCACGATAGTTAGAACACACCCTCCGGTTCCCCTTCTTAAAGAGAGGAACCACCACCCCGGTCTGCCAATCCAGTGGTACCGCCCCCGATGTCCACGCGATGCTGCAGAGTCTTGTCAACCAAGACAGCCCCACAGCATCCAGAGCCTTAAGGAAATCCGGGCGGATCTCATCCACCCCCGGGGCCTTGCCACCGAGGAGCTTTTTAACTACCTTAGCAACCTCAGCCCCAGAAATAGGAGAGCCCACCACAGACTCCCCAGGCACTGCTTCCTCATAGGAAGACGTGTTGGTGGGATTGCGGAGGTCTTCGAAGTATTCCCTCCACCGATCCACAACATCCGCAGTCGAGGTCAGCAGAACACCATCCTCACCATACACGGTGTTGATAGTGCACTGCTTCCCCTTCCTGAGGCGGCGGATGGTGGTCCAGAATTGCTTCGAAGCCGTCCGGAAGTCGTTTTCCATGGCCTCACCGAACGCCTCCCATGTCCGAGTTTTGCGACCGCTAAAGCCGCACACCGCTTGGCCTGTCGGTACCTGTCCGCTGCCTCAGGAGTCCTATGAGCCAAAAGAACCCGATAGGACTCCTTCTTCAGCTTGACGGCATCCCTCACCGCCAGTGTCCACCAACGGGTTCTAGGATTACCGCCACGACAAGCACCAACTACCTTGCGGCCACAGCTCCAATCAGCCGCCTCGACAATATAGGCGCGGAACATGGTCCATTCGGACTCAATGTCCAGCACCTCCCTCGTGACATGTTCAAAGTTCTTCCGGAGGTGGGAATTGAAACTCTCTCTGACAGGAGACTCTGCCAGACGTTCCCAGCAAACCCTCACAATGCGTTTGGGCCTGCCAGGTCTGTCCGGCATCCTACCCCAACCTCGCAGCCAACTCACCACTAGGTGGTGATCGGTAGAAAGCTCCGTCCCTCTCTTCACCTGAGTGTCCAAAACATGAGGCCGCAAATCCGATGACACAACTACAAAGTCGATCATGGAACTGCGGGCCTAGGGTGTCCTGGTGCCAAGTGCACATATGGACACCCTTATGTTTGAACATGGTGTTCGTTATGGACAATCTGTGACGGGCACAAAAGTCCAATAACAAAACACCGCTCGGGTTCAGATCCGGGCAGCCATTCTTCCCAATCACGCCTCTCCAGGTTTCACTGTCGCTGCCAACATGAGCATTGAAGTCCCCCAGTAGAACGAGGGAATCACCCGGGGGAGCACTCTCAAATACTCCCTCGAGTGAATCCAAAAAGGGTGGGTACTCTGAGCTGCGGTTTGGCGCGTAAGCGCAAACCACAGTCAGGACCCGTGCCCCCACCCGAAGGCGGAGGGAAGCTACCCTCTCGTCCACCGGGTTGAACTCCAACGTGCAGGCTCTGAGCCGGGGGGAAACAAGAATTGCCACCCCAGCCCGTCGCCTCTCACTGCCGGCAACGCCAGAGTGGAAGAGAGTCCAGCCCCTCTCGAGAGAACTGGTTCCAGAGCCCTTGCTGTGCGTCGAAGTGAGTCCGACTATATCTAGCCGGAACTTCTCCACCTCGCGCACTAGCTCAGGCTCCTTTCCCCCCCAGCGAGGTGACGTTCCACGTCCCAAGAGCTAGCTTCTGTAGCCGAGGATCGGACCGCCAAGTGCCCTGCCTTCGGCTTCCGCCCAGCTCACATCGCACCCGACCTCTATGACCCCTGCTATGGGTGGTGAGCCCATTGGAGGGGGGACCCACGTTGCCTCTTCGGGCTGTGCCCGGCCGGGCCCCATGGGGACAGGCCCGGCCACCAGGCGCTCGCCATCGTGCCCCACCTCCGGACCTGGCTCCAGAGGGGGGCCCCGGTGACCCGCGTCCGGGCAAGGGAAATCTGGGTTCCTTGTTCGTTTTCTTCATAGAGGTCTTCGAGCTGCTCTTTGTCTGATCCCTCACCTAGGACCAGTTTGTCTTGGGAGACCCTACCAGGGGGCATAAAGCCCCCGGACAAAATAGCTCCTAGGATCATTGGGACACGCAAACTCCTCTACCACGTTAAGGTGGAAGCTCAGAGAGGAGTAATATATATATATATATATATATATACAGTATATTAATAATAAATAGAGCTAAAACAACGTCCCTCCTGTCTGTGCCGTCTTCTTCCCCGGTACACTCGTAACAATTTTAACAAAGGGGTGTACCTCGCTCCATCCTTTCTTGTGAAAGACTGAGCATATTTTGGGAAGCTATTTTTATACCCAATCATGGCACCCACCTGTTCCCAATTAGCCTGCACACCTGTGGGATGTTGCAAATAAGTGTTTGATGAGCATTCCTCAACTTTATCAGTATTTATTGCCACCTTTCCCAACTTCTTTGTCACGTGTTGCTGGCATCAAATTCTAAAGTTAATGATTATTTGCAAAAAAAAAAATGTTTATCAGTTTGAACATCAAATATGTTGTCTTTGTAGCATATTCAACTGAATATGGGTTGAAAATGATTTGCAAATCATTGTATTCCGTTTATATTTACATCTAACACAATTTCCCAACTCATATGGAAACGGGGTTTGTTTATTTCGTCACAACATCCGGTTCTAGTGAGCAAAGTATTTTTAAGACGACCAATTTTTGTACATCACTTGTCAATAGTGCACAAGTGAATATTTGATTCCGAAGAAATAGCGATTGTTGAAGGACCGGAATTGACGCTGTGGCGCATTTGCTTACGTGTGAGTTGAAAAATAAAGCTCACGTAAATCCTCTACTAAACAACCATAAAAAGATTACAACCCTCCCAAATATATTACACTATATACATCCATTCATACATTATATTACTTTAATTTATTTTCATGTAAAAAAATACTTATTTTTAAGGTGTGGCAAGTTTTATTTGGTTGTGTAGTAGTAGCGACTTCCTCCCGGTCAACTTCCTTTGTTTTGACTTTATTGCACTGCGCAGAGGGAAAAAAATCGGATTTGGGCCACTCTAGCCTGCAGTGTAAACGAAAGATTGCAGCAATGTACAGAGACATCCTGGATGAAAAGCATCCAACAAGATGGCGCTTGAGTGGTGCTGCAAAGAGGAATGGGCGAAACTGCCAAAAGATAGGTGTGCCTTGCAAGCTTGTGGCATCTTAATCATAAAGACTTGAGGCTGTAATTGCTGCAAAAAGTGCATCAACAAATTATTTTTTGTGAGTACGTATGTACATGTTTTCTTTTTTTAAGTTTGAATAAATTTGCAATTTAAAAAAATTACTTTTCACATTGTCATTATGGGGAATTGGCTTTGTAAGGTCATGTTACCTCTAAAGTAAAAAAAAAAAGAAGAAAAGAAGATGGTAATCCACCTGTTTGTTCTCTTTTTTCCCAAAGGAAAAAAAAAAATATATATATATAGAGAGACCTATAACAGACCTGCTCAGTGGCCTTCTTGAGACCTGCTTAGTGGCCTTGTGGTTAGAGTGTCCGCGCTGAGACTGGAAGGTCGTGAGTTCAAACCCCGGCCGAGTCATACCAAAGACTATACAAATGGGACCCATTACCTCCCTGCTTGGCACTCAGGGTTGGATTTGGGGATAAATCACCAAAATGATTCCCGAGCGCGGCCACAACTGCTGCTCACTGCTCCCCTCACCTCCCAGGGGGTGAACATGGGGATGGGTCAAATGCAGAGGATAATTTCACCACACCTAGTATGTGTGTGTGACTATCGTTGGGACTTTAACTTTTACTTTATATATATATATATATATATATATTTATATATATATATATATATATATATATATACATATATAATAAAAAAAATTAAAAAAAATAAAATAAAAAAAATAAAAAATAAAATATATATATATATATAGGATATTATTCATTATAAAGCGAGTCATAACTGACTTAACTATTTATTAAGAGGACTGTTGTATTTAGAACTCATTGATGTAAATTGTGTTACAACTTGACAACAGGAAGTGAACATATGTGTTAGTAATTGCTATCAAGAGGAAAATGGGTATGATTAAATAAGCTTTGCTTCTTCCTACTCCTTTTCTGGCCAGTTGTAAATAGAAGAAATTTTAAAATATGTGATATATTATATTGCAACTGTATACACGTTCGAAATAAACTTTAACCAACCAACCAACCAAATAAGAGTCAATAAGAGAACCACATCATTAAGCAGAATCGAAAGTTGAATCGGAACTGGAAACATCTTATCAACTCCCATTCCTACTTCTGAGTCTCATTTGCAAATATTATAAAGTAGTGTTTGCATGCAGTTGCAAAGGTATGGTTCCTAACCGAGAAGTAGTCTTTGCTATTATGTTAGATGCGCCAGTCTTTTTTTTTTTTAGTCCTACAAATTACAATACATTTTGTATTACCAAAAGGTAATACAAAATAAAAAGATGTTGAAGTCAACATGTAAAATGGCTCATGCTAATCGATAGCATGTCTATGACATTTTCATTGTAAATGAGCATCAAGCTGACGCGTTTTCAAAATTGAAGCCTTACTGTACTTTGTAGCACCTTCTTGCTTTGTTGGATAATGGAAAATTGGATCAGTACCTAGAGTCAGTGCGGCTGAGTCTGCTCAGAGTGCCTGACTGCTTATTTCTCTGCCAAGTGCTTGAGCCAGTGCCGAGTCTGCCTTCGGGCGTGATGTCACCTGCAACAGAAGATATTGCAATATGGTACAGTTTCATTTTACGTGAAACATTTCCCCGTAGTACTGACAGAATATAAAAGTACCTAATCTGGTACATCTCTCTATAAGCCTGGGTAAAATGACCGATTTGGTCGATAGTTTTCAAATTTGACACATTGATTCACAAAGCATAATATAGTTTTCTGGTGCGAGAAGCATCAGTTACGTTATCTTCCAACAGCAAGCCGTCTGGGGAAAAACAAAAGAAATTGAGGGACTTGGCAGCATTACTACCCGATTCTCCACAGATAATGAAAATACATTAATAGTTGCCATCAACAAGATTTATGCCAGCACTCGTCGGCTTCAAAGCTTCAGGAGTCGTAGAAAACCACACTATGTTATGATCATGCAACGTAAACATCTGACTAAAACTGTTATCTTTATTGATTGGGTTTGTCACTGAGAGTCTTAGAAGGTGAGACTGCTGATGTGGTGTGAACTCCCTATGAAAAAAGGATGGCATCCGTAACCCGGGAGACGGGAGGTATTACTGTTCACAAATCTCCCAGCATCGAGCACTGCGGTCAGGCTAACAAGCGCACACTTCTGCCTTTCACAATAAAATTGCTTTTCTGTCAAACTGCGCTAACAAAATAACAGCCCCTGAAAATTGAATGGAATGTGTCATGATCCCTTGCCCGGATCATGTTATGATTTTTTTAGGGTTCATCACCAATTTTTTGCACCTGCCTTTGGTTAGCGTTCAAGACGCTCACCTGCTCCTGATCAGTAATCAGAGAGCTATTTATACTTGACTCGCACTTCACTCAGTCTGGCAGTCTTGTTATCACCACACTTTAGTGTTTTTTTCCTCGTTGTGAACTTTCTCGCTGTTCGCCCCTGGCAACAGTTATGTTTGTTCAGAGCCTTACTAGTGATTCAAGTTTTGTACTACGATTTACGTTGTTGAAGTAAGATTTCATATTTAAATACTTTTCCTACCTGCATGCTGCTCCCTGTCGTTCCTTCCTGCATCTTGAGGACATGACCTCCGCAAACATGCAACCAGATTATTATAGAATGAATGGAATTATATTTATTGTGCACAAGCACAACGAAATGTTGTTTTCAGCACAAACCCGATTAAGATCAGACAAACAAATTTTGTACAGGGTTACAGAACAGGAACGCTGATGGGTCGCCTGCCGATATTATCGGCCGATAAATGTGTTCAAATGTAATTTCGGAAATTATTGGTATCGTTTTTTTTATTATCTGTATGTTTTTTTTAATTAATAAATTTTTTTTTTTTAGATTTAAAAACACAAAAAACACAAGATACACTTACAATTAGTGCACCAACCCAAAAAACCTCCCTCCCCCATTCACACTCATTCACACAAAAGGGTTGTTTCTTTCTGTTATTAATATTCTGGTTCCTACATTACATATCAATATATATCAATACAGTCTGCAAGGGATACAGTCCGTAAGCACACATGATTGTGCGTGCTGCTGGTCCACTAATAGTACTAACCTTTAACAGTTAATTTTAATCATTTTCATTCATTACTAGTTTCTATGTAACTGTTTTTATATTGTTTTACTTTCTTTTTTATACAAGAAAATGTTTTGAATTTATTTATCTTATTTTATAAAAAAAATTTTTTAAAGTACCTTATCTTCACCATACCTGGTTGTCCAAAATAGGCATAATAATGTGTTAATTCCACGACTGCATATATCGGTTGATATCGATATCAGTTGATATCGGTATCGGTAATTAAAGAGTTGGACAATATCGGGATATCGGATATCGGCAAAAAGCCATAATCGGACATCCCTAGTCGCCACTCACGGTGGGGAAAAAGGGAGATGTCGAGGGAGAATGGCTAAAAAAAATTGGATTTCAGATTGGGCTCCTATTGATGGAGTGACAAAAAACTTGATGGCAAAGCACATATACATATTACAACATACAGGTCGAGACTTGCAACGAGGGAAAAGGGGGCGGTCATCCGACCCGAAGCTGCCAACCACTCTGTCGCTGCTTCGTGTTCCAACATACCACGTGGGGTGAGGTGTGGGAGGGGAGATGGGGTGGGAGGTTGCGTGTGTGCTATGCGCAATGTTCAGGTTGTAGTGTTGTTGTGTCTATAGGCCTGGAATCTCTCTCTGCAGGCGTTCAAAGCAAAGTTTAATTCCCAGGTGTTATTGGAGGGCGACGGATGTCAGAGCGGCTATCACTGTGATGTCCTTCAGGGGATGTTTATAGAACAGCCTTCGTCTGTTGAAAGAAGTGTCAAGGCCATTTTAGGGAGTCGAATCGTAAACAAGTATGGTTGTTTTCCAAGCAAGCAGAAATTTCAATGCTTTGTCTGATCTCACATCGACGTCCCACTGGGGTGAGTTTTTCCTTGCCCTTATGTGGGCTCTGTACCGAGGATGTCGTTGTGGCTTGTGCAGCCCTTTGAGACACTTGTGATGTAGGGCTATATAAATAAACATTGATTGATTGATTGATTGATTGATTGATCTAATCGGGCGTGCTTGTTACGATCCGCTGCACGGATCATAGTTTGTTTATGTTTCTCGTCACATATGTTTTCAGCACATTTGATTTTGTTTGTGTTCAGTTGCCATGTCAGCTGATTACTTTCACCTGCCTGTGGTTAGTGTTCGGGACGCGCACCTGTTGCCCGGGCACTAATCAGAGGGCTATTTAGTCTTTGCTCTGGCCTCTCTCTGTCTGGCTTCGTAGTTTGTTCCCATACAACTGATAACGACAACTTAAGATTCCCGCTAGCTTTTCACGCTATGCCATTTTGCCTGCTAGCTCCCACGCTAGTCCTTTTGTTTTTGCCTTTTGCTATTTGCACGTCTTTTGTTTGTTCATCGAATGATTTATATTTTAAATAAATCATTTTCCTACCTGCAAGCTGTGTCCGAAGCCGTCTGCATCCTTGGGAGAACCACACCCGCATCACTATGCGACCCAGTCGTTTCAGTAGGAAGCCAGCAAATAACAATTCTCCCGCGGCAGCCATTGAGGAGTTTGACGAAGGTACGTGGGAGGTGTTGCGAGCAATGGAAGCGGAAACTCTTCGCTATTCCCCCTCGGAGCGCCAGGACCTGATATGGGGTCCCAACGGAAAGCTGGTCCCAATCCACTCCGTTTGGCCCGAGGACATCGCCACACCCCCGCAGTACGGGACGCGTCAGCGAAGACGGAAGCCGGCCAGAAGGTCTTCCCCTCGCTGTCAAGACGCGCCGCTCCTGCAAACTCCTCTCCCGGACCGAAGCAAGCTACATGCAGCTCAAACTTCCCCTCCTCAGATGTTTGGCAACCCAATCGACCACTTTGCCAAACATTTCTCCGATTGGGCTGTCAGTCACATGGACAGCATCAACAATGACGTCATTTCATTGGCGCCCCCCGAAGAGGTAACTCCGCCCACTCCCGATGACGTCATTGAGCAAGATTTTTTTTTTCCATCTGCTTCTTTCTGTCAGCCAATGCCAAATAACTTTCATTCTAAGATAAGACATTATCAGGACATTTTTATTAAGTGTAAGTCTAGTCAGTCACATTCTGATTTTCAGACTCCACCTCCAGTGACTTTGGTTCCGCCCCCAGTGACTATTGCTTCGCCCACTGCACATATTTTTTCCCCCTGTGCTTCCACCCAATCTCAAGTGAGGGGTGATAATAGTCAATTTGGACAATTTAAAGAGGAGTATACCCCCCTCCATACCTCCCCCCACCCACCATTGAAGACGGTTCCGAACCGCAAAGAGCGCGTCTGGTATCCGCGTCTTGAGGGGGGGCTAGTACTGGGAACTGTGCTAGTGGTGTGGCACAACTTCGGCGTACTAAGCCGCAACCACCTGCACGGCCACCGCCACCAGTTTTTTGGCGTGCTAAGCGGCAACCTCCTGCACGGCCACCGCCACCAGTCTTTCGACGTGCTAAGCCGCAACCCCCTGCACGGCCACCGCCACCAGTTTTTCGGCGTGCTAAGCCGCAACCCCCTGCACGGCCACCGCCACCAGTCTTTCGGCGTGCTAAACCGCAACCTCCTGCAAGGCCACCGCCACCAGTCTTTCGGCGTGCTAAACCGCAACCTCCTGCACGGCCACCGCCACCAGTCCTTCGTCCTGCTAAGCCACAACCGCCAGCTAGGCCACCTCCAGCTGCACCTCGGCTAGCACCTGTTCCTGCACCTCGGCTGACACACCAAGCTTCGTCTCCTGTACCTCCTCCACGCCAAGCTCCACCATGCCAAGTTCCTCGGCTGGTTCCCACACCAGCGCCGGCTCCAAGGCTGGTTCCCACACCAGCGCCGGCTCCAAGGCTGGTTCCCACACCAGCGCCGGCTCCAAGGCTGGTTCCCACACCAGCGCCGGCTCCAAGGCTGGTTCCCACACCAGCTCCGGCTCCAAGGCTGGTTCTCACACCAGCGCAGGCTCCAAGGCTGGTTCTCACACCAGCACCGACTCCAAGACCAACCCCTGTCCCGGCTCCAAGGCTGGTTCCCACACCAGCGCCGGCTCCAAGGCTGGTTCCCACACCAGCGCCGGCTCCAAGGCTGGTTCCCACACCAGCGCCGGCTCCACGGCTGGTACCCACACCAGCGCCGGCTCCACGGCTGGTACCCACACCAGCGCCGGCTCCGCGGCTGGTACCAGAACCTGCACCTGCTCCACGACTGGTACCAGAACCTGCACCTGCCTCCACGGCGACGACGTCTCCTCCTGCCTCCACGGCGACGACGTCTCCTCCTGCCTCCACGGCGACGACGTCTCCTCCTGCCTCCACGGCGACGACGGCTCCTCCTGCCTCCACGGCGACGACGGCTCCTCCTGCCTCCACGGCGACGTCGGCTCCTCCTGCCTCCACGGCGACGTCGGCTCCTCCTGCTTCCACGGCGACGTCGGCTCCTCCTGCTTCCACGGCGACGTCGGCTCCTCCTGTTTCCACGGCGACGTCTGCTCTCTCCTCGTCTTCGTCTCAGCGACCTCGAGTGGTCTGGCTGCGCAAGCGGCGCTCTCGGAGGTTTGTTTATGGACGCCAGTGGCGCAAACAGCAGCGACACCCGAGACGTAGTCGTAGAACTCTCCGGCTGCTGAACTTCTGGCGCCACTCACGCCCACCTTCTCGGCAGCGGCGTTCCACTCGCCGCCGCCACCTGACTCTTCCCCGGTGGATTCGGGGACACGTGGCCTGGCGACCCACCACCAAATCCTCCCTCCACCCTCCCTTGACTCTCGAACTATTTCTTGTTTTTTGGGTTCTAGTTTTATTTAGTGTCAAGGTACATCTGGAATCTGTCCTTTAAGGGGGGGGTACTGTTACGATCCGCTGCACGGATCATAGTTTGTTTATGTTTCTCGTCACATATGTTTTCAGCACATTTGATTTTGTTTGTGTTCAGTTGCCATGTCAGCTGATTACTTTCACCTGCCTGTGGTTAGTGTTCGGGACGCGCACCTGTTGCCCGGGCACTAATCAGAGGGCTATTTAGTCTTTGCTCTGGCCTCTCTCTGTCTAGCTTCGTAGTTTGTTCCCATACAACTGATAACGACAACTTAAGATTCCCGCTAGCTTTTCACGCTATGCCATTTTGCCTGCTAGCTCCCACGCTAGTCCTTTTGTTTTTGCCTTTTGCTATTTGCACGTCTTTTGTTTGTTCATCGAATGATTTATATTTTAAATAAATCATTTTCCTACCTGCAAGCTGTGTCCGAAGCCGTCTGCATCCTTGGGAGAACCACACCCGCATCACTATGCGACCCAGTCGTTTCAGTGCTGGCTCTCAATTTGATAAATGTTTGCAATTCAATATGTTGTCCAACTTACGATTCTGTTCAGATATCGCCACAGTCTGTGTTCCCACAGCCCGACCCATGCCTTCCAATGGGACGGGCAGCCTTTGGGCTTCTTGAACGGCTGCCATCGTATTTCGAATTTGACGATACACCAAGGCAATGCCCAGCCCAATCAGCAGATGCCTTGTGATCACAGTTCCAAATAGATAGATGTCTTCCACGTCCTTGATGGTAAGCACTGAAAGGCACATGATTGTAGACTAATTTGTAAACAATATTTAAGAGGATTAGGTCTTTTATGTAGATAGTAAAAGTTTTAGATCTTTAAGTTCAACTCATGAAAAATGGGAGCAAAACAAAAAGTGTTCCGATTTTTTTTTTTGTTCAGTATATTTCACACTGCTTCTCCTTGTTTTTTCATCAATAAATAAGCTATCTATTTATTATTTTTTTTGCTTTTATTTTCCTAGTTTAAACAAAGGGAGTGAACAAACTGTCAGTAATTTTTGAGACATGGAGACGGGGTAGGAGAAATAAACTCTGCTTCTTACTACTCTTTTTCTGACATGTTAGATTTAGATTTAGATTTATTGGTCCCCTTGGGGAAATTCATTGTCACTGCCGTACATTTAAACACTAGACATTACACATCACACAAAAATAAAAAATAAAAATAAAAAAATAACAAAAAGACATCATACATGACTAACACACATTTACAGGCTTGTCAGACAGGTCGGCCGGGCCTGCTGTTAAGGGCGGCTATAGCTGTAGGGATAAGGCTTTTCCTGAGGCGGGCCCTCCGGAATTTGATAGTTCTGTACCTGCGCCCTGATGGTAGTGGGATGATGTATTGGTGTAGTGGGTGAGTGATATCCTGGACTATTGTTTTTGCCAGTCGGGTGATGGACCTGTGGTTTAAGTCTGAAATTATTGACTTATGCAGGTGTAAAAATATGTTTTTGATTAAGTGTATTTGAAACAACAGACCATTATTTTGATTAAAATGGGGAACTAAAATGTAAATATTGCTCTTTAAGATTAAGACCTGCTCAGTGGCTTTGTGGTTAGAGTATCCGGTCCTGAGACTGGAAGGTCGTGAGTTCAAACCCCAGCCGAGTCATACCAAAGACTATAAAAATGGGGCCCATTGCCTCCCTGCTTGGTACTCAGCATCATCACTGCTCCCCTCACCTCCCAGGGGGTGAACATGGGGATGGGTCAAATGCAGAGGATATTTTCACCACACCTAGTGAGTGTGTGACTATCGTTGGGACTTTAACTTTAAAGTTTTCGAAAAATGAACAGAAATGAAACAGTTTCATACTGTATGTTATTTCTGATATTGTACTTATTGCAATTAAAAACATTTTTGAATGAAAAAAGATCAGTGCAGTGAGAAGAAGAAAAGAGCATGGTGAGATCTTCCATTCGGAGCAAGCTGATAGTCCAAGCCTCTGCGCCCCCATGGAGCTCAGTAATGTCTGGGAAGACGGGAGGCAAAAGCGATTTCATTCGCAATGTGCTTTTCCACAGTGCCCACTTCGACAGCGCTTGCGGTGAGGAAATAATGGATTATACGAGTTCAGACGTGGGACACGCCACTCCACAGCAGGTGTGGATAATCAAATTAATAAAGGAATTTTATTAGGCACTTTTAAGATTATTTTGCTATTTTGCATGCCGCCTCACTGTCATGACTTGCTGAGTAAAAAAAAAAGGCTGCTGTTAGTGATGTTAATTTTGATATAATTGAAATGGTAAAACATCATTTCTGTGATTAAAAGGGACCCATGATGATTTTCTTCTTTTTTGGTTTAAAAACGTCGTTACAATGTTGGCTACTTGTGTTAAATCATAAGGTTCATATATTTGGGCGAGAGCCTGCGTGCCGTTTTGGATGCCACTGAACGGTGTATTACGTCACAGATTGATGGACGTACTTATGTGGGCATTTCTAGTATTTTCTGGCTGAGCCGAGACTGGTGCCTGACGCCTACCGTGTCATTCATTCTCGTTTCATGCCCTCCTGCCTACTCTGATTGTTATGATCCGTTACCCTGATCATAGTTTATTTACGTTTTTGATTCACGTGTTTTAAGCTCTGTTTCAGCACCCCAACACCTGCCCCTGATTAGTGTTCGGGATGCTCACCTGTTCCTGGGCACTAATCAGAGAGCTATTTAGTCCTGCCTGTCGCCTCACTCAGTCTGGTGACGTCACCTACCCTTTGTAATCCCTGAGGTAAGCTTTGCCTTATGCTTCTCTTGTTAGCTATCCCATTAGCTCCTCGTGCTTTGTTTGTTTGTTTGTTCCTGCCTGATTTATAAGAATAAATCACTGTCTTACCTGCACTTTTGCCTTCGGAGTTCCTGCTGCAATCTTGGAAAAACAATCACCATGCGACCACGCTGTTACACTGATGTTTTAAAAATAAATACGTGTTTATTAGTTCACAACATTTTACACAGGACTGTTTTGTCAGCACGGTCTAGTTTGAAATTGGATTAGCCGCTAAACTTCGACGAAAAATACGGAACCATTGCATTTGCACAATAACATCGATGTGCGACATACAGTGAGTTGAATGTTGGTAAACGCTTTTTTTTTTTTGATGCTGCATTGTGCGCAACACAAGGTTCAACTAATGCTGTGTATACAGTTGTTCCTCACCACCACATCGCTTATCAAATATTGCAGCTTAACTACTTAAGCATTTTCAATCAATAAAATAGCTAAATGAACTAAAAATGTAAATAATACAGAAGTATTGGCCGCGAGAGGAGACCAAAGTGTCCTGTTTATGAAGTTTATTTTCAACTGTGTCTGGGGGAAAAAAATAGCAGTGACAACTTCAAGATATATATTTAAAGAGTGTACACTTTCAAAAGATAAATCATGATACCTTTAGAGAGGGTTGGGTGTGGTTCATATGCAATTTGGAAAGGCCTTCAGAAATGAACAGCTTGTGGTGTGTATACAAAAATAAAAAAAAACGGGTTATAAATGTGACTTTGAAGCAGTGACGTGCAGTCAGGGGAGGCAGGTGAGGCGGGGCCTCACGTGCCATCATGCAAAGAAAAAAAATGTAAAAATAAAAAATAAATATTAAATTGTTATATGTATCCAGTGATTATACTATAGTTATTTTTCATTTAACTTCACCAGTTTTAGATCATTTTTATTCAAAATCGCTGAATTTTCACATTTGCCGTTCAAATACTGAGAGGAGACTTGAGGTGATCAGCAGCCAGTTGAGGCACGTCACTGAGTTGAGCTTCGCCATGGATTGCGCAATGACTCGGCTAACTGCTGGCCTGCTGTGCAGTGAGACCGTATTGCTATATGAATTATATTACACATTTCCATAGTTTAGTTAGCTGAGGTATATAATGTACAGTGTATTTTGTCAACAACTGTATGTGTGTAACGTATTTCTTGTGCTGAGCAATCATAAAACGGCTGCAAAAGACGCACTGGGTGAGGCTCGCAGTAATCCCGCCTCCTGGTGGTAGAGGGCGGTAGTGATCCCAGAGATTATTCTTGCAACTCCTCGGCTGCAGAATAAGTGACAACAAGCAGCAACAGTTAGCAGCGATTGTTTATTTTTTTCCTCTCGTCTGGACTTTTAACATGGAGGATTACATATCTAAAATAAAACCGTTTTCTGAACTGGACTTTCAATCGAAGCAGGAGGTAATACTTAAAGGAAGATCTCCATCGAGACAGAGAGACTTTTAAAACTGAAGAAAGATAAGGAAGACTTCTATAAACAAGTTATCGATGCTTTTGTTCAGAAGGAGCGGCGCATGGACTTCATTTATAAGTAAAGGTAAGACCATAATAACGTTTTTTTTATTAAATGTGCTTTTTTGTGTGCTACAGTTTGTATGTGTAAAGTTAAAGTTAAGTTAAAGTACCAATGATTGTCACACACAGTAGTTGTGGTGGAATTTGTCCTCTGCATTTGACCCATCCCCTTGATCACCCCCTGGGAGGTGAGGGGAGCAGTGGGCAGCAGCAGCGCCGCGCCCGGGAGTCATTTTTGGTGATTTAACCCCCAATTCCAACCCTTGATGCTGAGTGCCAAGCAGGGAAGAATGCTGGTATGAGCTTTTAAACATAACCCGTTAACTGCTGCCAATCAAATGGTGAATGAGATACTCTTTAGGGTTCATATGTTTGTAAATCTGACTGTGATGAAGTCAGTGCCTCACCAGCCATGAACCTCACCGCACGTCACTGCTTTGAAGCAATATCCAATACATATAATGTATTCCAGACCACAAAGACGTGTGTTTAATCCCCATAGGTCCTTTTTAAGGCAACTATTCAGGTTTGAGTCCCTGTTAGAATATTTTGTTGGGAGTTTGTATGTTCTTCCCGTGCTTGTGTGGGCTTTCTCCAAATATTCTAGCTTCCTGCCACATCCTGAAGATACAGTATGCATGTTAGGTTGAGTGGGGACTCGAAAATGTTTCATTGTATGTCCATTCCTTGTGATTTACTAGCAACCACTTTTATCTCAGGGTAAGAATGCATTTGCTGCAGTTGTCAGTGAACTTTTTTTTTTTTTTTATCATTTATTATTGGAAAAAAAGAAAAAAAAAAGTTTACTTTGCTGTCCAGTCTAAACATTGTGTCTCCGTAACAAAGGCCTGCCTGGACTTAAATGCTTTTTGACAGTCTAGAATAAATTACTTTTCACCGCACCTTCTTTGGGATTCTGCCGGGGACACTGAACTAAAAAAATCTGCAGCAGAGAAGAACAGCTTGTGAAGACAAAGTGCAGGGCCAAGCCATCAACAGACGTGTGTTCAGTTTGGCTTTAGGGTTTGCTATTCAATGTGCAACACATACTTCAGCTGTTTAAGAGTGCAGATCATCACCTGGTCTGACTGAAACTGAGACAGCAATTGGGCAAACGAAATAAATGCATGGTTGGTAAACGCTAAGTACGGTTCAGTGTGAGTGTGCAGTAGATTCATGAGTGAAGCGTTTGTGTTTACTGCAGTGCCACCTGCACAAACTATCAGCAGGACTCATTCCAAAAGTCATTCAACATACGCTCTGATGAACTGAGGCAGTGCAGCCTGTGATGTGGGACTCAATAAATTAGAGTGGCAGCATATTCTCAGGGCGTGGCGTGAAGCCTTGGGCAAAGCAGTGCAGCACACCCACGTTCAGCTCCAAACACCACCAATTACTGCAGCTACCATTAACCTGTTAAGCTCCCTGAGCAGCACGGGTCTGCTGGTTTGCTCTTTTTCTAGACAGGAAATTAGACCGGGTAGCGCGCTCTTAATTAGAAAGTACCATGTTTGGTAATGACATGTTTTTGTGCACAATAATTACATGGGGTAATTATATTGAGAGGGATCTGACGCCAAAGAGAGTTGTCACTTTTCTCAACACAAAAAACAGTTCTGTCTCAAGGAGGCTGATTGCATCATACTCTTGAAAATATCAGCTGTCAAAGATAATACTATTGTGGTAAAAGGCACATTGCAATTTATACACGGTTTCAGTAACAATCTAAATTGTTACATCTTTTAAAATGTGCCAATGACCCCAAGCGGAGTGAATCAATGAGACGCAACAGGAGAAGTGCTGTTTTTAAAGAAACCCAGGATCTAAAAATACAGGGGGGTATTCCAGAAAGCAGGTTAAGTGCAAAATCTGAGTATATAAAGCCTGAGATGAGAGAAATTCAGGGTTTTCCATTCCAAAAAAAAGAGTGAAATTCAAATTCATAGTGTGTCACCATGGTAACTTACTCTGTGAACCTAACTTGTCACTGGCAGGTTTTCTTGAACAAATCCTTAGTTTTTTAATGTCTCTGCCCGCCTAATGAACGTGAAGCAAGCTGTTAGGCATGATGACGTGTTTGTTCCTTTCCAACCAGTGGGTGTTACAACAAAATTAGTTTCTGAAGTTTTTTGTCGGGAGAGGATTTTGAGGTTGTGGTTAGTTAAATAGTTAGATTTGCTAAGAAAATATCTTGGTAAATAAAAAAAAGTCCTTGATTTAATACTGGATTTGTTTGGATGAATTTAATTATTTTTTTAGTTTTCCAATTATTGTAAATGTAACTAAAATGTGTCAGATCCTGTTTGCAAAAATAAAAATATATATTTTCTTTACCATGAGCTCAGATATTTAAAATACAATTGTATTAACATGTTGGGTATTTCATCATTGTACATGCAAGCTTTATTTTTTACAATAAGCAAAATGAAATTTTGGATTATTCTTTTTTCAGGAAATATATCACAGATTTTAGTGTGCAAAATATTTATAAGCAAATTGGTCAAAGTGCCTGATTAGGGGGAAAAAGTATATATACCTTAAATTCCAGCTTATAAGCCGCTACTTTTTTCCCTACACTTTGAACCCTGCGGCTTATAAGACGGTGCCGCTAATTTATGCATTTATTTTCGCTGATGGCCATAATAAACATTTTCAAAAAAACAAGTATATACAATGAGAAGGTGTTTTATTGTTTGTGATATGGCACCATCTTTTGGATTACTTTGCTCACTGCGGGTGCTGCAGCGTCCTTCCATTTACCTGTAGTTTTTTTTTTGCAATTCAGTCTTCTAGTGTTTTTGCTCATATGGCTTCTTCACTCATTTATCACTCCAAGCAATGTTTCTAAGTTTTACAGTATAACTAAAACTGCTTATACTTACTAAACCGTCCCATGTGTGATGTTTGAAGGAGTGTTTTCATTTATATTTGTACATGCTATTGCAGGGGTTGGCAACCCAAAATGTTGAAAGAGCCATATTGAACCAAAAATACAAAAACAAATCTGTCTGGAGCCGCAAAAAAATAAAAGCCATATTACATACAGATAGTGTGTCATGAGATATATAAATTGAATTAAGAGGACTTAAAGGAAACTAAATGACCTCAAATATAGCTACAAATGAGGCATGATGATGCAATATGTACATATAGCTAGCCTAAATAGCATGTTAGCATCAATTAGCTAGCAGTCATGCAGTGACCAAATATGTCTGATTAGCACTCCACACAAGTCAATAACATCAACAAAACTCACCTTTCATGCACAACCTTAAAAGTTTGGTGGACAAAATGAGACAGAAAAAGAAGTGCTATAAAACACGTCCTAGAAAGTCGGAGAAAGTTATACATGTAAACAAACTACGGTGAGTTCAAGGACCGCCAAAATTAGTAGGACAAAACGACGCTCGCCAAATACTCGAATCAGTGAAGCATGTTTAATATAAACAGTGTGCTTTGTAACAATTAGGGAGGTTTGTGTCATGTTTGTCCTCCCACAGAAACCATATTAAAACAAAAAGTATATTTTTTTCCCCCTCATCTTTTTCCATTTTTCATACATTTTTGAAAAAACTCCAGACAGCCACTCGGGCGGCGCTAAAGAGCCGCATGTGGCTCTGGAGCTGCGGGTTGCCGACCTCTGTGCTATTGTAATGTCATGAGGCTAGTGTCGTTAGCATTACCTAATGTGTTCCAGTAAAAAAGATAACATTTCAAAACCCTGCACACCTGGATTGTTTTCTTGTCCATTTGTGCAACATACACAATAACTCTGATATGGTAGAACGAGCAAGCAGTAGTGGCTCTTTAGTGACTCTTTTATAGGGGGGAAAGGTGATGACAATTCTAAGGGCCGACAGCACGCTGGAGCCCACACACAGCCCCCAGTATCCTCTATGATGAAATACTTTGCATACAATGAACTCGAATTAATTCATACAAATTAATCCAAATAAAAAAAAAAAAGTGTTCTTCCTCAGCAGAATTAAGTGAGTGAAAGCGAACCCAGGCAGGGTTAGGATTTCCACCAAAAAGCGCAATTCCTGACATCAGAAAAGATGGGAAGGAGGCCAGAAATAGGAGTGCAGGGGACCCATGACATTAAAAACTTTCTTTCAGAGAAAGGTGAGCAACATTCCCTCTAAGATGCGAGCCTGCCCAATTGCGTACTAATCACTCTTCCTCTGCGCACAGCAAATCTATGCCGCGCACAAAATCAAATCCCCTCTGAACTCTAAACAAAATAAACACATTAACAATTGATTCTGTATGATTTTGCAATGCAGCTGTGAGTGACAGGTGACAACAAGCGGCTTCAAGAGATCAAACAATGTTCATCAATTATTGTAACGTCTGTTGAGACTCTAAGGAGGACAGGAATTCCATCGATCACTTCATTGTGGCATAAGGGTTTATTGTCGACCGTAACCACACTGAAAACAAGAGTAGAAAACTTCCATCTAGCAAAACTTGTGATTTTCTGTCGCACAAACCAGGCCAAAACCAACTCTCTGTCATCTGTCATATCAGCAGCAGCCACTCGCTCTCTCTCACTTGCGCCCACACACACACTTATGGCACTTAGCCACTGATGCGTTTATGGCCACACAAAAAGGCGGACAACTCCAACATCACACAATGTGTAAATGCCAGGTCTTTACACAATGACTCCCCAATCAGATGTATGCTCATGCAACTCCTGGTACCCCAGCACCTCTAAAACCCTCAAATCAAGACTCCAAACATCCCAGAACAAGCTAGTCAGATTACTTCTAGACCTCAACCCCAGACCCCCCCTCACTCCTACCCAGTTCTCCAAAGTGGGCTGGCTCAGGGTGGAGGACAGAGTAAAACAACTTGCACTGAGCCTAGTCTATAAAATTCGCTACACCTCCCTGATACCGAAGTACATGTCAAACTACTTCCATAACGTAAATGACCGCCATAACCACAACACCAGGGGGAGCTCCACAAACCACGTTAAACCCAGATTCCAATCTAACAAAGGTCTTAACTCATTCTCCTTCTATCAAATGCACTCCCAACAGGTGTACAAGAAAGTGTATCTCTATCCTCCTTCAAAACCGCACTAAAAGAACACCTCCAGGCAGCTACAACCCTAGCCTAACCCCCTCCCCCCACCACATCCCCGGATTGTAAATATCCATCGATCCATCCATCTTCTTCCGCTTATCCGAGGTCGGGTCGCGGGGGCAGCAGCTTAAGCAGGGAAGCCCAGACTTTCCTCTCCCCAGCCACTTCGTCCAGCTCCTCCCGGGGGATCCCGAGGCGTTCCCAGGCCAGCCGGGAGAGATAGTCTTCCCAGCGTGTCCTGGGTCTTCCCCGTGGCCTCCTACCGGTCGGAAGTGCCCGAAACACCTTCCTAGGGAGGCGTTCGGGTGGCATCCTGACCAAATGCCCGAACCACCTCATCTGGCTCCTCTCGATGTGGAGGTGCAGCGGCTTTACTTTGAGCTCCCCCCGAATGACAGAGCTTCTCACCCTATCTCTAAGGGAGAGCCCCGCCACTCGGCGGAGGAAACTCATTTCGGCCGCTTGTACCCGTGATCTTGTTCTTTCGGTCATGACCCAAAGCTCATGACCATAGGTGAGGATGGGAACGTAGATCGACCGGTAAATCGAGAGCTTTGCCTTGGGGCTCAGCTCCTTCTTCACCACAACGGATCGATACAGCGTCCGCATTACTGAAGACGCCGCACCGATCCGCCTGTCGATCTCACGATCCACTCGTCCCCCACTCGTGAACAAGACTCCGAGGTACTTGAACTCCTCCACTTGGGGCAAGATCTCCTCCCCAACCCGGAGATGGCACTCCACCCTTTTCCGGGAGAGAACCATGGACTCGCACTTGGAGGTGCTGATTCCCATCCCAGTCGCTTCACACTCGGCTGCGAACCGATCCAGTGAGAGCTGAAGATCTTGGCCGGAGGAAGCCATCAGGACCACATCATCTGCAAATAGCAGTGACCTAATCCTGCAGCCACCAAACCAGATCCCCTCAACGCCCTGACTGCGCCTAGAAATTCTGTCCATAAAGGTTATGAACAGAATCGGTGACAAAGGGCAGCCTTGACGGAGTCCAACCCTCACTAGAAACGTGTCCAACTTACTGCCGGCAATGCGGACCAAGCTCTGACACTGATTATACAGGGAGCGAACTGCCACAATAAGACAGTCCGTTACCCCATACTCTCTGAGCACTCCCCACAGGACTTCCCGGGGTACACGGTCGAATGCCTTCTCCAAATCCACAAAGCACATGTAGACTGGTTGGGCAAACTCCCATGCACCCTCAAGGACCCTGCCAAGAGTATAGAGCTGGTCCACAGTTCCACGACCAGGACGAAAACCACACTGTTCCTCCTGAATCCGAGGTTCGACTATCCGGCGTAGCCTCCTCTCCAGTACACCTGAATAGACCTTACCGGGAAGGCTGAGGAGTGTGATCCCACGATAGTTGGAACACACCCTCCGGTTCCCCTTCTTAAAGAGAGGAACCACCACCCCGGTCTGCCAATCCAGAGGTACCGCCCCCGATGTCCACGCGATGTTGCAGAGTCTTGTCAACCAAGACAGCCCCACAACATCCAGAGCCTTAAGGAACTCCGGGCGGATCTCATCCACCCCCGGGGCCTTGCCACCGAGGAGATTTTTAACTACCTCGGCAACCTCAGCCCCAGAAATAGGAGAGCCCACCACAGATTCCCCAGGCCCTGCTTCCTCATAGGAAGACGTGCTGGTAGGATTGAGGAGGTCTTCGAAGTATTCTCTCCACCGATCCACAACATCCGCAGTCGAGGTCAGCAGAGCACCATCCCCACCATACACGGTGTTGACACTGCACTGCTTCCCCTTCCTGAGGCGGCGGATGGTGGTCCAGAATTGCTTCGAAGCCGTCCGGAAGTCTTTTTCCATGGCGTCCCCGAACTCCTCCCATGTCCGAGTTTTTGCCTCCGCGACCGCTGAAGCCGCACACCGCTTGGCCTGTCGGTACCTGTCTGCTGCCTCAGGAGTCCCATGAGCCAAAAGAACCCGATAGGACTCCTTCTTCAGCCTGACGGCATCCCTCACCGCCGGCGTCCACCAACGGGTTCTAGGATTACCGCCACGACAGGCACCAACTACCTTGCGGCCACAGCTCCAATCGGCCGCCTCGACAATAGAGGCGCGGAACATTGTCCACTCGGACTCAATGTCCAGCACCTCCCTTGTGACATGTTCAAAGTTCTTCCGGAGGTGGGAATTGAAACTCTCTCTGACAGGAGACTCTGCCAGGCGTTCCCAGAAAACCCTCACAATGGGTTTGGGCCTGCCAGGTCTGTCCGGCATCCTCCCCCACCATCGCAGCCAACTCACCACCAGGTGGTGATCGGTAGAAAGCTCCGCCCCTCTCTTCACCTGAGTGTCCAAAACATGAGGCCGCAAATCCGATGACACAACTACAAAGTCGATCATGGAACCGCGGCCTAGGGTGTCCTGGTGCCAAGTGCACATATGGACACCCTTATGTTTGAACATGGTGTTTGTTATCGACAATCTGTGACGAGCACAAAAGTCCAATAACAGAACACCACTCGGGTTCAGATCCGGGCGGCCATTCTTCCCAATCACACCTCTCCAGGTTTCACTGTCGTTGCCAACATGAGCGTTGAAGTCCCCCAGTAGAACGAGGGAATCACCCGGGGGAGCACTCTCCAGTACTCCCTCGAGTGAATCCAAAAAGGGTGGGTACTCTGAGCTGCCGTTTGGCGCGTAACCGCAAACAACAGTCAGGACCCGTCCCCCCACCCGAAGGCGGAGGGAAGCTACCCTCTCGTTCACCGGGTTGAACTCCAACGTGCAGGCTTTGAGCCGAGGGGCAACAAGAATTGCCACCCCAGCCCGTCGCCTCTCACTGCCAGCAACGCCAGAGTGGAAGAGAGTCCATCCCCTCTCAAGAGAAGTGGTTCCAGAGCCCTTGCTGTGCGTCGAAGTGAGTCCGACTATATCTAGCCGGAACTTCTCCATCTCACGCACTAGCTCAGGCTCCTTCCCCCCCAGCGAAGTGACGTTCCACGTCCCAAGAGCCAGCTTATGTAGCCGAGGATCGGACCGCCAAGTGCCCTGCCCTCGGCTCCCGCCCAGCTCACACTGCACCCGACCTCTATGGCCCCTGCTATGGGTGGTGAGCCCATTGGAGGGGGGACCCACGTTGCCTCTTCGGGCTGTGCCCGGCCGGGCCCCATGGGGACAGGCCCGGCCACCAGGCGCTCGCCATCGTGCCCCACCTCCGGGCCTGGCTCCAGAGGGGGGCCCCGGTGACCCGCGTCCGGGCGAGGGAAATCTTGGTCCTCTGTTTGTGTTCTTCATCGAGGTCTTCGAGCTGCTCTTTGTCTGATCCCTCACCTAGGACCAGTTTGCCTTGGGAGACCCTACCAGGGGGCATAGAAACCCCCGGACAACATAGCTCCTAGGATCATTGGGACACGCAAACTCCTCTACCACGGTAAGGTGGCAGCTCAGAGAGGAGGGATTGTAAATAATCAAATGTATATACTTGTTCCTATGCTTTCTGAGCTCACTATGTTCACTGCTCGCTGTACATATCCTACGAAGTCAGACCTACACTGTTACAATGTCCATTTCTCAGACGATAGACTTGTATGATGACTGAAATATGCTGATAGCAACCTAACCACCCCCCCACCCCCCACCCCCCAACCCCCTCCACATCCCATCCCCCGGATTGTAAATAATTCGATATATTCATATACTCTGATGATTAACTTGTACGATGACTGTATTATGTTGATAGTATATATTTGTACCATGAATTGATTATCGTGGACCCGACTTAAACAAGTTGAAAAACGTATTCGGGTGTTACCATTTAGTGGTCAATTGTACGGAATATGTACTGTACTGTGCAATCTACTAATAAGTTTCAATCAATCAATGCTTATTCTACTGTCATTGATGGCTATTAATCATGATCTGCTATTACGAGATACAGAAATGCTCATAAAAATATATATTTTGCAGGCAGGAATGTACACTTTATCATAATTCATAACATCAATGATTTTGATTAATTATTCTTTTTCAAGCAATGACGGTTTTCACGAAGAAAAATAGCCCACATGGCAGCTTTGTGATATTAGAGTCAAAATGTCAACTTTTTCCTCGTTACATTTTACTTGTTTGCTTAATATTCCCCTTTTTTTTGCATTGTGGACACCACTGCTGAAGACAGTTACTCTTCTGCCAATAAATTGCCTGTCCCAGTTTTGTCTTTGTTAAACTCTACCAAGTGTCTGCCTGTAGGTAGTGACACTTATTAAACCCACCAAATCAAATCAAATTTTGTTTATAAAGCACTTTTCATGAATTTAAATTCAAAGCAAAGTGCTTAACAGACTTAAAAACAATTACCTGATGACCCACCTCCCCACATTGCCTCCATCATCACGCACACACACACACACACACACACACACACACACACACACACACACATATGGTTGCATGACTCATTACAGAGGAGTCAGGTGACGCCTACACCAGCTGTTTAATTATGTTGTGCATCTTGGATATATATTTCATTGTCAAATTTGGAGGCGTTCAAATCACCTAATGCTAATTACGAGCAAGTACATTGTGTTTTCCAATGTAAATTAGCACTGAGCTAGGGCATTTATTTTATGTTGGAGTGTCACCGACAGAGGTGGGTAGTAAAGCACTACATTTACTCCGTTACATTTACTTAAGTAACTTTGTGGATTAATTGTACTTGTCAGAGTAGTTTTAATGTAACATACTGTTTACTTTTACTTGAGTATTTTTGAGAAGAAGAAGCACTACTTTTACTCTGTTGCATTGAGTTTAATTCCGATCATTACATTTATTTATATTACAATTATTTACAATGATCAATTAAGGCTTGCAAAGACGTATTCTTATGCCAGCTACCCTGCTTCCGGCAGGCATTGTCACATGACTGTTTCGCCAATCCAACGTAAGCACTAGTGACGTTTAATTACATTTCACCAATCAAACAAGCACAAAGTACAGCTATAGGAAGCTGAAATAGGTCAGTATTTTATACGTATATGATAAAATAGAGACCTACTTACTTGTTTAACAAGTAGCAGAATGTTCCCAAAGAAGACACTTTAATCATGTGACATGACCCCGGCTGTATGAGAGAACTGCTGAACAGAAACCTTCTAGAACAGTTGACTCGAAAAGCGATCTTTTTGTAGGTCTCTGGTGATCCTAATAGTCACAAATGTCATTTAAACACATTAAACCATTACCAACAACATGAAAAAGCAGTGGACAATTGTATTCATCTTTTGTTCATGTGTGTTATGGCTATGAGTTTTTTTTTCTTGGTCTCTGTCTGGACATCATTCTAGGGAGTCCAGCCTTAGACTGAATATTTTTTTACTCACCCCCCTCCTACCCTTTCCCCAAATGTTACCTTTTTCTTAGCTTTTTAAGGGGCGCCGTAATGTGGCGATCCTCGGCGGTCCGGTCTTGTCTCCCTGTAATGTGTGTCTGCTCTAAGCGGGACTACGCACAATTTTGATTCTTGTATGTCTTGTACATGGTGAGAATTGACAATAAAAGCATAGCATACCATACCACACCATACCATCTGTTAGATCTGTAGCTTTAAAGTTACTAACGCTAGCTTATTAGCATGTAGCATTATCTTCTTCTACTGTATTTACATCTAACATAGTTAAACAGCTGAAATGACCACAATCGTCCCCTAGTGTACGAGAGGCATACTGCGTATGGCCATCAGTCACATTACAGATAAGAGCATGGAAACTAAAACCTCACATATAGCTGTGAAAACAGAAGAAACTTAATTATTCGCCAAATCAGACTAATTTAGTACATACAAACGTGTTGTCCGTCAAAAGTGACACAGCGTCAGACAAGGCAGCAAAAAAATCTTCAATGATTACTTTTAAACTAGCAAAAATAACATTTATATAATATGCTGTCATGTGTGTCAGTAGAAATGTTCACATTTTAGCTTCCAGGAATTCTACTTCCAACAAGAGAAAACATGTTGAAGTAAATTGTAAATTAATTTTATATTTTACACACATGCACAAACATACTCTCGCCAACTATAATTATAGTCCAAGAACCATTAAAAAATAGCTACTAAATAAATCAGAATTTACTCACAAGTTACTCAATACTTGAGTAGTTTTTTCACAGAATACTTACTTATTCTTACTCAAGTAATTATTTTAAAGACTACTTTTTACTTTTACTTGAGTCATATTATTCTAAAGTAACAGTACTCTTACTTGAGTATAATTTTTGGGTACTCTACCCACCTGTGGTCACTGAAAATACATTTTGTATCTCATTCCAGATATATTGACCTACATTTCTGTATGTTCAATTTTACAGTGCTTTGAGGTAAATATTCCTGAAGGATATCACCATCCATCCATTTTCCTCGCTTATCCGAGGTCGGGTCGCGGGGGTAGCAGCCTAAGCAGGGAAGCCCAGACTTTCCTCTCCCCAGCCACTTTGTCCAGCTCTTCCCGGGGGATCCCGAGGCGTTCCCAGGCCAGCCGGGAGACATAGTCTCCCCAATGTGTCCTGGGTCTTCCTCAGGGCCTCCTACAGGTCGGACGTGCCCTAAACACCTCCCTGGGGAGGATATCACCTTAAGTGTTTATTGTTATTTGTCTGCTAAACTGCAGTAGAGACATTAGCGGGTTGAGTTGGTGTCAATCTCATCCTTGACACTTAACAGAAGAAGAGGTAGAAAAATAATTATTTGTTGAGGAACATACAGTACATGCAAAATAAGTTTTGTTTTTGTCAAACTAGTTCAATTGGGATACAAGTTGAAGACCCCTGGCATAGTTTATTCAAGTAACAGCATGAATCGTTTCACTCCCGTGGCTTCTGTACAGCATCATTTTTAGTATCTTTGTATTTCATTTATTTTACTGCCACACTTGCATTTCAAACTGAAAGCTTGGGTGCGCATCAAACAGGATGTCACTCCCAGGTCACTGTTTTTGTTGAGCGGGCTAACGCAGCAGCTTTGCAGACACCCATTAAGGTACTTCAATAAGAACAGAGTATTTCAATATAAATGTGCTTGAAGCCACGACAACCTTTGATGATTTTTTTGAAGTCAAAGAAAATAAAAAGATGAAGTTTGTGTTCTCATGACATCTTTTCGAATGAATCCATTACAAAAATAATACACCCAAAATCAGTTTTCTCCTGTAGTAACTTACTTTGTATGAATGCCTTTGAAATTCTGTGCAAACCGACTGTTAGAACATCAAGAAATAGTGTTCTGTCATCAGCCATGGATTTAGACAATACAGCAGCCTAAAGGAATCTTAAAGGGTACCTATTATGTGCCTATTTTTGTGTATTTTGGAACTGCATAAGTAAAACAACACAATGGAGGCATGGCGGAGATATTTATAAAATAATCTTGCCTTACTTCATACTTCCTCCAAACGAGCAAATCGAAATTTGCCAAATTCGTGACATTTTCCTAAATGTGCGGTTAGCGGAGATCTCCATATATTGTAGAGATTTACCTGAAGAACTTTGTGCAAGTCCGCCATTCAACCCTAACACTGCAGTCAATAAGCTCCTTCTTTTTCTTTATCGTTTTGGTGTGGGGCAGACTGGCTCGTACATGCACATGCATCCTCCACTGTTATCTGTCAGTAAATCAGATGTAGAAGCGCTAAAACTACAACATGGCTGGCAGGGAAAATAATTTTCAAAAAGTGTTTTGAATGTAAAAAAAAAACATAATATGACCCTTTCAAGGGTGGTCCATTCCATATTCAAAATGGATAAAAAGAGAGTCTTAAACTGGGAGTTTTAGAATTGTTTTATGTAAAACAATTCTTATACGGTCGGTCTGAACAAAAGCATTCATCATGTCATTCTCATATAAACATGCCCCCAAACCGCGACTTGTGAGCTTAACGGCATGTTGCATGCACTGTCAGTTAATTTTGAGGAAATGGCCTCTTAAATCACGACACTAACGACCCCAAAGTTACCAGGCAGCTAACTTCCAATGTTCGTAAACATGGCATTCCTCATCTTGTGAGGTTTGAAGGCAAGTTTGGTGAATGTAACACTTGTATTCACCATTGTCAGCTAATTTTGCCTCTGCAGCCCTTAACCTATGTATCAGATCGAGCAAGAGTGGCATACTGTACGTGGTGAGCCTTCTTGCAGGTAAAGCAGCTACTTAAGCGGTGGCCATCCCTTGATACAGTAATCGTCCAACTAAAAGGGTCATTGACCGATTTTTTGTTTGGACTCCGGCAAGTTATTGATCACCAGGTGTGAGGTGGAGAGGCTGAGGACAGACTGATAGCCCTGCAGCAAGGAAATACATCGGTTGTGGGACATTCCATCACTTACCGGATTCTAGCTGCTTAGAGTCTATGGGATGAGCGGGCTCTCTGTGCCATGTTTTGTTACAGCCTCAACACCCGGCTTAAGGATGAGCTGGCTACTCGGGATGACTACCAATCCTTGGAGGAGCTTTTCAAGCTTGCTATTCAGCTTGACAACCATCTATGGGAGCGCACCATTGGATGTCTCCAGCTTGAAGGTACCATTCTTTGGAAGGGGTGCTCAGCCGAAGTTAAAGCTCTTTTTGACTCCGGGGCTGACAGTTGTTTTGTTGACTCTGATTTTAGACTTAGAGACTTAGACTTCCTTTTATTGTCATTCAAATTTGAACTTTACAGTACAGATAAGAAAGAAATTCTGTTGCATTAGCACATGGTAGTACAGGATAAAAGAGCAATAAGGTGTAGATATAAATAAATAGATTACTGTACAGATAAATATATTGCACTTTTGCATATGCATCCACGTTTATGGATGTATGTTGTATAGTCTTTATATTCCAGCGAGTTAATCCATTTTTGGGGGGAATTTATGTGATTATTTTAATGTGTTCAAGAGTCTTACGGCCTGAGGGAAGAAGCTGTTAGAGAACCTGAAGGTTCTGCTACGGAGGCTGCAGAACTTCTTACTAGAGTCCTGCAGTGAAAACAGTCATTGGTGGGGGTGGGAGGAGTCTCTGCAGATTTTCTGAGCCCTGGTCAGGCAGCCGCTTTTTGCGATCTCCTGGATAGGAGGAAGAGGAGTCCTGATGATCTTTTCCGCCGTCCTCACCACTCTCTGCAGAGACTTACAGTCTGAGGCACTGCAGGCTCCAGTCCAGACAGATATGCTGTTGGTCAGTAGGCTCTCTACAGTGCCTCTGTAGAATGTGGTGAGAATGGGGGGAGGGAGCTGTGCTCTTTTCATCCGACGCAAAAAGTGCATGCGCTGCTGAGCTCTTTTTACAAGAGCTCCGGTGTGTAGGGACCAGGTTATACTGTCAGTTATCTGCACCCCAGGAAGTCGGTGCTGCTTAACATCTCCACCGCTGTGCCGTTGATGAAGAGTTGAGTGTGGCTGGACTGGTGCTTCCTTAATGTCGACGATGATCTCCTTGGTCTTGTCGACGTTCAGGACGAGGTTGTTGGTTCTGCACCATTCAACCAGATGTTTCACCTCCTCCCTGTAGTCCATGTCGTTGTTGTCACGGATGAGGCCCACTACTGTTGTGTCGTCCGCAGACTTCACAATGTGGTTAGTAGTGGATCTGGCGCAGCAGTCGTGGGTCATCAACGTGAACAGCAGCGGACTCAGGACGCAGCCCTGGGGGGAGCCGGTGCTCAGGGAGATGGCACTGGAGGTGTTGTCGCCCACTCTCACAGACTGGGGTCTGTCTGTGAGGAAGTCAAGCAGCCAGTTGCATAGGGGGGTACTGAATCCAAGGGGAGCCAGTTTGCTCACCAAGTGCTGCGGGATGATTGTGTTGAACACCGAGCTAAAGTCCAGAAACAAAATCCGCACGTGTGTGTCCTTTCCTTCCAGATGTTCTAAGCTCAGGTGGAGTGCAGAGGAGATGGAGTCCTCTGTGGAGCGGTTAGGGCGATAAGCAAACCGGTTTGGGTCAAATGTGGGGGGAAGTCTGGAGACAATGTATTTCTTTATCAGCCTCTCGAAGCACTTCAGTATGATGGGGAGTGCCACGGGGCGATAATCATTGAGGGAGGAGATTGTGGGTTTTTTAGGCACTGGAATGATTGTGGCCATATTAAAACATGATGGTACCACAGCCTGGGTCAGCGAGATGTTGAAGATGTCTGTGAGAACCCCAGCCAGCTGGTCTGCACATCCCTTAAGCACCCTGCCCGTAATGTCATCAGGTCCCGCTGCTTTCCGGGGGTTCACTCTCCTCAGGGTTTTCCGGACATCCGCTGTGTCCAGGTTGAGCGGCTGCTCATCAGGGCGAGGGATGGATTTCCTCGCCGGAGTGGTGTTAAGTGCCTCAAACCTTGCAAAGTGATTGTTTAGGTTGTTAAGGAAGCTGATGCTGTTGTCACAGGGACGGGGGGCAGCTTTATAGTCCGTGATGACATGTATACCCTGCCACATTTGTCTAGTGTTCGTGGGGTTCTCAAAGAAGTCCTACACTTTCTGACTGTGAGCCCGCTTTGCAACCCTAATGGCACAGTTCAGGTTAGCTCTGGCTTTTGTAAGTGATACCATGTCGCCAGATTTAAAAGCCTTGTTTCGAGACTTCAGCATTGCACGTACCTCACTGTTCATCCAGGGTTTCTCGTTGGCCTGTGTGGGGATGTCCTTGATCACTCTAACATCCTCCATGCACTTCTGAATGTTTGCGGACACAGACTCTGCATACTCCTCCACACATGTTTGATGATTGTCCCAGTCTGTGCTTTCGAAGCAGTCTTGTAATGCTTCCATTGCTCCCTCTGGCCAGGTCCTCACCTGATTCACTGTAGCTTGCTTTCTGATCAGCAGGGGCTTATATGCAGGAATTAGCATCACGGATAGATGGTCTGAGAAGCCGAGTTAAAAATTCCTCTTGTTCCCCTGAGTAGTCCCAAAATGGTACATTCCCTAATGGCAACCTTTAGCTAAGATTTCTTATCAGTCCTATAACTTTACTCTTGTTTTGGCTGAAAATTAACAGTAAGAGAATACGTTTTTTATTATACAAACACCAGGGGTTTTGGGGCTTACTTGGCTTCGCATTCCCAATACCGATTGGTCTAAACTAGCCATCTCTGACTGGAGCCCGTTTTGGCATTTTAGGGCGGCACTTATTCAGAGTCCCCCAGAATCCAGCCAGAGTATTGAACCTGCTAATATATCTGCTGTCCCTAGTGAGTGCCACAATCTTAGAGAAGTATTCAGTAAGGATCATGCTTATCTTTGCCCCCACACAGGCCGTATGATTGCTATCGACCTTCTTCATGGGGCCTCACTACCATCTGCTCGTCTGTTTAATATTTCACTCCCCGAATGTCAGTCTATGGAGGGATATTTATTTCAAAGGCGTTAGCAGCAGGTCACATTAGGCCATCATCTCCCCCTTTTAGTGATGTTTTTTTTTGTAGATAAGAAGAATCCCTATGTCCTTGTATTGATTACAAAGCCTTGAACAAAATTATAGTTAAAAACAAACATCCACTTCCGTTTATGGAATCGGCGATTACTACACTCCAGTCTGCCACTGTATTTTCCAAACTTGACTTGCGCAATGCTTATCATTTAGTGCGGATTAGACAGGGGGATGAATAGGTAGACTGTGTTTAATACTCCTATGGGCCACATTGAATATTTAGTGATGCGTTTGGTTTTACTAATGCATCTGCCACCTTCCAGAGCCTGACCAAAGCTGTGTTGCGCGGTATGCTTGGACCATTTGCTTGCTTGGACGGTTCATAATTGTTTATTTACAAACCCCAAAACCAGTGAAGTTGGCACGTTGTGTATATCGTAAATAAAAACAAAATATAATGATTTGCAAATCCTTTTCAACCTATATCCATTTGAATAGACTGCAAAGACAAGATACTTAATGTTTGAACTGGAAAACTTTATTTTTTGCAAATATGAGCTCATTTGGAATTTGATGCCTGCAACATGTTTAAAAAAAGCTGGCAAAAAAGTCTGAGAAAGTTGAGGAATGCTCATCAAACACTTATTTGGAACATCCCACAGGTGAACAGGCTTATTGGGAACAGGTGGGTGCCATGATTGGGTATAAAAGCAGCTGCCATGAAATGCTTAGTCATTCACAAACAGGGATGGGGCGAGGGTCACCACTTTGTGAACAAATGCGTGAGCAAATTATCGAACTGTCCAAGAACAACATATCTCAACGAGCTATTGCAAGGAATTTAGAGAAATTAACCATCTACGGTCCGTAATATCATCAAAAGGTTCAGAGAACCTGGAGAAATCACTTAATCGATATGTAATATTTCTTCTTTCTTATATGAAATCACCGCAACGTCCCAATTCCATCCTTCATGTTAATTAGCCAGTCATTAGATATGGTTCGTTAGTGAATATCACAACCCTTCATTTTTTTGATCAAATTTGATACTCTAACATTTATCAATGCAGAACACAATTGATTAAAAGCAACAACTAAGAATCAAAAGAAGAAAGATAATCTGCAGTTTTAATCATAATTATCCATCCATTTTCTACCGCTTGTCTCTTTTGAGGTCGTGGAGGGTGCTGAAGCCTATCTCAGCTGCATTCGGGCGGAAGGCGGGCTACACCCTGGACAAGTCGCCACTTCATCGCTGGGCCAACACAGATAGACAGACAACATTCACTCTCACATTCACACACCAGGGGCAATTTAGTGTTGCCAATCAACCTATCGCCACATGCGTGTCTTTGGAGGTGGGAGGAAGCCGGAGTACCCGGAGGGAACCCACGATTATAATTTTTTTAAACTCACTTTTGTATCTCTCCTACAGCGTCCATTGCCATGAATTATGCAAATGAGGCGATGACATAATACAGCGACTTTTAGGACAGCCATAGCTACTTTTCTTGCTTAGGAGTTGGCAACACTGGTTAAGAGCCAACCCTGCCAAGACAAAGGTTGAGGTTGAATGGCCGATTCCTCCTTTTTGAAGACTCCTACAGAGATAGCCGCGTCACAGAGCCTTTGATCAATGTTAGTCAAGACTCATTTTAGGTGGTTCTCTTATATAAAGTGCCTTGTCATTCAATAATTTACAATTTAATGAGCTTCTTCATGCAAAGGCTCAAGCTACCTACCTCAATCACCTCTTATCCAGTGTTCCATGTGTCCAAAACGAATCCTGTGTTCCATCCATCCATCCATCCATCCATTTTCTACCGCTTGTCCCTTTTGGGGTCGCGAGGGGTGCTGGGGCCCATCTCAGCTGCGCCAGTTGAGAGCAGTCCCTTAAGCTCTTTAGTCGAGCCTCCTTCTCCACCTAGGCTACTCGACAGCCATCCATCTTATAATGTTAGGGCCATAATTGACACAAGGAAGCGTGGTAGAAGCGTGCAATATCCTGTAGATTGGGAGGGTTATAGTCCTGAATAATTCTTAAGGGGTAAGCAATCATTTTAGATCCCTCTCTTATCACTGACTTCCATTCTAAGTTTACTGATAAGCCTCGTGGGTCACCAGGTGGGATGATGAGGGTACTGATATGTTTTGTATTGTGGCACATCTTGTTGACTAAGTTCTGTGCAGTCACCTTGTCTTTCTTTTGCACAGATCACCTGAGTGCTAAACAGGTGTGGCGCCAGGAGACTCTCCTGCAACTGTCTGTCAAATGTTTGTGTCCGTTCACTTACAGCGCACGGACACCCGCAATGTTGATTCTGCCCCGGCAGATTTGGTACAGCATGGCAACATAAGATAGCTGAATTCTGATTGGATGAAAACTCTATAACCTAAAAACAACAGCGCTGGAAGGAGCATTATATGACATGAAGACAATATGAATACTTTTCGATATTTAGGGAAAGTAAATTAAAAATATCTTTAATTATAACCGTGATTTCTGGTTATGTTAGGCCAGCAGAGAAGGCCTTGCTGGCCCTGACGGTACACCACTGTATGTTCCGTAATGTAACATTTAAACATGCCTGAAACTAATAAATCATAACCATAACCTTTATGATACAACATTTTTGACCAAACTTACACACTCATGTCTGAACTGATGTCACAAAAAATAAGCACTTGCAGAACCTAATATAAACACCTAAACTGATCTGTATACCTGTGGTACTTAATACTAACCTAGTGGTGTCCAAAGTTTTTTTTCTCTATTTTGGGGGGATGTGGTTTCCTGACTTTAGCATGAGGAAATCTTATTTAGATCTATTTATTTGAGGACCCCAGCTATTTGCTATGCTTCTCACAGTTATTAAAGACATTTTAAATCCGGTTTTACACATGAAAAAAACAATTACAGTGGAACCTCGATTTACAAACTTAATTGGTTCCTAAACATGGTCAGCCAACCGAAACGTTCCTATAGTGAAGCAGAGTTCCCCATAAGAATCTATGTAAACTTCAATAATTGGTGCTAGACTCGACAAAAGTCTCTATTTTAGTAAAAAACTGACCACTTTGAAGATTATGTAGATTATAATGTACAAAACCCAAAACCAGTGAAATGGTGTAAATTGTAAATAAAAACAGAATACAATGATTTGCAAATCCTTTTCAAGTTATATTCAATTGAATAGACTGCAAAGACAAGATACTAAATGTTCGAATTGGAAATATATTTTTGCAAATATTAGCTCATTTGGAATTTGATGCCTGCAAAATGTTTCAAAAAAGCTGGCACAAGTGGCAAAAAAAGACTGAGAAAGCTCATCAAACACTTTTTTGGAAAATCCCACAGGTGAACGAGCTAATTGGGAACAGGTGGGTGCCATGATTGGGTACAAAAGCAGCTTCCATGAAATCCTCAGTCATTCACAAACAAGGATGGGGCGAAGGTCACCACTTTGTGAACAAATGCGTGAGCAAATTGTCCAACAGTTTAAGAACAACATTTCTCAACGAGTTATTGCAAGGAATTGAGGGATTTCACCATCTACGGTCCATAATATCATCAAAAGGTTCAGAGAATCTAGAGAAATCACTGCACGTAAGCAGCAAGGCGGAAAACCTACATTGAATGCCCGTGACCTTTGATCCCTCAGGCGGTACTGCATCAAAAAGCGACATCAGTGTGTAAAGGATATCACCACATGGGCTCAGAAACACTTCAGAAAACCACTGTCAGTAACTACAGTTTCACGCTACATCTGGAAGTACAAGTTAAAACTCTACTATGCAAAGCGAAAGCCGTTAATCAACAACACCCAGAAATGCCCGAGCCCGAGCTCATCTAAGATGGACTGATGCAAAGTGTAAAAGTGTTCTGTGGTCTGACAAGTCCACATTTCAAATTGTTTTTGGCAACTGTGGACCTCATGTTCTCCGAAAAGAGGAAAATAACAATCCCGATTGTTCAAAAGCCAGCATCTGTGATGGTATGGGGGTGTATTAGTGCCCAAGGCATGGGTAACTTACACATCTGTGAAGACACCATTAATTGCGAAAGATACACACAGGTTTTGGAGCAACATATGTTGCCATCCAAGCAACGTTATCATAGACACCCCTGCTTATTTCAGCAAGACAATGCCAAGCCACGTGTTATAATGAAGCGTGGCTTCATAGTAAAGGAGTGCAGGTACTAGGAAATGCCATGTAACACAGTGGTAAAAATGCCCTTTTTTGCAATGTGTTGCTGCCATTAAATTTGAAGTAAATGATTATTTGCAAAAATTAATTAAGTTTCTCAGTTCGAACATTAAATATCTTGTCTTTGCAGTGTATTCAATTGAATATAAGTTGAAAGGGATTTGCAAATCATTGTATTCTGTTTTTATTTACGAATTACACAACGTGCCAACTTCACTGGTTTTGGGTTTTGTTTGTATACTATACATATACATCAAACCAAAATAACAAAATAACAAGGAGGTAATTAACTCAACCAAACAAACAACAACAACGGCCAGCTGAAATGTCCACACATGCACGCATGTTAACGTCCAGGTTACAAACAAAAAAAAGGTTAAATCCTCTTTACTTTTTGTTCTACTAGAGCAGTGGTTCTTAACCTTGTTGGAGGTACCGAACCCCACCAGTTTCATATACACATTCACCGAACCCTTCTTTAGTGAAAACAATTTTTATTTTTTAATTCAAGACAAAGTTATATGTTTTTTTTACTAGTGCACAAAATGAACTGTGCATGAACATCACCTTGTTCAAAGAACAAAACCAACACAGTGCATGAACTCACAACAAATGACACACTTGCAAATCAGATGGAAAATTAGAGGGAACCTTGTTTGGGGGTATCCAAAATACTTAGACTTAGACTTCCTTTTTATTGTCATTCAAATTTTAACTTTACAGTACAGATATGCCAATAGGGAGAAGTTTTTATTTACACGATTGATTGATTGAAACTTTTATTAGTAGATTGCACAGTACAGTACATATTCCGTACAATTGACCACTAAATGGTAACACCCGAATAAGTTTTTCAACTTGTTTAATTAAGTCGGGGTCCACGTTAATCAATTCATGTGTCTGGTGTGTCTTGACCGCTGCGGCAGAGGCTCTGCCGAACCCCTGAGGCCGACTCACCAAACCCCTAGGGTTCAATCGAACCCAGGTTAAGAACCACTGTACTAGAGGCACACAACAAGCAACTAACAACACCCTAAGAAGCAGTACGGGACGAATGTAGAGATGTGACAGACTAGAGTGTAGGTTGAGAGAGAGGAGGGGATGAAGAGGGGGAAGTGTGGAGGGTAGTGCGGGGGAGAAGGGACACTGTCTTACTGTTCTAAAAGGGAGTCTTCTTTTGCTGGTGTTTCCTCTCTTCTTTTCCTCTTGATGTTGGTTTCACTCGGACCAGGCTGGGCCTCACATGTTCTTGCTGTACCAGGAATTTGTCCAGCGTGCCTTGCTTTTGGCGGCTCTTTAAAATCTGCGTCATAATGCTGTCATTAGGGTCCTACTGGACACTGCCTTGCCTGGATATGTGTTGAACACAACACTCTGAATTAGGGATGTCCCGATTCAGGTTTTTGCACTTCCGATCCGATACCGATGTTGTTTTTGCACTTCCGATCCGATACCGATACTGGCCGATACTGGCCTATCCGAGTATGTATTAAAGTTGAAAGGTTTTTTGCCTACTTAGTTGTCAGATTCATGTTGAAAAGGGTTTTAGTACTCTTGATAACAACTAGCCAGCTGAATTATCAATCAAATCAAATCAACTTTATTTATAAAGCACATTTAAAATTTACCACAGGGGTAGCCAAAGTGCTGTACAATGGGCAGGTTAAAAGATAATACGAGTACCGAGCAAACACAACACAACACAAACAGAACACGATAAAAAATAAATAAATAAAATAGAATAAATAAAAACATAAAAACATAAAAACAGATTCACAGCAGGTGTATTATGGGGCGCCATTGCAGGATGGATATCACTCAGTGTTAAAAGCCATGGAATAAAAGTATGTTTTTAAGAGAGATTTAAAAACAGGAAGAGAGGAGGCTTGTCTAATACTCAGAGGTAGGTCGTTCCAGAGCTTGGGAGCAGCAACGGCGAAAGGTCTGTCACCTCTAAGCTTCAGCCTTGTGTCAGGGACCGTCAACAGCAGCTGATCGGCTGATCTTAAGGATCGAGTGGGGCAGTAAGGCTGAAGGAGGTCGGAGAGATAGGTTGGCGCGAGGTTGTTTAGACATTTAAAAACAAATAAAAGGAGTTTAAAATTGATTCGATAACGCACAGGGAGCCAGTGAAGGGAGGCTAAAATAGGGGTGATTAGGTGAGTTTGAATAATACACAATGGTTGGTAACAAGAAACTGACCTGTTTATTCAAGGATAAACACAAAATAGACAACATTATACATGACAAACAGAAATGGCATCATTGAACAGTAAAAAAGTGAACAGTATAAAGTGCAATTAATGCTGTAAACATTATTAAAAAAAAGCAAAACACACAAACAACCTGAGTAGGATAAAATGTCTATAGCTCAGCATCGATACTTGCTCTTGAACAAGTGTAAACTTGAAAAAAAAAATATATATATATATATCTACACACTCCCTTCAATTGTTTGCCCCCCTGACTGCATAATGGGGAGATGTGTGGGATGGTGCGTCGAAAGCCCACTTTACTCACGAGAGATAACGGCTCATCATCCAGAATTATTTCCTCGGCAATGACTCTAGTTATCCCCTGGGCTTTAGCACTGTTCAGTGGCAGTATGTCACGCTTCGCCAACGTTTCTGTCAGAGATAGTTGGGTAAGACCTTTATTTTTCTTTTCGTCAGTTTTCTTCAGAAATTCTTCATATTCTTTACAGTGGTATTTCACTAAATGCTTGATCAGATTTGTTGTATTAAAATGTCTTACAACTTTACCACCACGCTTGACTTTATTGTGGCATGTTTTGCACTCCACCTCTTCATCTTTTTCGTTTTGTAGGGTAAAATAATCCTGTTAAGAATTCTCCATGTTTATCTATGTTTTCAGATACTTTATTTTGAAGCATTTCTTGACAGTGTCACTTCCGCTTCTTTCCTGTAGGGGTCCCTTTTGACGTGTGTTAATGTGTGCTGACTTGTTTCTCTGCTACGTTTAATCGGTGCTCTAGTCTTTGACGATGTGAGTATGTTGATTATTATATAAGACTAATTTAGTTTATTAATAGACATCACTGTGTTTGTGTAACATTTAGTGGTGTTTTATGAGTATTATTGGTGCTGTGTTGTCAGAATGCTACGACCTAACATCTCCCTGTTAAGGATAGCATTGTTGCTGCTAATGTGGCTAGCTCACATGCCATTGTAGAAATGCAATATATTATGTCTCTAGTATTTTACTTTGAGCATATATTTATATTGTTGTTTAGTTAAATGACATAAATGTTGATGGGTGTTAGTATCTGTAAATCACAAGCAAACTAAATAACTGAACCTAAACCAATATGCATCATTAAAGTTGGAAGAGTCCAAATGATGACTGTGTGTTCTCTGACCGAAACCCCAACGTGGTCAATATCCGAAAAAACCAGTCGCAGAGTTTAATACTCAACAAATCCCACAAAGTTGACATTTTTACCGGTAACTTCCGCTCGCCTTTCGGAACCATGAACCGGCATCCGCTTCCGATTAGGACGGTTAGGACACAGACCTGTGGATGTGTTGAAGGTGTGCTGGAAAATGCGGAACCAAATTAGGGAGCAGCAGAAAAGTGGAATGTATTATTTAAATCGGTGCGTTGGAAAACACGGACCGGATTTTTTTTTAAAACTGGATCTGGATCGGCATTTTCTCATGCCCTGCAGATACGCATTTTTTGGCAAATATCGGCGGCCGATCCGATCCAAATACCGGATCGGGACAACCCTACTCTGAATGATCTCCCAACAGCCGCATATTTCTTTAATTTTAGCTGAGGGGATATCCACTGTGGTCTCCTCTGCCCCCCTCTTTTTGTTGCGACAGAGAAGCCCTTCTGCTGTCAGCTCGGTGGTGTGCTCGTCCGTCAACTCCTCCACGTCATCCTTGTCCATTTCCAGCCCCATCGTATTACCGAGGGACACAATCTCCTCGAAAACTGATGCAGGTTCAACTTCGGTGGTGTCCCTCTCTGCAACAGATGCGAGCCACAGCTTCCGCCACGCAGTGTTAAGGCCCCTCTGCGTCACGCTATTCCATGCCTTGTCAATGAGTCGGGATGTTACAATGATCCTTCCAAAAGTCTCGGAGGTTTAGCTGTGTGTCAGATGTGATGTCAAAACATCGCTGGAATAAGGGCTTTGTGTAAAGTACCGGTACCAAAATGTATTTTGATACTTTTATACATAAAGGAGACCACAAACAAATGTTTGGCTTTATTTTAAAGGGGAACATTATCACAATTTCAGAATTGTTAAAACCATTAAAAATCAGTTCCCAGTGGCTTATTATATTTTTCGAAGTTTTTTTCAAAATTTTACCCATCACGCAATATCCCTAAAAAAAGCTTCAAAGTGTCTGATTTTAACCACCCGTCCATTTTCCTGTGACGTCACATAGTGAAGTCAACACAAACAAACATGGCGGAAAGAACAGCAAGCTATAGCGACATTAGCTCGGATTCAGACTCGGATTTCAGCGGCTTAAGCGATTCAACAGATTACGAATGTATTGAAACGGATGGTTGTAGTGTGGAGGCATGTAGCGAAAACGAAATTGAAGAAGAAACTGAAGCTATTGAGCCATATCGGTTTGAATTGTATGCAAGCGAAACCGACGAAAACGACACGGGAGAAAGCGAGGACGAATTCAGCGATCGCCTTCTAACCAACAAATGGTATGTGTTTGTTTGGCATTAAAGGAAACTAACAACTATGAACTCAGTTTACAGCATATGAAATACATTTGGCAACAACATGCACTTTGAGAGTGCAGACAGCCCAATTTTCATCAATTAATATATTCTGTAGACTTACCCTCATCCGCGCTCTTTTCCTGAAAGCTGATCTGTCCAGTTTTGGAGTTGATGTCAGCAGGCCAGGGAAGCTAGGGTCGATAGGGGGTTTAGCTCGCTCGTCTGCGGGAACAAACTGCCGCTATTGCTTGCCGTGCTACAGAGGTCCTTTGTCCCTGAATTGCTCACACACTCCGGCAGATTCAATGGGGGTCTGGCGGCAGATTTATTTGACTTTATCTTTGGAAATGCATCTGCTTTGAGTGTCGCAGGATATCCACACATTCTTGCCATCTCTGTCGTAGCATAGCTTTCGTCGGTAAAGTGTGCGGAACAAACGTCCAATTTCTTGCCACTTTCGCATCTTTGGGGCACTGGTGCAACTTGAATCCGTCCCTGTTCGTGTTGTTACACCCTCCGACAACACACCGACGAGGCATGATGTCTCCAAGGAACGGAAAACAGTCGAAAAAACGGAAAATAACAGAGCTGATTTGACTCGGTGTTTGGGAAAATGGCGGATTGCTTCCCGATGTGACGCCACGTTGTGACGTCATCGCTCCGAGAGCGAATATTAGAAAGGCGTTTAATTCGCCAAAATTCACCCATTTAGAGTTCGGAAATCGGTTAAAAAAATATATGGTCTTTTTTCTGCAACATCAAGGTATATATTGACGCTTACATAGGTCTGGTGATAATGTTCCCCTTTAACAAAAAATCTTACGGTACGTTCTCTGAACCTTTTGATGACATTACGGACCGTAGATGGTGAAATCCCTAAATTCCTTGCAATAGCTGGTTGAGAAATGTTGTTCTTAAACTGTTGGATAATTTGCTCACGCATTTGTTCACAAAGTGGTGACCCTCGCCCCATCCTTGTTTGTGAATGATTGAGCATTTAAAGCAGGGGTAGGGAACCTATGGCTCTAGAGCCAGATGTGGCTCTTTTGATTACTGCATCTGGCTCTCAGATAAATCTTAGTTGACGTTGCTTAACACAATAAGTAATGAATAATACCGCTGGTAATCACAGTGTTAAAAATAACGTTCAAAATATAAAACATTCTCATGCATTTTAATCCATCCATCCGTTTCCTACCGCACCTGTTCAAGAAGTTGCAATAATGGTAAGAAGTATTTTATTTATTATTGGTTAGCTTCAGAATACGTACAATAATATGTACACATATTATGTATATATTCGTATACATGTTAGATTTTTTTATTGCTATATTAGCCTATTTATACCTGCATTGTCCTTTTCATCCTTACACTTTCCATCATTGTAACTGAGCTACTGTGTTGAACTATTTCCCTTGTGGATCATTAAAGTTTGTCTGAGTCTAAGTCTAAGTCTAATAACAATGTTCAGTGTTAAAAAATGTTATGTGGCTCTCACGAAAATACATTTTAAAATATTTGGCTTTCATGGCTCTCTAAGCCAAAAAGGTTCCCGGCCCCTGATTTAAAGGAAGATGCTTTTATACCCAATCATGGCACCCGCCTGTTCCCAATTAGCCTGTTCACCTGTGGGATGTTCCAAATAAGTGTTTAATGAGCATTCCTGAACTTTATCAGTCTTTTTTGCCACTTGTGCCAGCTTTTTTTGAAACATGTTGCAGGCATCAAATTTCAAATGAGCTAAAAATTGCAAAAAATAAAAGTTTTTCCAGTTCGAACGTTAAGTATCTTGTCTTTGCAGTCTATTCAAATGAATATAGGTTGAAAAGGATTTGCAAATCATTGTATTTTGTTTTTATTTACCATTTACACAACGTGCCAACTTCACTGGTTTTGGGGTTTGTAAATTATGGTTCTAATAGTGGACTTGTTCCTTCCCTATTTCCATCCATCCAGCCAAAACTGTGCATCGTTGGCATATTCCTCACAAATAGTTTTTTTAAGTCGAGAGTGATTCCCCTTTTCTTTCCAGGCTCATTTATTGGATTTTTTAGACCCATGGTGAGTAACAAAACACACAATACATTGTGAATGGCGAGAAAAGTAGTGTTTTGTAAACAAAATGACAGTGCCGTGTGTGAACACAACGTAAATTGTAAATAATGTAAATAATTCAATGTATACACCCTGATGATGATCTTGTGTGATGACTGTATTATGATGATAGTATATATGATAGTATATATCTGTATCATGAATCAATTTAAGTGGACCCCGACTTAAACAAGTTGAAAAACGTATTCGGGTGTTACCATTTAGTGGTCAATTGTACGGAATATATACTGCACTGTGCAACCTACTAATAAAAGTCTCAATCAATCAAAAAAAAAACAGGATGTGAGGTAGGGTGCCCCGCCTCTCCAAAATGGTTGTGCCGTAATACTGTTGTCAAAATAACAGCATCCTAAGACTTTAGCGGCACACAATGAAAAAAAAATTAATGGAACTTTCGTGCATCAAGGCATTGTCCACACACAGAGACATATTTGGCTACATCTAAACATTCGTCGACCGAAAAGGTGGCAAATGGAGGTGTCCATGGATCGAGGTTTCACTGTACTGCGTGTACAGTATTGTACTAACAAAAGGTGCAATTATACAACATCATGTTTTTTCAAAGAATCTTCTTGCTGAAAAATGTTAGGTGAATTGACTTTTTACTCAGAGCCTTCTGCTGGATTTTTAGGTGGAGCCCTCGTTTCCCCCCTGCAGATAGCACCATCCAACCCGTTTGAGTTTAAGTTCCATCCATCCATCCATTTTCTATCGCTTGTCCCTTTTGGGGTCGCGGGGGATTCTGGAGCCTATCTCAGCTGCATTCGGGCGGAAGGCAGGTACACCCTGGACGAGTCGCCACCTCATCGCAGGGCCTACACAGATAAACAGACAACATTCACACTCACATTCACACACTAGGGCCAATTTAGTGTTGCCAATCAACCTATCCCCAGGTGCATGTCTTTGGAGGTGGGAGGAAGCCGGAGTACCCGGAGGGAACCCCCGCAGTCACGGGAAGAACATGCAAACTCCACACAGAAACATCCCGAGCCCGGGATTGAACTCAGGACTACTCAGGACCTTCGTATTGTGAGGCACATGCACTAACCCCTGTATCACCGTGCTGCCCAGTGGTTTGTATGTACTCTATATCCAACTTTATGTATTATTCTAACTGATTTGTTTTGTAACACCGTTAATGAATGAAGTGCACTTTTGTAGTTATTTACCCATATTTCTGCACAATAACTCAGATATGGTAACACTAGCGAACTACTGAGTTTAAGTTACTTTTTTCAAATAATTCATAACAAAGAAAATATTTGTATGAATACTCTTGAGAGTGTATGCCGAACCGTGAATAGATGGGGATTTTTCTGTTTTTTATGTGAGTCTACAGTGATGACTGCTGAGGTAATGTGGTCTTCTGGTAGTTGCAAAAAGCATCAACATGCAGTTTATCTAATTTTACCACCACTGCACATTATGAGCCTTTGCAATTGTATAAACAAATATAAATGTTAACATGTTAAAATTGTGAACTGTACATCTCCTGTTTTGACAAAAAATATGTAAAGCACTTGTCAACACCTTGCAGGTTTCAAATGATGCTGAAGTAATTGTTTCTATCCTATGCTGTGACATCACACACACACACGACTTTGTAGATGTAACAATCATACATTGTGCAAAATATTTTTTTTTAATTCACTTATACTTTTATAACTGTACTCCAGCATTGTGGGCATTCTGATGATGGGCATATATTCTGAATAATTATTAAGACAGACACGCTAAATGGATTGCACTCCTTATTCTGCTCACTAAAGAGACACAATCCTCTGTGTGCATGTGGAGATAGATAGGTGGATAAATCGACTTTTATTCATCCCACAATGGTGAAATTATAAGGTTGCAGTGCAGATTTTTACATATAGTAACAGTGGTAAAACGTAATGGAAAACTAAAATTTAGTAATAAATAATACATATTGTGCACTCACAGTTGCACTATGTATAGATGAAAATAAAACAAGCACTATCTTAACACCCGCATTGCACACCAAGAAAAGAAAAACCACAGTAATCACATGAGTGCGTTGTAAAGTCTTTTGTCAGTGGGTAGAAAAGACCTGTGGTAGCGCTCCTTCTGTTACTGTGAATGTAATAGTCTGAAGGTGCTACTCCGGGCCTCCACAGTGTCATATATGGGCTGAGAGGAAAATGGATATAATAGATGTCAACATCCTTCTGTCGGCCACCTCCTCAATGCTGTCTATTGGGCAGCCTAGGACGGAGTCAGCTCTCTTAATCAGGTTGTTAAGTGTGTTAGTAGATTGGCTTTGAGTGTGCAATCAAGTTTGCACATGTGCTAGTACACACAAACCTTTGGTAAACCAGGCCCTTAGTGTCTGTAAATAATATGCAACTATAATTATTTGACACTTGTTTATAATAACAAATGTGGTGTTTTAGACTGCAATAGTGTTCAATTAAGGACAGTTATGACTTACGTCAAGCTTGATTCAGTTTAAGAGACTGTTCAAACTACAAGTGTTCACAAAGTACACAGAACAAGAATTATGATGAACATCTTGAACCCCTTTTTTTTATTGAGACAAATATTATTTATGTATTTAATATTTTTTTGCTTACTATGGTATATTTTTTATTTATTTATTTGTCCACTGTTCTGTTACAGAAAACAAGGAAATTGGATAAAATTGCTGTGGTATGAAAAGGGGTAGGATTAAATAAGCTCTGCTTCTTCCTACTCCTTTTCAGACGTGCTGTAATGAAACAACTGGAATTGGGTGATGTATTACATTGTATTGTATGCATGTTCGAAATAAATGAAACTGAACTGTGTGCTGTTATCTGCTTAGTTGCAGCGTAGCTACTAGCCTGTAGCCTAATGTTTACCTTTTATAAATGACTTCACTAAAATGCAAAAAAAGATCTACATCGTGTGCTTCTTGGAGGATAATTAGACATTAACTGGTTGTCCAGCTTTGCACAAATGAACGCACTGCTTGTATCAGGGCTTATACTGGATATATTAAATGCAGTATTCGGCCTTCACAAGACACAGGGTAAAAAATATTTTCTATATAAAAATAAATTAGACACACACACACACACACACTAAAACACAGACTACAATATATACATGTCAAACATGAATGAATTATAAGCAAATCAAAACATGGCTATCAAAATAAACAAATCAATAAATGCCAATTGCACCATACTTAGGCTTAGCACGACAGCCAAACATTAGCCATGTGGCCTGGTCATCATGCCAAACACTGTACCAGCAAACTTTACGAAACACATTTACTATTAAATGAAACACTGATAACATCCACTATATGGATTTCAATTGAATACTGAACATAAAATACATTGATGGATGAAAACAATGACGTTAAACAGAGTTGCTTAAAACATGGTGTGGAGGGGGCGTGGTCCACGCGTCACCTGTGGGCGGAGCATGTGCGGAAGCCGGCTACGGAGCAGCTGCAGGTGAGTGGATAACACAGCTGGAACAGGTTGTCTGATCACCTATCTCTTTATTTAAAACAGCGTGAGGAGCCCGGAGAGGCAGAGAGAGACGGAGAGTGAGAAGGAGAGAGAGAGACCCAAAAATCCAAAAGGAAAGAAAAAGAAAATAAAACAAACTCAAAATCCTACTAACCAGCCTGATTCTTCCAGTTCACAGCGAACCCCGCAACACGACCTGTTACAGTGGCACCCAACTGGCAAGTGACGGGAGGAGAGGAAAATGGCTGAGCAGAACCCCCTGACAGCGCTGGGTCAAGTTTGACGGAAGTCGCAGCGGCAAACCATCAGCAGATGGACGTGGTCCGCCACCAGATGGCTCAGCAGGGACGGACGGATTCTGCAGGCGATGGCCGACAGAATGGGGGTGCCACCATGCAGCGGATGGGGGCGACAGAGAACCCACAGGCCTTCCTGGACGTCTTTGAGGCCACGGCTGCGGCATGTGAGTAGCCCGAGGAGGAATGGGGTGTGAGACTGCGGCCGCTGCTTGCAGGAGAGGCGCAGCGGGCAGCGTTGAGCCTACCAGCGGCCTCCAGGGTGATGTTCCCGGACCTGAGGAGGGCCATCCTGGACCGGGTGGGCAGTTCGGCAGGCCCTGAGGCTGGGCTCAGATGACAGGCCATTCGCACTCGGGCAGCAGTTGCGTGACGCGGCCACACGATGGCTGCACCCCACCAGGTACGACAGTGCCATGTTCGAACTCATCCTGCTCGAGCAGTTCCTGGCGGCCATCCCGGATCGGACTTCGGCGTGGATCCAGTATCACCGCCCGCGCGATCTACAAGCGGCGGTGACCCTGGCAGAGGACCACCTGGCTGTCCACCGCGAGGCAGGACGGGAGTAGGCGGCCCGGAGGGGAACGGAGCAGCCGGTACCACGCCGCGCCAACGGTCCGCGCAAAGGCAGGGGCAAACGCCGGCGATGACGAGATTCCGGCCAGCAGATGCGGACACGACCCACAGACAGGTTCCCGCACGACACACCCCAACACTGCGCAGGAGGCATCGACGATCCACAACAGTCTCATCCGGGAGGGCAAGCCGGGGTTGTAATCTGTCTTCTGCTCCTCCTCTCTTACAGGGCCCGAGCACTGCTGAGGGGGGGGGCTTCCCCCACAGACTGCGCTTTGCGCACCCGGGCAGGTGTGCTGGAAGTGCGGGCAGCCTCGTCACGTACGGTGAGAGTGCCCACTGATGGAGGTGGGCCAGGTGATGCAGGTGGTCGGCCTTCCAGCACCCTCTCCCGATCCAGGAGAGGCGTACTGCGTCCCGGTAAGGGCACAAGGGAGTACATACCGGGCTATGGTGGATTCAGGCTGTAGACAGTCCATGATCCATCAGAACCTGGTTCGACCCGGGGCTTTGAGGCAGGCGACACGGGTAAAAATTAGGTGTGTTCATGGGGATGTGCACGAGTACCCGATGGTGCCAGTGGAAATTTGGTATAATGGGCAAAAGCATGTCAAGGTTGCTGTAAGTGCGCACATTACGCCCCCTATACTTTTAGGCACAGATTGGCCGGGATTCAATAGTTTAGTCACACAATGCATGGTGGTGCGTTCACAGACCGTAGGAGAGGGGAGTGTGCACGTCGTTCTCAGTGGCGACGCGAGTGCATCCGAGACGGCGTGGGGGGGAACCAGCGCCGGCTTCGCAGGAAGCCCGCCCAGATCCCGGTGGGCCCCCACGAATGATTTCCCCCTCGAGCAGTCTCGCGATGAAACTTTGCGTGCGGCCTGGGACCAGGTGAATTATATCGACAGTCAGCTGGTGCGCCCGGGAGCAGCGCGGGTATTCCCTTATTTTTCAATTATCAGGGATAGGTTATATCGAGTGAGCCGTGACACTCAAACATGCGAGGAATCCACCCAGTTGTTGGTGCCAAAACGCCGCCGGGAAATGATTTTCCAGGCCGCACACCATAACCCGATGGCTGGCCACATGGGGTATGAGAAAACACTTAATCGAGTCATGGTCTCATTCTATTGGCCGGGCATCCGGGCAGACGTGCGGCGTTGGTGTGCTGCCTGCTCGGACTGCCAGCTGGTGAACCCAGCGGCCAACCCGAAGGCGCCCTTGCGCCCATTGCCACTCATGGAAGTCCCCTTCGAGAGAATGGGTATGGACCTCATCGGACCATTTCATCTGAGTACACGGGGATATCGCTTTGCGCTAGTCCTGGTGGATTACGCAACGCGCTGTCCCGAAGCAGTGCCACTGCGCTCCATTTCAGCAAAAAGTGTCGCGCAGGCCCTGTTTCAGGTCATCTCCCGAGTTGGAATCCCGAAAGAGATTCTGACTGACCAGGGCACGTCCTTTATGTCACGCACGATAAAGGAACTATACGGGTTATTGGGAATTAAAGCGATCCGTACCAGCGTGTACCACCCACAAACAGACGGGCTGATGGAGCGGCTAAATAAGACGCTGAAAACCATGATCCGTAAGTTCACGCACGAGGACAAACCAAATTGGGATAAATGGCTGGATCCCCTAATGTTTGCGATGCGGTAGGTTCCTCAGGCCTCGTCAGGTTTTGCGCCTTTTGAGCTATTATACGGCAGGAAGCCGCGCGGGGTGCTGAACGTAATTAAAGAAAGCTGGGTGGAGGGTCCAAGCACCAGCAAAAATGAAATTCAGTATGTCATAGACATGAGAGCAAAACTCCATACGGTGGGGAACCTGTCACGTGAGAATTTGCTACGCGCCCAGAAATGTCAACAGCGCACGTATAACCAGGGGACCCAGCTAAGGAAATTTTCACCGGGAGAAAAAGTGTATTACTCCCAACATCCAGCTCAAAATTACTTGCCCGCTGGCAAGGGCCCTTTGAAGTCACACGGCAGGTGGGAGATGTGGATTACGAGGTTCGACGCTCGGACCGGGGCGGAGACATGCAAATATACCATCTGAACCTGCTGAAAGCATGGAGGGAGGCGGAGCCTGCTTCCATGGTAACCCTAGTGGAGGAACAGGAGGAGTTTGGGCCCGAGGTCCCGCGCTTGGCCCCGCCCTCCTCCCTTCCCTGTGACCATCTGCTCTCGTTAGCACAGAAAGCGGACGTTGCTAAGCTGCAACGGCGCTTCGCTGATGTGTTCTCCCCTCGGCCCGGGCGCACAAACCTCATCCAGCATTCGATTGAGACTAGCCCGGGGGTTACGGTGCGGTCTCGGCCATACCAGCTTCCCGAACACAAGCGCAAAGTAGTTCGGGAGGAATTAAAAACAATGCTGGAATTGGGGGTATTAGAAGAATCCCACAGTGCATGGTGGAGCCCCATCGTTCTGGTAGGGAAGAAGGATGGGTCTGTGCGGTTCTGTGAGGATTACCGCAAGGTGAATGAAGTGTCACGTTTTGACGCATACACAATGCCTCGGGCCAACGAGCTCCTGGATCGGCTGGGCACTGCTCGTTTTTTCACGATACTGGATTTGACCAAGGGCTATTGGCAGATTCTCTTATCACCAGAGTCCCGTGAAAAAACGGCCTTTTCCAGTCCGGAAGGTTTATACCAGTTTGTGACGCTTCCGTTTGGCTTGTTCGGTGCGCCTGCCACGTTCCAGCGCCTCCTGGACCGGGTGCTGCAGCTGCCTACCTGGATGATGTAATCATCCAGAGTAGCAGCTGGGAGGAGCACATGCGGCGGGTGGGAGCAGTGCTCGAGTCTCTGAGGCGGGCGGGGCTCACTGCCAACCCGGCAAAGTGCGCAGTTGGCCGGACAGAGGTACAGTATTTGGGGTACCACTTGGGGGGGGGGGGGGAGACAGGTGCGACCGCAGGTGGACAATACGGCGTCGATCGCGGCCTGTCCACTCCCCAAGACGAAAAAAGAGGTGAGGCAGTTTTTGGGACTGGCGGGCTACTACCGCCGGTTCATTCCCCGGTTCGCAGACCTGACCAGCCCACTGACTGACCTCACCCGAAAGGGTGCCCCAGAGCTGGTCCAGTGGACGGAGCAGTGCCAGCAGGTGTTTGTGAAGGTAAAGAGAGCCCTCTGTGAGGAGCCGGTTCTGCACATGCCTAACATTGCTATCCCCTTCTCTCTACAGGCGGACGCGTCGGGCAGGGGACTGGGGGCGGTACTGTCCCAGCGGGTGGAGGGCGTCGACCGCCCCGTATTATACATCAGCAGGTGGTCCACCGGCCGGGCGCGCGGATGCCGGTGGTCGGCATCCTCTCGCGGCCCTCCACGGAGGGGGCAGGGGAAGTGGGCGCGGCCGGACGGCTGCCCGGCCTAGGACTGGCGGTGGAGGCATGTGGAGGGGGCGTGGTCCACGCGTCGCCTGTGGGCGTAGCGTGTGCGGAAGCTGGCTACGGAGCAGTTGCAGGTGAGTGGATAACCCAGCTGGAACAGGTTGTCTGATCACCTGTCTCTTTATTTAAAGCAGCGTGAAGAGCCCGGAGAGGCAGACAAGCCCGGAGAGACAGAGATAGATGGAGAGTGAGAAGGAGAGAGAGAGACCCAAAAATCCAAAAGGAAAGAAAAAGAAAAAACAAACTCAAAATCCTGCTAACCAGCCTGATTCTTCCAGTTCACAGCGAACCCCACAACACGACCTATTACACATGGCTTACCTTCACAAGACGCAGGGGAAAGTGAAGGCCAGACAGCAACAGAAACAACACACAGTGACAAGAGGGGCCAGCATAACAAAGAGCAGTGTACAGAAACCACAGTGACTACTGCTGATCAGTAGAATCATTAAGCCAGTGGCTACATATATATTATGTTTTGTTTATACAACCTTTATTTAACCAGATAAGAAACCCATTGAGATCAAGATCTCTTTCTCAAGGGTGACCCGGCCAAGAGGTCAACAGCACATGTCACAGAGCAGTTTCAGAAAAGTAATAGTTGGGACATACATTTTGAAATGCATAAAAGAGAACTGTAAAACAATAAAGATGTACACCTTTTAAAAACACAGGCACTGTGCAAACGTTTCTCGCGGTCTGTCCCTCAGGATAGAATGGAAGGCTCCAAATGGAAGTAGTTCACTAGTTTGCACTACTGTTGAACGGCAGACTATGGAAAGTTGTTCACATCATGTTTTTGTAATCCAGTCAAGGCAGATAGAAGTGTGTAGTAACAAAAATGACAAACATTTGGTCATAAATGTACAATATACTGTCTTTTGTCCTTTAAAGTATTTGAAAGGTGAAGCAGGTCAAAGCTCCTGCTTTGTTTTTGTAGGTAGTGCACTAACCCAGCAAGAATACTGTGAAAGAGTTATTCAGGGGGTGACAACATTTCATCAGAGGGCAATAATTCATGAGTTCTGAGATGTGATATTTTATACATCTTGTCAACCTTTGCAGGGAAGGAATCTGCCTCAGAGTGAGACATACCCACCTCTGGAGACAGTGATGAAGAGCAACTGTAAAGAAATGAATTGTCATAAACGTATGGCGCCTCAAAATCAAAGTCTCATCATTTGAACTGCACTGCTCGATCACATTTCACACCACTGCAGGATCTAATGACTTTCTTATCAGAGTTAGATTTGATCTCGAAGGCAGAAGACACGTCTCTTGCTCTCATTGGATCTGGAACTCTAAGAGACTTTTTTGAGCAATGACATTTCTTTGTGAAAGGTTTAACTTGATTGCTGCATTTCATTGATATTGTCACTAGACTGTTTTGTGTCTGTGTGGTGCAAAATGTGTGCTTTATAATCCCCCAAACAAAGTCCCATCATCTGCTTTATAATGGAGCTGCTAGCACATGTAAACAGACAGTGGCCTAGTTTTGTCTGACTGTTGCCAGTGGATCATTACTTTCTACCATTTTGTAGAAACTGCTTAGGTTGGAGTGCTGGGACTACTCTTAAGTCCCTCACTTTAACTTCAACTATTAACAATGCAGAAAAACATGTTTTAATCTGTTAACTGCAGTTTTGTTTCACTCTCCCAATGATAGTGGTGGGCGCAAAGGGTGTCCCGATCAGTGTTGGGACTAACGCGTTACAAAGTTAGTTTCGGCGGTAACTAGTAATCTAACGCGTTATTTTTTATATTCAGTAACTCAGTTACTGTTACTATATGATGCGTTACTGCGTTATTTTACGTTGTTTTTTATGTAGTATCAGCTAGAAACAGAGAATATCTGAGTATGTTTTATTGGAGCGCTGCGGTGTCGTCCTTCTGAATCTCTTGTGTCACAAGGAAGAGGCGCGCTCTCTGTGTGTGCCTGGGTGTGGGGGGGAAGGGGGGCGTGTCTGTCCACGTCGAGTTTCAGACACGCAAGTTTCTTAACATGAAGATATTATCACTACTGTAACCGAGGGTTTATATATGTCGCCTATACTGTATAAAACTACAGAATAACAAACACGGAGGCTCCAGTTTTACACGAGGACCACTTTATTTCCTTTCTTTTCAAAACCTCCGCTCCACTACAACGTGTCATCACTTCCGCTCTTAGTGCCTTCAAAATAAGAGCTCAAGGCATATACTGTATAACAGCTTATAACAGGAATTTAACATCACAAACAGGCAAGCCCATAAAAATAGGTTACACTACTTTTCTTTTGTCGAGCACAAAGAAAAAAACATTTTAGTTAAATGTAAGTTGTGTCTTGGATCAAAGATCCCATCTACTGCCCAAAACAGCAATTCAAATCTGCTGAAACAGCTACAAAAGCAACATGCTTCGACAAAGCTAGTAAAGAGAGACACACTTCACCTTCTAAGCAACAGCGGCTGGATTTTAACGAGGCACTGCTAGCCAGGACAACATTGATGGAGCCATTGCAGTATATGTGCTAGAAGACATGCAGGCTATTTCTACAGTGGAGTCACTCACTTTCAGGCAGCTAATTAGCATGATAGCGGGCGTCAAACAGCAAATGGCACAAAAACATTTTCCAAGCTCCTGGACACAGTGGACAGTGAGCACATAAACATGAAAAGCGAGCTAAAGAAGACACTCCAAACTCTGCCTCTGCTCATCATTCAGCACTGAAGGTACACTCACTGTCAATTCTCTTATATACTCTTTCATTCTAGGCCTCTAGAATGTTTGATTATCACATCACTCTAAATGTATAGACTATAAAGTTCACAAACATAAAGAGGGATCCTAGTGGGCCAGGCCAATATTTCCTTATCTCTAAACTAAAACTGGGGAAATGTGTAGAGTGTTCTGGGCTTCAGACATGATTTTATTTCAGAATTCCTTGAGAGAAAAAAACACCTGGTTAGGCTTTGTGTATGTAAAGTTAAAGTTAAAGTACTTCCTTGGTTTACAGCTATGTTTTTATTATGCTGTTTGTTACTTATGTATGTTATGTTGCAGCTATTTAAAATAGTTTTGGCAATTTTTTCTGGCCTGAAATAAATTGGCCCTTTGAAACATATTTTTGTCTTTGTGTGTTGTATGTAGACCACATTGCTTAGCAGAGTTCAGTGATGCAAATGCATGTCAAGTTGATCAACAGATTGTATTATTCTCCAGTGCAATAACAGTACTGAAATGAAGGCTAAAAGGGCATTAGTGGGAGCTTTTTAAAAAAAAGAAGAAAAAAATAAGTAACTAAATTGTTACTTTTCACAGTGACGGATTACTTTTTGGTGTAAGTAACTGAGTTAATAACTGAGTTACTTTTGAAATAAAGTAACTAGTAACTGTAACTAGTTACTGCTTTTCAGTAACTAACCCAACACTGGTCCCGATACATCTTTTCCACTTCGGATACGAGCCTTGAGTATTGTCTGGTACCGATATTCCAGCACTCATCATATTTTTATTATTTTGTTGTGTGGAATGTTAGAACTTTACTGAAAGAACAATAATGGGTATGAAAAACACTAACCTTAATGACAGACCTATGCAGTCTTTAGAATGAAGTGGAATGGTAATTGTTTTTTTGTGACACCTAATGGCCACAATAATTAATTAAGTCAAGTTCATGATGCAATAATTTGTTACTGGATACTTTCGAACAAGCATTTGCCTTGGTGACTTTGTATGTGTAATATGCATTATTATTTATTTGATATTTATTTATATTGACCAATGTGTTCTAGACTGCAATATTGTTCAATGAAAGACACTTATTATGTAGAGTTGATCCATAAATTATTCACAGCGCTTCACTTTTTCCAGATTTTGTTACGTTCCGGGTTTTACAAAATGGATTAAAAAAAATGTTGTCAAAAAAATCGCATGTACATAAGTATTCAAAGCTTTTGCTCAATACTTTGTGTATGCACCATTAGCAGCAATTACAGCATCATGTCTTTGAATATGATGCCACAAGCTTGGCACACCTATCTTTGGGCAGTTTCGCCCATTCCTCTTTGTAGCACCTCTCAAGCGCCATCAGATTGGATGTGAAGCGCTGGTTTTCATCCAGGATGTTGACCAACACACCAGATTGTAGTCATCTGGAAGCATGTCTTAATGACATTAAACGATGGATGTCCAGCAAGTTATTGCATAAATGTTGATTATCGGCCTTGCTCGACTCATGCACTTGTTTAAGGATACCACTTTGAAATTCGATAACAAAACAATCGTACAAAGCGACTCGGTGAAGTATTATTTTCGATTCAATTCTCTCATTTAAGTTACATATTAAAAGTGTTACTTAAAACAGCTTACTTTCATCTCCGTAATATTGCTAAAATTCTTCCCATTGTGTCCATCAGTGACGCAGAGATCATTACCCATGCACTCGATTACTGTAACGGATTATTTTCAGGGCTTCCCATGTCCAGCATTAAAAGATTGCTCAAAAAGGTTCATTATGTCTTCTTATTCATATACTCTTTAAAATTTTTCTTGTAATCAGACCATATTTTTCGGTATAATAGATGGAATCTTGCCTTTCAGCTGTTCTCATAGGCGTAGCCAACCAGGCAGACCTGTCAAGTCTACGTAGCAGACCTGTCAAGTAGGGATGTCCGATAATATCGGGCGATAAATGCATTAAAATGTAATATCGGAAATTATCGGTATCGTTTTTTTTTATTATCGGTATCGTTTTTTTTTGTTTTTTTTATTAAATCAACATAAAAAACACAAGATACACTTACAATTAGTGCACCAACCCAAAAAACCTCCCTCCCCCATTTACACTCATTCACACAAAAGGGTTGTTTCTTTCTGTTATTAATATTCTGGTTCCTACATTATATATCAATATATATCAATACAGTCTGCAAGGGATACAGTCCGTAAGCACACATGATTGTGCGTGTTGCTGGTCCACTAATAGTACTAACCTTTAACAGTTAATTTTACTCATTTTCATTCATTACTAGTTTCTATGTAACTGTTTTTATTTTATTTTAATTAATTTTTTGTTCAAGAAAATGTTTTTTATTTATTTATCTTATTTTATTAATTTTTTTTAAAAAGTACCTTATCTTCACCATACCTGGTTGTCCAAATTAGGCATAATAATGTGTTAATTCCACGACTGCATATATCGGTTGATATCGGTATCGGTTGATATCGGTATCGGTTGATATCAGTATCGGTAATTAAAGAGTTGGACAATATCGGAATATCGGATATCGGCAAAAAGCCATTATCGGACATCCCTACTGTCAAGTCTACCTGGTTGGCTACGCCTATAAGAACAGCTGAAAGGCAACACGTCACAGTGGTCAGGTGACCCTTCTGAAGAAGACTGCAGATGACAGTGACAAGGAGATTACGCCAACAAGCCTCAACATAAAAAACCCTATGAGAACCAAGAACGTAGAAAAAATCATTACCAAAGCACGAAAATAACTAATGAAAGAAAGGATACGGATCATAGTGAACAAGATTGACATGATCACAGAGCAAACGGAAGCAGAAATGGACAACTTCAAGCAAAACATATCAACTGAACACGACACCGATACAAACAACTTAATAAAAACACATCTCAAACTCATCCACGAGCAAGAATTCGCTATAACCAAAGAACGGCAGATATATAAATTAAAGAAGCTTATCGACAGAAAAAGGAAAAAGGAGACACAAACGAAAAGTGGGTGCGCAACCTCTCACGACGAACGCTCACTGAAACAGAAATGAGTGTACTTGGACGCGGTCTAAATTTTGCCATCACACCGAACAAGGTGCCTAAAAAAGATTTCATATTAGCTACAGAACTGGCGTGTCAGAAAATAACTGAGCAGGCGAAAAAGGCGGAGCTACGCAACGCCGTAGCAGGTATATTAAAAATGGCAAAACTCCAAAAAAGGAAAGACAAGCTATCACTACACTCAAAAAAGATGATACCATTACCATCATACCAGCAGACAAAGGGAGAACAACAGTGATAATGGACACGAATGCATATGAAAAACAGATGGAAACTATGCTGAAAGATAACATATATGAGATAGTGAAAAAAGATCCCACAGAAGAAAATAAAAAAATGCTCAAGACCCTCCTCAAACCATTAGTCGAAAGCAAAAAAATAACACGCGATCAAAATGAACTTTTAATACCCACAGCAAATATCACCCCAAGAATTTACGGTACACCGAAGATTCACAAAAAAGATACCCCACTACGCCCAATAGTAGACGGTATAGGTTCTGTTACACATAATTTATCAGAAGAGCTCGTTGAAATAATAAAACCACTCCTTGGCCTCACAGAATACCACTGCAAAAATTCAAAACAACTCACACAAGATCTCAACACAATAAAATTGGACCCTGATGAAATGTTTATTTCACATGACGTCATTTAATTGTTCACTAAAACCTCAGTAGATGTCACCCTGCACATCGTCAATAAACGCATCACAACAGACAGGACTCTAAAAGCAAGAACAAACCTTACACCGGAAGACATACACATATTACTCAGTTTCATTGCAAAATGCACTTACTTCCAATATAAAGGAATACTATACAAACATCAAGAGGGATTTGCAATGGGAGACCCTCTATCAGCAATAATTAGCAGTTTCTTCATGAAAGACCTGGAAACCACCGCCATCAACACAGCACCCATACACTGCAGATCCACCTTCTGGAGAAGATACGTGGATGACATTTTGGAGAAAATAAAAGTGGGACACACAGACATGATCTTACAGACCACCTCAACAGTATTGACAAGACTGAAAGAGGAAATGAACGGGTGTAACCGGTGGTCTTTTCCTCTCTGCGTTGTGTGGCTTTTGTGAAAAACGACCGACACCATGGATTGCTCAGCTGCACTTTACTGATAAAACAGAACACAATTGTTGTCAATAAGTTTTTGACGTCGTCGAGTCCCTCTCCCGTTATGGTGGACAAAAGGGCGTACAACAGTGAAATAAACATACCTGATAAAACAGAACACAATTGTTGTCAATACGTTTTTGACGTCGTCGAGTCCCTACACAAAATACAATACAGAACAAGAAAATGAACAGAAGTTCTTAACATGACATTATCTGTCGTCGCATGGACGCCTACCTCTCCCGTTATGGTGGACAAAAGGGAAGTTGGAAGGCGTGTCCAACGCATATATAAAGACAGGTGTCACCGTAATTATTGCAGTAGGAGGGACAACGAGACAATGGTTCCACATTGACAAAACATCAAACAATATTCAGGTATTTACATGTAACTTACACATTTTGTGTAATTATAACAATAATAAAGCATTATAAAATACATTATTTACAAGACATAATGGACCCTGTTACACTCACCCCCCAAGAATTACACAAAAGTCCGGTTTGCAAGAACAGTACACATGTGTAAACACAATAGCCATGAAAATCACAAATTTGCATTAAACAGCAATATACGCTTCCTATTTAAAGGATAAGAGAACAAGAGACTTGCTTGGCGCCCAGCAAGAACTCATAGTACTCTATAGACAAGGTGAGGTGCCTTATACACCACACATACACAGGCCAAACATTGTGGGTGAGTAGGGAAAAATTAGTTTTTCAGAACATTGAGTCCACACCAAGAGCAGCACAAAACAGCTTTCTGGTCATATCTCACACACTAATAACAGTATGGGAGCCTGGCTCGACCCCTAATATGGACTCAAGTTGAACCATGGACTCTATGAAACGGTAAACAGGTTTAATGACTCTGCCAAACCGTGAGGCAAATTGGTTTTCAGCACCAGATGCTTGAGGTGGACCAACTGGGACTAATTGCAGTGAGGGAGCAGAGAGAGCTATCGGGGGATCCAGAGCAGCAATATGGCCACTGTCTGGAGGGGAGACTACTTTAGCGGACTCTGAACACTGAGGCTCATCAAAGGAAGACTGCTCATGGACCCATGAGTCAGTACGGCCATCATCACAAGCATCAGCACTCAAGAGGGAACCAGCATGGGATGTCCCAACAGTTGCAGCTGCCGTATCCGACATCTCTGACTCACACCCATCAAATACTGCTGTGGCAGGCATGACCACTGGTCCAGCATCATCCTCCAAAGCTCCATCTAATGGCAGGAAGTTAACCTGGAGCAACAGGTTACGGTGAACAACACGTTCATTCCCCTCTGGATCCTTGATCCGGTAGATGTGCAGGTCGGGTTTTGAGGCCACCACAGTGTGTATAACAGGCAACCACTTGTCAGAAAGTTTACGCTTCCCTTTGACACCTTTGTTTGCCAACAGCACCTGGTCGCCAAGTGAAAGAGGCTGACCTTTGACCTTTCTGTTGTACTGGTCGCTCTGATGCTTCTGCTCAGCAGAGCAGTTCTTCTGGGCAAGCGTCATGGCACAATGCAGGTCCTCTAAAAGGGACTTTACATATATGTTATAGTCACACACAGTCTCATCCCGAAACACATTCTTAAAGAGGAGATCTACCGGCAATCTCGGGGTTCTCCCAAACATCAAATAAAAAGGCGCAAACCCAGTCGTCTCATGCACAGTGCAATTATACACAAAAGTCATTGTCTGGATCATTTGGGGCCATTTCTGCTTGGAGCGAGGGGGCAATGATCTCAACATGTTGTCCAAGGTGCGGTTAAACCGCTCCGTCCCACCGTTTCCCATAGGATGGTAGGGGGAAGTGTGAGACTTGTCAACTCCTGACAACACCAAGAGTTCAGCAATCAGTTCACTTTCAAAATTTGCACCCTGGCCTGAATGAAGGCGCTGGGGGAAGTCGTAAATGCAGAAGAAGCTGTCCCATAATTTCCTAGCAACCCTCTTTGCAGTCTGGTCCTGACAAGGAAAAGCATGTGCCAATTTCGTAAAGTGATCAGTGACTACAAGAACATCCACAGATTTGTTGTGGCTGTCTTCAGCTGTCCAAAAGTCAACACACACAAGCTCTAGGGGAGCAGAGGTTTTGATGCTTTGTAGCGAGGCCCTTGCTGAAGGCTCGGGGGTCTTGCTAAGGACACACCTGCGGCACTGTTTCACGTAACTGCGGACATCCTTCTCCATGTCATACCAGAAAAAGCGGTGGCGAGCTAGAGCAAGAGTGCGGGGCTGACCTTGATGACCAGCTTGGTCATGAATGCCAGACAGTGCGTCTGCCTTCAAGGACTCTGGCACAACAAACTGGTACCTCTTCTTCTTGGTCAAAGGGTCCTTTGTGACCCTATAGAGGATACCATCCAGAAGTATCAGCCTATCCCACTGTTTCAAGACTCTCAGAGTTAGCTGATTTTCATTACAACGTTCGCGTCTGGAGGGCCTGCGTTTTCTGTCAACATAATAAGTAGCTCTTAAGATGACTGGGTCTCTTTGTTGGTGAGACTGAAGGTCAGCAAGTGACAGGGAAGGCAAAGTGTCTTGGCCAGGAGGTTCCAATGTTGTGAGGTGGTCAGCTAGTGAGGTAGCACGCTGGTGAAGAGCACTGTCCCATTCATCCAAAGAAGAAAGGATTGAAGAGACATCTTCTTCGGACATCGAACTTTCAATGGTGTCCATGTGAGGATGACACCTCAGTGATTGTGGCTGGCAAGTGAAGCGGAACGCATCCTGCACACATCCATCACTGACATCACAGACCCGATTCAGCAGCTTAGCATAGGGCTCACCCAGCAGCCGCTCCCTCAAAGGAGTCACAAATGGGTCTCTACTGAGTGCATCTGCCACCACATTCTGCCTGCCAGGGATGTGCTTAATCTCAAAATTATATGGAGCCAACTTGGAGACCCACCGCTGCTCACAGGCGTCTAGTTTTGGCTTAGTCAGGATGTGAGTGAGGGGGTTGTTATCCGACCAGACAGTAAACCTGTGACCCTTGAGCCAGTGGCTGAATTTATCACAAACTGCCCATTTAAGGGCTAAGAACTCCAGTCTGTGAGCAGGGTAGTTGACTTGGCTGCGGCTGAGAGTTTTGCTTGCAAAAGCAATGGGTCTCGCTCGTTCTTCGCCATCAGGGACCTGGGACAGGACTGCACCCAGACCATCAAGTGATGCATCGGTGCAGAGGATGAAGGGCCTTTCAAAGTCTGGGTGTGCTAGCACCACACTATTAAGAAGTGCACTCTTCAGATCCTCAAACGCCTTCTCACAAGCAGAAGTCCAGTCCTGAGGAGTCAGTTTTCTGAAGGTGCCTGCTCTTCTCCGCCCAAAGGAGCCCTTGGCACTCCTCTTCTGTCCTGCAGTCAATGTGTAAAGTGGCTTTGCAAGAGAAGAACAGCCAGGGATGAAATGCTGGTAGTACAGCACCATGCCCAGGAAGGACTTGACTTTCCGCTGTGATAGGGTGCAGCCGTCATCCTCCATAAGGTCCTTTTTTTCAAAAGCCGAGATGACTTTGACATTCTCCTGGTCGACTGCGACACCTCCGCTGTTCACTACATGACCGAGAAACTTCACGGTCCTACGCAAGAAGTAGCACTTCCTCTGCGCCAGTTTCAGGTTGTTGGCTCTGAGACGCAGGAAGACACTCTCCAGCCGCTTCAGGGCTTCCTCTTCGGATGGAGCAAACACGAGCAGGTCATCCAAATAGCAGAGGAGGCTGGAGAAGTTCAAGTCCCCAAAGATGCTGATCATCATCCGCATAAAGGATGCAGGGCTGTTGCACAAGCCCTGGGGAAGTCTGTTGTACTCGTATAGGCCTAAGGGTGTTGTGAAGGCCGTATACCGCCTGTCAGACTCATGGAGGGGGACGTTGTAAAACCCCGATGTGAGATCCATGGTACTGAAAAAGGCATTTCCACCAAGGGCGGCAAGACAGTCAGCCTGGTGGGGTAGCGGGTGTGCATCCTTCACGGTCTTGGCCTTAAGCCAGCGGAAGTCCGTGCAGATCCTCAACTCCCCTGACTTCTTCCAGACGAGAACAAGGGGCGAGGCATACTCACTGACTGACTTGCTGATGATTCCTTTAAACTCCATCTCAGACAGCACCTCTCTCAGCTTATGATAGTGAGCTGGAGGGACACGGCGATAGGGGAGTCTAAAAGGGCGATCATCAGTGAGGTGGATTCGGTGGACAAAATCCTTTGCTTCGCCACAGTCCAGCTTGTCTTTAGAAAATACATCTTCGTAAGTGAGGACTAGTTCAGCCAGTTGCTGTTTCCATTCCTCTGATACTTCACAGCCTTCAAGATCAACATCCGCCAATCCGCAGTCTTTAAGCTGCTGAAGGGGATTAGAGGTGGTACCTGACTTGGAGGCTGGGTTTCTTTCCTCACAGGTCTGCTGCATACACACACTCTGTGACAAAGGAAGGTCTTCCATTGCAATACAAGGGAAAACATCTGCTACCTTAGCATTACGGCGGAGTGTCACAGGTCTCTTTGTTGGGTTCAGGATCTTCATTGGGACCCAACGATCACCCCACATGGGTGTCACGACCCGCCCAACAATGATGTCTCTAGGGGTTGAACGGGAAGAGGTGGGCTCCACAATGACAGTACTCCCAGGTGACACAGGAGCACTGCTGGGCAGCTTCCCCCATACGAGAGACTCTCCCTGAGGTGCAAGAGTGACAGATTGTCTTAGCTTGACTGTACCAACTTTTTCAGGCATTTCGGGACCAGACCAGCGTGTAATGCAGCTGAGTAGTCCAAGAAACTGTTCACATTTGGGGTCAGAAGTATTGGAGCAGACCAGCTGCCAGTACTTACTATCAGACTTCATTGCCTGTATAATGGGTCTTATGACATTGGTCCCAATGATCATCTCATCTTTCTGCCCTGGAACAAGTAAAGTTGGCACAATGAACTTAGACCCATAAACTTCAATTTCAAGGTCATAAATGCACCTGGGTTGTGTCATAAGGCCACCACAGCCAACAAGGACCACCTTCTCCGGCACAGGCCGAGGACTAGGGAGTAGCCCAACAGCTCTAAGCTTTGACTCCGCCTCCACACTTAGCGTGCATGACATGCTACCTGAATCAAGCATCCCTCTTAAAACAGACTGGCCCCCCACAGACACTGGAGAATAAAACAACTCACTAGCTCCTTCCACTCTATGGGAACCCACAACAATCACTGTTTTGTCATCAGAAAGGCTACTACAACAGTTCACATAGGTCAATTGCACATCTTCATTTTCACTGAGGGTGCTACCAGCATCGCCCATGCTACCCCTCTCACTACACAGGCGGGTTAGTTTAAATCAGCATTGGGTGGAAAAGATGGCGATATAGCCGGGGAATGTGAGGCCTGTGGGCACTCACGCTTCATGTGACCAGGTCTCAAACAGTTGAGGCACAATCTGTAGAGCTTACAGTGTGCATGAGTTGAATGTTCACTGGAAGTACATACTCGACACGTGCCTGCCACAGAACTTTGATGGTTTCTGGGTTGACCAGTCTGACGGGTGCCTGACCTTTGGCCTCCTGGTCTTTGATTGTTAGCCAAAGATGCATTGCACAAGGACAGAACCTTATCAAACATAGCCACAACTTGAGCACCAGGGTCGTTAGCTGGTGGGTCAAAAGCGGCCGGCGCCACATTGACAGCAGAAGATGGGTGGAATGGGGAGGTGGACTGATGTGCGACCGCCACAAGTGCATCAGAAGGAGGCTGACTACAGGAAAAAGCAGGGGAAGGTTGAGGAACAGAAAGCAAAGACTGCTGGCGTGCTACCGAGACAGCCTGCGGCGAAGAATAATCAGTCACTGGGCTTTGACTGTAAGCTGACAAGCCCATCATACATTGAGACTGGGCTGCTGTCTTTCTAACCTTTCTTATGTGAGCATCTAGACGCTCCTGAACCTCAGCTGCAGTCCACTGCTCAGGTGTCTTTAGTTGAAACAACAAGGCAAGATGAGGGTCAGGACAGTGGTTAATAAACATCATGACGACTTCAGCACTGGGGTCCTCAACAGATTTGCCCCGCCTATGGAGACACTCATCAGCAGCATCAATGGACTTGTTAAGACGGATCCAGTAGTCCATAGCACTCTCACCAGAATGGGAAATAGTGCAGTAAAAGTCTTTCATAGGCAAGTTAGAATATGATAGCTCACTGAAGTTACCTTTCAAAATGTCAAACACTGCAATGGACAGGTCAGCTGTATTTAGTTCAGGACGGCTGCGCAGCGACACCTTTACAACATCCCTCGCTTTGCCTGTTAGTCTGGACATAATTAGCTCAAACATTTCAGGAGGACTGTCACATTTTACTCTATTTAGGTAACATTTCATCGTGTCTACCCATTCATGAATTGAGAACACATCAGCATTATCGCCCCTAAAGTAAGGTGGTGCTTTGACGTCAGGCTGCACAACAACTTTCACTTGTGGCGAACCATCATGCCCGGAGGAAGGGCTCACAGCAGTGGACTGAGGCTGAAAGGCACTTGGCTGGTGCATCATGCTGATGTTGGCAGAGATATTGTCTCCTATCTGTTTAGCTAAAGTTGTGATCATATCTCCAAAAGCATCAACAGATATGACTTGCGTGGGTTCACGCACTGCTTGAGTAACTGGTGTGGAGCTAGAGATGGGGGTCAGTAGCGGGTTAAAAACTGGTTGGTCTATCATGAAGCTAGGACTGCTTGACACCAACCTACCCCTCCCCATTCCAAATGTGACACTATGCCCACGACCAGCCATTGTAGGAATCTCGAATACTATGCAAATATTTCACTATAACAACAAAGAGAAATCCCCACGAAGGCAGTATAGCAAAACAAGGGCAATAGTGACACAAGTTGACACATAAAAAAAAAGCACACCGTTAATAGCCCCTGACAAATCAATACATAGCACAGCACTGTTGCATGAAAAAAAAAATTCCCCCCTGTGCTATTAGGGTGTATCAAGCCTCTCATTAGCCCATACCCATTAATAGATGAACAGAAAATAAAACACCATCAAAAGGCTTCAATAACCACTCATACAAACAGGCTTGCCCATTCACCACTTTTCTTTCTTCTATGACAGGACTATCTGTCACAAAAATGTTCATAAAATGTACCAGCTGGATATAATGTCACCAGCAAAAACCTAAAAGAGCTTAAATCACACGCACACACTTTAAAACAGCGTGATTTGTCAGCACACCTCGCGCGCACGCGGGAGCGCGCGCCGTTGTCCTCGGCGACAGGAAGGGAGAGGGAGGGAGGAGCAGCCGAGTGCAGCGGGCGGGAACTCCAGCAGCTTTCCCAGGCACCAGACGAGCGCTGGTCGGCGATGCAACGGGTCGCACGGCACCAAGTGTAACCGGTGGTCTTTTCCTCTCTGCGTTGTGTGGCTTTTGTGAAAAACGACCGACACCATGGATTGCTCAGCTGCACTTTACTGATAAAACAGAACACAATTGTTGTCAATAAGTTTTTGACGTCGTCGAGTCCCTACACAAAATACAATACAGAACAAGAAAATGAACAGAAGTTCTTAACATGACATTATCTGTCGTCGCATGGACGCCTACCTCTCCCGTTATGGTGGACAAAAGGGAAGTTGGAAGGCGTGTCCAACGCATATATAAAGACAGGTGTCACCGTAATTATTGCAGTAGGAGGGACAACGAGACAATGGTTCCACATTGACAAAACATCAAACAATATTCAGGTATTTACATGTAACTTACACATTTTGTGTAATTATAACAATAATAAAGCATTATAAAATACATTATTTACAAGACATAATGGACCCTGTTACACGGGACCATAACTTTTTTGGACATGAAAATCCACCGCAAAGATGACTGCAGTCAGAACATTATTGTTGACACAGCACTCAAACTATCAGTCGTGAGAACACTCTATGAACGAGCCAACATCATAACAGAAGAAGATAGAAAAAAAGAAGAGATACACATCAAAAATGCACTCAAAAACTGCCAATATCCCACCCGGGCCATCAAAAAAGGGAAACAACAAGTAAAAAACAAGGAAAAGAGAACAAAGAAGAAACTCAAAGAAATAAAGAACTAAGAGGTCATAACCTTACCATACAAACGGGGAGTAACTGAACCAATACAGCGGGTTATGAAAAAACACAAAATAAACACAACAGTTAAACCTCACACAAAAACAAGACAGTTACTTGTACATCCAGAAGACAAAATAGAACAAGACAAGAAATGCAATGTTAACTACGAAATCCCGTGTAAAACCATGTAAAAATCATACATCGGAGAAACAGGGAGGACATTCAACACAAGGAAGAAAGAACATCAGAAAGAATGCGAAAAAGAGACAACTTGAAGGTTTACAAGAAGCCTACAACAAAAATCCGAACAGGAAATCTTAAAATCAGCCATATCATATCGTTGCAAAATAAATAACCACATCATGGACTGGGACAACAGAAAAATCATCGAGACAGAAAGTAACAAATTCAAACGATGGATTAAGCAGGCGATCGAACTAAGGAAGCGGCCCAAGAAAACCATCAATCGGGATGAGGGAGCATTAATACTTTCGCATACCTGGTACTCCTTCCTCCATTAACCATCAAGCGGCGGGGGGGTAGCCAACCAGGTAGACTTGACAGGTCTGCGTTGTTGGCCACGCCTATAAGAACAACTGAAAGGCAACATGTCACAGTGGTCAGGTGACCCTTCTGAAGAAGACTGCAGATGACAGTCGAAACATGTCAGGTAAAGATTCCATTTAATATACCGAAAAATATGGTCTGATTACAAGAACATTTGAAAGAGTATAAGATTACAATTGGTTCAAAATGCGGCTGCTAGACTTTTGACTAGCACAAGAAAGTTTGATCATATTACGCCTATAGTGGTCCACCTGCACTGGCTCCCGGTACACTTAAGATGCGACTTTAAGATTTTATTACTTGCGTACAAAATATTGTCAATGGTTTAGCACCATCTTATATAGCTGATTGTATTGTACCCTTCATTCCGTTCCAAGAACGCCGGCTTATTAGTGATTTCCAGAGCCCCCCAAAAAGTCTGCAGGCTTGAGAGCAAATTTGCGACCCTTGATGAGTTTGCTAAGTATAAAAATTAGCTGCAATTTTTAATTGGGACTGCAATTCAAGTGTAACCCGTGTCACACATGACAGTGTTTAAAGACGACGTGTCAGCTGATTTTAAGCGCCCTCTGGTTTGGCTGTTGCTACTCCAATTACCTCAGGTGCAAGCAATCAGCTGCTCCTGTTTTGGCTGGCAGCAGATGGCGGAAGACAGATGCAGTATCGACACACAATACCTACTTTCATTGTAAATTATCCACTCCACGGACAAAATAAAGAAACGGTAAGATGCAAAGTCAACATGACCATCATCTTTGTAGTTAGAGTTCCGTGCAGCACTCGCAATTGTTTGACCGCAAGATACGCACCCTGAACTCCGTTGTAAAAATGTGTGTTTTTACATTTGTTGTTTGTTCTATTTTATTTTACGTTTAAATCTACCATGTTCACACTGATTAAGTTTGTAGTTATGTTACCTTGATTTCGGCTGTGGTGTCATTTTGATAATTGTTGTGTTTATAATTTATTTGTATTATTTGAATGATGATACATGAATGAGTTGTGGCAGTTGCGGATGTCACCAATATGGCAGTTTGAGGAAACACTTGATTGCTTTTCTAAACACGTCTTTAACGGTGACCTGCCAACATGAAAATGCTAAACGGGAATTGCTTAAAATTGAATGGCTTTGTAAATATACTGAGACAGAGTTTTAAGTTCATTGTGTTCTTCATCGTGTTTTCAAACTGCACCAATTTTTTCCCTCAGAATTTTCAACTAACTTGGAAGTGTTTTGCCAAGAGGATTATTTGTAATGTGTACATTTTCATAATGTGCTTGTACTACTTGTGGAAAAGTAAAACAAAGAAAACAATCTAAAGTTGTCTTTATTTTTAATTTGTTTTGCCATGATTTTACCAGTCCGGCAACTGTGGGAATTTATTCTCCTCCATGTGGGCCACGAGCTAGAATGAGTTTAACACCCCTGCTCTAAAGTGTTTCCTATTCATGCTGCAGTACTCTGGAATGCCCTACTAGCAACAGTTAGGGGTGCCACTCTGGACGAAGCATTTTGGTAGCATCTTTAAAACTCCATTATATACTCTATAGCTCTTAAATAGACTCTTTTAAAGACCAGTTGACCTGCCGCTTCTCTATATTGTCCCCCTCTCCTGCAAGGGGGAGGTTTACAGAAGGCCCCGGATAATCCCTGGAGAAGGTGCTTGGTGTTCTGAGTCATGATCAGGTGTGGAGTACTCTTCTATTACCTCGATGGAAACCTCCTTCAAGCCTCTGCTTGTCCCCAATGGACTGGACTCTCACATTATCATTAATAATTTGCAATAACTGTACGCACTTGGCATCCATTGTGGCCGGTCACTCAGGATGTGGGTTTAGACCAGTGATGTCATTGAGGTTTGTGCAGCCCTTTGAAGCACCTGTGATCAAGGGCTATATAAATAACCTTTGATTGCTTGAAATATCATTCAAGGCTACTTAGAGAGCAAGTGTGCCTGAGTGAGCAGCAGAGAGAGGTTTTATTAGAAACATCAGGGTTCGTACGGGTACTTAAAAACCTTGAAAATGCTTGGATTTTAATGTTGTGTTTTCAAGGTTTGAAAAATGCTTGAATCTTGGGTGACGTGCTTGTAAATGCTTGGAAATGTTCATCATATTTCTCGGTAGTCTGACTCCATATTTCTCGGTAGTCTGATTCAATAGGTTAATTATAAAATGGAAACAAATTAAGTAAGTTTCCTTAAAAATGAAAGCTAAACGCTTGATCTGTTGGCCAAATACGGCCCAAGAGGACAGTGGTGCATTGGTCCGTCACGCCGGGAGGTTGTCGTTTTAATGAACAATGGATGGAAAATGACAAATACAAACTTTGGATAAAACGTGGATCAAATCCACGTGTAGCCTGCTGCAAAGTATGCAAAAAGGAAATCCAGCTTTTCGCAATGGGAGAGTCAGCTCTCTCGAGTCATATGAAAGGTAAGACACAGAGATTACTAGCCCTACAAGTTAACTAACGTTAGCTAAAGTTTTGTTTTCTAACCTTTTGGTACATGCTAGACCTAAACTGTGAGATCAGCGCTAGATTACATGTTAATTACAGACAGTTATTACGAGCTATGAAAGGAAAAAAGCCAGCGTTTGTCAATGATAAATTAGAATGTTAAGAACTTCCCTTAACTAAAAATGTATTTGTTATCATAGCCACAGTTACAAGGCTAGATATGCTTAATGAAAGGTGAGTGAAGTGTTGTGAAACAAACAAAAATTTTTACTTTATTATCCTTATATTAATGTGGAACTGTTTTGTTAATAAATGAGTGAAATTGACATTTTGAGGGTGCGTGTATTTATAACACATTACGCAGTTTACAAGCACAAATACGGTGTGAATCAATCCGTGCTGTTTGATGTCATTGAATGCTGTAAGTAAGAAAAAGAACAAGACACTTGTAAAACAACACAAATGGAGACACGTTTGCAAACACCAATGATATTGAATAGTCTATAGAAACACTGCTTCATTTTCTTTTCCCCATTCAGTTAATGACAACTGCTGGTTCAATGTTAGGCTTAGGTTTTAGCAGATTTTCCGTATTTTTCCTACAGACAGAATTTGGTGACCTCAAACAACAAGGCTATGGATTGATTCACACTGGTTTTCACCTTTTGAAGGGTACTGGAAAAACCAGAAACATTTTCTTGAAAGTCCTTAAAAAGTGCTTGAATTTGGCCATGGAAAAGGTGTACGAACCCTGAACATGAACTCTTTAAACAATACTATGGTTTATAGTATGTTTATGATCTTTAGTTTTGAATAAGTGTGATACTGCTGTGGCCACAGTGTGCATGTCTAATGTTGGTAATGCACCCCATGGAAAGCTCAGGAAGTTTGTGTGTGTTTCAAACACGGGAAAAACTTCAAAAATCATGCTCATTATCAAAGATAATATAACACATGATAGTTCTACCTCAACTAAAAGCTTTTGTTATTTTGAAATGTCATTGTGTTGCTCAAGGTAATATTTATATGGTGCTGGGATACACATGATTTCAGCCTTTCAAAGCTCTTCTTGAACCACCAATTTTTGACTTCGGTATTTCAATCAATCAATCAAAGTTTACTTATATAGCCCTAAATCACGAGTGTCTCAAAGGGCTGCACAAGGTATTTGTCAAATCCTAGTTACGGCCCTGTCCATGACTTCAGTGGTTCACTCCTGGGACCATGTTATGTTTCCCGTGAAAACATATATAGGACATCAATTTAATGATTCAAAAACGTCTTCAGCTAGTGACACGCCTGGTAATTTGTTCTTTGCTATATATATATATATATATATATATACTAAGGCAGTCACTCACACACATGATCCTAGAGTGCCATCCAGAAAGCCCCTGGACCTAATGGAGTACCAAGCAAAGTACTTAATCCTGTGCATATCAACTAGCCTGAGTCTTCACCAGGATTTTAAACACGTCCCTGAGCTACCAATATTCCTGTCTCCTAAAATATTTCGTCTGAGAATTTTAACAATTACAGGCCAGATGCTCTCATTCCCATTGTAATGAAATGTTTAAAAAAAAAAATGGTCCTGCATCACATCAAATCCCACCTGCCCCTGTCTTTTGATCGCTATCAATTTGCCTACCGAGCTAATCACTCATCTGAAGATGCTATTGCTGTAGCTACCCACACTGCACTAAGCAATCTGGACAACCGACACAACTACTTAATTGAAGCCGCTTTTGATTTACTTTAACTCTATCATTACGGCTTAGGCTTCCTCCCCAACATCTGCTTCTGGATCATGGACTTTCTAACAAATTGCTCTCAGTAAGTATCGCGCGCGTAGTCATATCTGACCTGAAAGTGTATCCTTACCTTGTGTTTCAATGTAGACTATTGCCACATTTCTTTTAACAATAAACCTTGCTTGCCCCACCATCAGCAGCTGTTAGACTATTGTAGTGAATCACACCTGAGCCATCATACATGAATCATATCTTTAATGGAAGTTTGAAAGAAAAACAATGTGATAAAGAACATTTTACAACAACCAACAACAGGACACTGTGCTTTTAGGCTGAAATTGGCGGTCGTACTTGACGGCCGCAACCACTTCATGGCTTCACAAAAATTCCGCAGTATACATCGCGGACAATAACTGACAGTCTGCTTTGCCAGTCCAAATGCATTCGCTATTTTTCATAGTCTCCCCTTGTCCACGGTAGCCCGCATTGTCGTCTCTCCTTCAACAAATGGACAAAGTTTTTCACTAAATAGAATCAGAGAGTTGACCTGGACATTCAATAGTTCTCTTGCCGTTCCTGTGACACAACACACTCGGTGACAAACATATCCCACCAGGCTGCCGTTCTTCCAGGGCTTATCCAAAACCGTCGCTCAACATTGCTTTGTTGCCGTCTTAGATGTGTTGTATCCGAAATAGCTGCAATCGCCCGTTTCCTTCTCTTAAGGTATTTATGTGTGATTTCCAAAGGCGCCTGTACATGTACAAGAAGGAGAAACACTGGCATGTCTGGATGATTTGCCTCCATCTTTCTAGTGGTTGCTGCCGAGTTACTGAACGGGTTGTTATGAAGCTGGCTGTGGCATGTCACTTTCTCTCCGAACTCAGTTTGTAAACGATCAATGAGTCCATACAAAGCTAAGAGCCTGAGATTCAAGAATTAGACGGCGCACTTAACCCGTGTAAAAAAATTGTCTGAGGAGGGGAACTTTAAACAGTGATTTAGTGTGGCTGAAAGGAGGCTTAGGCTAAATAATTATTCGTTTAAGGGGTTATCCGGCTTATTGTAGACATAGCCTAAAACTCCTTCCATCAATCCACAGAGGCTTTTTGATTAACTTTAAGACATTCAAAAGTTTTGTTTCCAAGATTTTTGTCTGAAAATTCCTTCGAAAAACTCTTCCACCGGCCTTTAATTGCATCTGACCTGCATCCGCCCAGATACATTCTTGGTAGTAGTGTCATGTTCGTAGCGCAATCCAAGATAATTTCTTGATATTGTCTGCTATTTAACATCAGCCTTGCCATTATAGACGTACTATTTGTAATATGTGTCAATATTACATTGGACATCAGTTAAAATAAGTTGTAAGGATCCGCAAATGGCCAGAGTGAGGTCATAAGACAACCGGAAAAGGAATTCATTAGCCGCTCTAAAAGGAAATAGCGCTTCCCAGCATATGACCAATAGTTGCATTACAGAGAGTGCATAGACACTTGGATTTCAAACATAGGTGTGAAAGTACAAAAAGACAAACTATTTGAGAAATCAGACTAATTTAGTGCAAGGAAACATAGTGAGTGTGTTAGACTAGGCCCACACACATCCTCATCCACTACACTGAGCACTAGAACTTCTCAAGGCTGTGTTCTAAGTCCACTCCTCTATACTCCCTATATTCACCTGTCCACACTTTCAAACACTATAATCAAGTTTGCAACTGACACAACAGTCATTGGACTCATCTCAGACGGTGACGAGAGCTCACACAGAGATAAGATAAGGAGATATGGTGTTCAATAAACAACTTGGTTCTCAAACCAAGAGCTGATTCTTAAGTGCAATAAGAAGTGAGAGTCAGACCGAGCCCCGTTCTTTAAAAATTGGGGAATGTGTGGAGAGAGTACACAGCTTTAAATTCCTTAAAGTCCATCTGTCCAAGGACCACCGATAGTCAACCAACACCACTGTCACCGTGAAGAAGACTCGACAAAGACTGCCAGAGATTGCTTAATTGGAGCAGCATGGAAGAGAGGCTGCTGACAGCTTTCTACAGAGCTGCCATTAAACCCATCTTGACCTACTACATCTCCGTATGGTACACAGGCTGCTTCACAGTAGACAAAAAAAGCGCTGCAGAGAGTGGTGAGAGCAGCTGGCTGCTAGCTACCATCAGTGGAGGATATTGTTGCCTCTCGCCATCTCAGCAGAGCTACGACTATTGTTAAAGACGCCTCTCACCCTGGAAAACACTGGTTCTCAATGTTACCCTGTGACAGGCGCTACTGATCAATCAGATCACATACATCCAGACTGAGGGACATTTTCTTTGCAAGGGCCATCTGTAGCCTCAAAAATTATTTGTACTGAAGCTGTTGTACACTGCTCTTTTATGCTGCTACTTTAATTGTCCATTGTGTTTTGATGTCCTGTTCATATGCTAACATTTTAAGTGTATTCATGTCCTGAAATTGTGTTTACATTTTAAGCACCTTGTGTAGTTGCACTACTAATTGTGTTGTTTGTAAAACAATTACAATAATGTTATTCTATTCTTTTTGTGCTATGATGTAGTTCTTGTCATCATATTGCTTTTTTAATGAATTCACTTTTTCTGCCTGGCCAAGATTGTGTATGCAAAGTGCTGCCTTCTCATACTTCTATTTTTTGACATGACTGCTGACACACTTTGCTGATTGCTTTTACATGTCACAATTTATCGTCTCGATATTAACCAATTTCTCCTTCATTGTGTTGTTAAACATAATCATGATCTTTTGGAAACTACCTAGTTTCTGGCTCTCTTCCAGCGATTATCGGCATCTGTTTTTTTTCCAATGACTTCGCTCCTCACACCAGATGATATTCAAGCCAAAATCAGCAACCGCGGTGTATACACACAAAAAACCCGGCCTACACCCTTTTTCACAGCAAAGTTGAGATGCATCAAGAGCGAACTGAACGTGGCTGACGTGCGCACTTTTCTACATGCTGTGGATATTTGAGCAACATCCAGAGGTGGCCGTTAGGGCTTTGCCAACATAAAATGTCATTAAAATTGCCATCAGGACATAAATCATGATCACAAACTGATAAAAGTAGATTTTTATTTTAACTTATATTCCTTAAATATTTAGTAAGTATTCATCAGTGACGTGCAGTCAGGGGAGGCAGGTGAGGCGGGGCCTCACGTGCCATCATGGAAAGAAAAAAATGTAAAAAAAAAAAAAAAAAATTAAATTGTTGTATGTATCCAGTGATTATACTATAAAGTTATTATCCATTTAACTTCACCAGTTTTAGATTATTTTTATTCAAAATCGCTGAATTTTCACATTTGCCGTTCAAATACTGAGAAGAGACTTGCGGTGACTCAGCAGCCAGTTGAGCCTCACCATGGATTGCGCAATGACTCGGCTAACTGCTGGCCTGCTGTGCAGTGAGACCGTATTGCTATATGAATTATATTATGTCATGTCTGTGTAATCATGTTTTGTTTTAAGTCATGTTTTGTTTAGTTTCTGGCTTTTCACTCCCTTGTCTTGTTTGCATGATTACCCATTAGTTTCACCTGTTCCACGTTTGGACTCATTGTGCACTATTGTTTGTCACCACAGCAACCATTAGTTTTCACCTGTCATGTCACGCACCTGTTTCACGTCTTGAGTCACGCACCTGTTTTCGTTAATCATGTCTGTAGTATTTAAGTTCAGTGTTTTTCAGTTTGTCTTTCTGACGACCTCACCCCGCATTTTTGCTCCTGCACACTCTCCACACCCTGATGACCCTTGATACTCTTTTTTTCATGCCGGTTCCATGCCAAGTAAGTTTTTGTTTATTAAGCCACAGTTAGTGTTTTGTTTAATTGTTCATAGTTTCTGCCAATGTGCAAGTTTTGTGTTTATAGTCTAGTTTTGTACCTCCGCCCCTGTGCGCGCTTTTCGTTTATTCCTTTTTTGATAGTTTAAATAAATCATGTACCCACCTTCAAGCCTTGACCAGTCCAGTTCATTTGCACCACGGGAGAACAAACCACGCCAAAGTCCAAGTCATGACATATTATACATTTCCATAGTTTAGTTAGCTGAGGTATATCATGTACAGTGTATTTTGTCAACAACTGTATGTGTGTAACGTATTTCTTGTGCTGAGCAATCATAAAACGGCTGCAAAGACGCACTGGCTGAGGCTCGCAGTAATCCCGCCTCCTGGTGATAGAGGGCGCTAGTGATCCCAGGGAACATTCTTGCGACTACTCGGCTGCAGAAGAAGTGACAACAAGCAGCAACAGTTAGCAGCGAACGTTTATTTTTTCCTCTCACCTGGACTTTTAACATGGAGGATTACATATCTTAAATAAAACAGTTTTCTAAACTGGACTTTCAATCCAAGCCAGAGTTAATAATTAAAGGAAGATCTCCATCGAGACAGAGAGACTTTTAAAACTGAAGAAACATAAGGAAGACTTCTATAAACAAGTTATCGATGCTTTTGTTCAGAAGGAGCGGCGCATGGACTTCATTTATAAGTAAAGGTAAGACCATAATAACGTTTTTTTTAATTAAATGTGCTTTTTTTGTGTGCTACAGTTTGTATGTGTAAAGTTAAAGTTAAGTTAAAGTACCAATGATTGTCACACACAGTAGTTGTGGTGGAATTTGTCCTCTGCATTTGACCCATCCCCTTGATCACCCCCTGGGAGGTGAGGGGAGCAGTGGGCAGCAGCGGCGCCGCGCCCGGGAATAATTTTTGGTGATTCAACCCCCAATTCCAACCCTTGATGCTGAGTGCCAAGCAGGGAAGAATGCTGGTATGAGCTTTTAAACATAACCCGTTAACTGCTGCCAATCAAATGGTGAATAAGATACTCTTTAGGGTTCATATGTTTGTAAATCTGACTGTGATGAAGTCAGTACCTCACCAGCCATGAACCTCACCACACGTCACTGGTATTCATCATATTTGCTTCATGTCATATTAGGCTCCTATGCAGATCAACCGAGTCGCACTGGCAGAAAAAAATCGACTCGCTTTTTTAACCTAGAATGGCTGTAGGAGAGTAAAACTTTGATTTGGTTTCAGATTAACTTGCAGGGGCATTTTCAAGAAGGACATTTCAAGAGAAGCTCGACCTCATGAGACGAGGTTGGCTGACCCCCGAGTTCGCTAATCTGTCCCAGTTGGTGTAATTAAGGGTCTTCTTGAGGAAAGAAAGGAGAATGGATGTGGATGTTGGAATAAGTCTTTTAAGGGACAGCAGTTTTGGTGAGTTATTTATTTACTTTATTTTTTACATATTTGTATATTATTTTGACAGTACCACATAGTGATATGTTATTAATTGCTGATGCGGGTTTATTAGTTTATAAATGCACCGGAAAATAGCCCGTTTTGTACACTATTGATGTAATTCAATACAGAGTAGTGTGCAAGTGTGTTTCTGTATAGCATTTTTGCAGCCGTGGTCATGTGGCGACATAAATTATGGTGTTATGAGAGGTATATTTTAAAGTCAGACTACGTGGACATCACTGAAGGCCTAGGTGTGAAATGCACAAACCATCATTGTATTTCAGATTGAGGCAAAGACACAAAATGTACTTTTTCACCAATGCATTTATTAGTGCATATTCATATTTTTGACCACGTCTATTAAGTTATCTCGGCTATAATTTATGTCACGCATTCGGATATTGAATCAGTCCCAATAGCTTACATTGTTTTCGCTGTTGCACTGTTATATTTATGTAGTTTTATTTAGCATACATACATAGTTTATATTTTGATTTTTAGATGCTACTAACAGAATAGCCACACTTATTGTTGTTTTATCATGCTCTCATGTTTGATTATAGTAAATAATTGTATTTTATGCTACACATTTAATACCTCATATTAATTTTTGTGAGGACGTCTATTAATTTATTTGGGTGATCATTTTGCCAGTTATTGCTGTCACAATTTGTTTTTGTGACTTTAGCACAGCTTGGCCAGTTGTCGGACAGCTGCAGAAACCGGCGGTTGCGGCCCATTAATGGCACCAAAGACTGTGGAAGAATGCTTACCAAAGTCGTACTAAAACATTTTGACGGATTTGTGAGCGGCGTGTGTAATGTTCTATATTCTCAATGGGACTTTTAAAGTTTTGGTGTTGTTTACTGTTGCCATAGTGCAGTCTACACATATATCTTATGTGTGATGGCCATTTACTGGTCACACTTATCATTACACCATGTACCAAATAAAAATAGCTTCGAGGTCGGTAAGCACAACCATAATTATGCCGTACATTAGGCGCACCGGGTTATAAGGCGCACTGTCGATTTTTGAGAAAATTAAAGGATTTTAAGTGCGCCTTACAGTCCGAAAAATATGGTAATATATGCAAAAACTTTAAAACATCTGAAACTGTGCTTACATTTTCTGGATTTGAGCGTACAGCATTTTTTTGTCAAAAATCCATGCAACTCTAATACAGGAGCTGTAATTATTGTGAACATCTGTGGTTGGGACACAACTTTAGTGTTGCCAAACCATCAATCTGTCAATCCTTTCCGTGGTCTAAAACTTGGAAATCAGTGTTTTATAATTCAATTTGTTTAAAATATTACAGTGGAGCCTAATTGGTTCTTGAACACGGTTCGGAAATAGAAAATGTTGTATATTGGAAACATTTTTTCCAGAAGAAACACTGTAAATCTGAACCTTTCAATCCACACATCGCTTGCCCATTTCTATCTTTGAGATCATGTTGAGCTAGTAAAACTAAAAAAAAAAAAGTCAAACGGCTAAAAAACATTTTAAAAGCATACACTAATAGCAAATAACAGCACTGGTTTGCAGACTGAATGAGCATAGAAGATCGCTCAGCCCTCCCACAATGCACAAATAGCTGCACTACGAGACACACAATGGGTGGAAGAAACGTTTTTACTCTGAGACAATGCTCGTACACCAAAGAATATTTTTAGTTGTACTGTCGTTCGTCCTGCCCCAAGTGGAGGAGTTCAAGTACCTCGGAGTCTTGTTCACGAGTGAGGGAAGAGTGAATCGTGAGATCGACAGGAGGATCGGTGCGACTTCTTCAGTAATGCGCACGCTGTATCGATCTGTTGTGGTGAAGAAGGAGCTGAGCCGGAAGGCAAAGCTCTCAATTTACCGGTCGATCTACGTTCCCATCCTCACCTATGGTCATGAGCTTTGGGTTATGACCGAAAGGACAAGATCACGGGTACAAGCGGCCGAAATGAGTTTCCTCCGCCGGGTGGCAGGGCTCTCCCTTAGAGATAGGGTGAGAAGCTCTGCCATCCGGGGGGAGCTCAAAGTAAAGCCGTTGCTCCTCCACATCAAGAGGAGCCAGATAAGGTGGTTCGGGAATCTGGTCAGGATGCCACCTGAACGCCTAGGGAGGTGTTTAGGGCACGTCCGATCTGTAGGAGGCCACGGGGAAGACCCAGGACACGTTGGGAAGACTATGTCTCCCAGCTGGCCTGGGAACGCCTCGGGTTCCCCCGGGAAGAGCTGGACGAAGTGGCTGGGGAGAGGGAAGTCTGGGCTTCCCTGCTTAGGCTGCTGCCCCCGCGACCCGACCTTGGATAAGCGGAAGAGGTTTGATGGATTGACTGTCGTTCGTAAATCAAAAAGTTTGTACAATGAGGGGTTTGTTATTTAAGGTTCCACTATATATCACGAAAAATAAAATTAAGAGCATTAGGCATTTGCTGTAATGGTTTGGACAGTTTTTGTTTGTTTGTTTACATAGGCAAAGTGACTATGGGATCTTAGGTATAAATTGGATGTTTCTGTCAGTTCTAGTGACCAATGTAGATATATTCTACAAAAATGTGTTCATTAGTTAATTTGCTACAATTAGTATATGCAGCATAACAGAGGGAAATCTCACAATGCAAATAAGTCAAAATCATCAAAAGTGAATTTACGAGGTTGTCATCAGACAGCAACAGTCTTTTAGACTTCAAGAGTTAGATGTCCAAAAGCCTGAACACTTGCAGTCACATCCGCATTATGTGTGTGTGTTTCATACAGGTCAGCCCTCACTCTCAAATTCAGTTGACAGAAAACCACTTCAGGGTACAAAACAGCAAAGCATGTACATAAGGCTCCAGATTACATATTCTAGTGCAAATGTTTGAAAAGCACAAAACAGCAAGTCCAAGACATCAGACAATAATCCTCCTTGATCCATAAGTGGGTGGTGACAAGGATTGTATTGGAAATTATATATGCATGTTCTTCATTAAAAGGATGTGAGCACATATTAAACCGGAGCCATTTATCATGCTACAAGACATGTCTTTGACTGCATGCAACACCAAGGGCCATTGGGTTAACATTTGGATCAAAATGAAAGTAACTTATGAAGAAACAATTGTGGCAACAGAAGGACGTTAACAGCCAGGAAATTAACGAGCCACTACAGGAATAAAATGCATCATTGTTTCTCTGGGGTACCAAACAGTCTCTATGCATCATTAAATCTAATGCAACTTTTAATTCAAGTTTAGCCAAATGTATAAGTGCCCTATTCCATTTTCTGTACGTCTGCCTAATAAGGGATTTTTTTTTTTGCAACAGACACCTTACACTTTACTCAAAACCACCATGCACCATTGCTGCAGGATGTCATTATTTAGTTGTCATGACTGGTTAGTGGTAGATGTATACTTTACATGGTGTGTAAATGCACTTGTGACAGTCCTAGGCTGTCGGGTGGGTTTCCAGGACCATCTAGGAAGGACATAGTTTGATTGATTGAGACTTTTATTAGTAGGTTGCACAGTGAAGTACATATTCCGTAAAATTGACCACTAAATGGTTTCACCCGAATAAGTTTTTCAACTTGTTTAAGTCGGGGTCCACTTAAATTGATTCATGATACAGATATATACTATCAGATATATACTATCATCATAATACAGTCATCACACAAGATCATCACATTGAATTATTTACATTATTTACAATCCGGGGTGCAGAGGGGGGGGTTAGGTTTGGTTGTTATCATCAGTCATCAACAATTGAGAACAGAGAAATGGATATTGGAACAGTGTAAGTCTGACTTGGTAGGATATGGACAGCAAGTAGTGGGCAGAGAGAGCGAGAGAGAGAGATCAGAAGGCATAAGAAAAAGTATCTGCATTTGATTGTTTACATTTGATTATTAACAATCCGGGGAGGGTGTTAGTTTAGGGTTGTAGCTGCCTGGAGGTGAACTTTTATTGCGGTTTTGAAGGAGGATAGAGATGCACTTTCTTTTATAGTTGCGGGCAGGTTTAGGCTTCTTTATTTTTCAATAATAAAAGTCTATTTCGTGCTTTTCAGCACTTCGACCTGCTTCCCGCTCCGCCGCCTGCTTTTCAGCCGCGTACGTCTTCGCCTCCCTCTGGCTCTCCTGCGCGCTCGCTCCGCATCCGTTTCTCTCCGTGTCTGTCTCTGGTTCTCTCTCATCTCCCAGTCTCTCTCCGTCTCCTTCTTCCCGTCGTTCTCGGCCGCTGTTCTTTTTACTGCTGCGAGGGGATTAGCTGATTGTGACCAGGTGCGCGATCCCCGCACCTGGTCACGATTGCCGCGTCGCTCTCGCCGCGTCCCGTCTCGCCGCTTGCTCGCCGTCCCCGCCTCCTCGCCGCCATCTTGGAGCGGGCTTCGGCGCAGCACGCCTCGCCGTCGGTCCTCCGGCCCCGCCTCTTCACAGCACTTTTTCTTTGTAGTTGAATCTACTCAATATGTTTATGCTACCAAGTATTTGCTTGTGTGCATTAACAAACTCAGTCAAAGTTAAATGCTTCTTTTTCAAGGCATGAAGCCAGGATCAGACAAGATACTCAGAATGATGTCGACTTTCTATGTTCTAAAAACATATGATTGTTGTGTTTTCATTGTGGAAAATATGTAACAAAACAAAGCGATTGTTCATTTTAGTTCATCCAAAATGTGCAGCCAAGGGGCCCAATTTCTGATGGCTTGCGCTTCCAAATCAATATTCAGCATGACTGCAAAACAACCGATCTTGTCTTCTTTCTTCCATTCATAGGGTATTTATAGGTATAAAAACAAAAAAGGCCCTTTCTGAATTGACAGAGCTTTAATGCGACAGACTTTTGTCCAGAAGAATATCCCTTAGATCTTGTTCTGTATACCTGGGGTCTAATAACTTTCGGAAGCAACAGGAAAACAATCTGAAAAACAGACTTAGTTGCATCCAATTTGAAGTCAATGCAATAACATTTTGGGAGAATATTTGTACCGCAACACAACATAAACACTACAGAAAAAAATTCCCAGAATTCCCTGCAGCACTAACTCTTCCGGGACGCTACGATATAAACAAACGCCATGGGTGGATCTACACCTAACATCCACTGTAATGATACCAAGTACATGAGCGTATTTAGTCGATACTAATATCCATCCATCCATTTTCTACTGCTTGTCCCTTTTGGGGTCGCGGGGGGTGCTGGAGCCTATCTCAGCTACATTCAGGCGGTAGGCGGGGTACACCCTGGACAAGTCGCCAGCTCATCGCAGATAGACAGACAACATTCACACTCACATTCACACACTAGGGCCACTTTAGTGTTGCCAAATAACCTATCCCCAGGTGCATGTTTTTGGAGGTGGAAGGAAGCCGGAGTACCCGGAGGGAACCCACGCAGTCACAGGGAGAACATGCAAACCCTGCACAGAAAGATCCCGGGCCCGGTATTGAACTCAGGACCTTCGTATTGTGAGGCACATGCACTAACCCCTGTTCCACCATGCTGCCCTCAATACTAATATGATTACATTAATATTTTTTAGCATTACAAAATCTTATTTTGTTTTTTTATTTATTTATAATATGTTCATAAACTCAGGAAATATGTCCCTGGACACATGAGGACTTTGAATATGACCAATGTATGATCCTGTATCGGATTGATACTCAAATTTGTAGTATCATCCAAAACTAATGTAAAGTATCAAACAACAGAAAAATAAATGACTATTACATTTTAACAGAAGTGTAGATAGAACATAAAGAGAATACAATCAGATTTTAATAGTAAATGAACAAGTAGGTTAATAATTCATTTTCTACCACTTGTCCTTAATAATTTTGACAAAATAATAGAATGATAAATGACACAATATGTTACTGTATACGTCAGCAGACTAATTAGGAGCCTTTGTTTGTTTACTTACTACTAAAAGACAAGTTGTCTTGTTGTCTTGTATGTTCACTATTTTATATAAGGACACTCTTGCAATAAGAAACATATGTTTAATGTACCGTCAGTTTTTTTTGTTAAAATAAAGCCAATAATGCAATTTTTTGTGCTCCGCTTTATTTAGAAAATAATTGAAATACATTTTGGTATTGGTACCAAAATATTGGTTTCGGGACAACACTACATTGAACACATCATGATACCATAACTCAATTTTGTCTTAATTATTCAGTAATTATTCATTACTGAGTAGATCGTGAATGCGACATAATACAATTTAATGCAGCCTCCAAATGAATGGGCTCATAATGCAGTCAGACAATGATATGTATATGAAACACACAATCACGCTGTTGCTCTCCTACGAACTGGCTTTTTTTTTTTTAAACAAATTGCCGACTTGTCCAGAGTGTAACTAACGTAGTCTCCAGTGTCCAGCCTTCAATCAATCAATCAATGTTTACTTATATAGCCCTAAATCACAAGTGTCTCAAAGGGCTGCACAAGCCACAACGACATCCTCAGATCCCACATCAGGGCAAGAAAAAACTCAACCCAATGGGATAACAATGAGAAACCTTGGAGGGGACCGCAGATGTGGCGGACCCCCCCCCTCGGGCGACCGGTGCAATGGACGTCGAGTGGATCTAGCATAAAATTGTGAGAGTCCTGTCCATAGTGGATCTAACATAATAGTGAGAGTCCATAGTGGGGCCAGCAGGAGATCATCTTGAGCGGAGACAGGTCAGCAGCGCAGAGACCTCCCCAACTGATGCACAGATGAGTGGTCCACCCTTGGTCCCGACTTTGGACAGCTAGCGCTCCATCTGTGGTCACCGAATGTGTGTCCCCCCCTGCCCCCCTCCACAAAGGAGAGGGGGGCAGAGCAGAAAAGAAACGGCAGATCAACTGGTCTAAAAGAGGGGTCTATTTAAAGGCTAGAGTATACAAATGAATTTTAAGATGGGACTTAAATGCTTCTACTGAGGTAGCATCTCTAACTGTTACCGGGAGGGCATTCCAGAGTACTGGAGCCCGAATAGAAAAGGCTCTATGGCCCGCAAACTTTTTTTGGGCTCTGGGAATCACTAATAAGCCGGAGTTCTTTGAACGCAGATTTCTTGCCCGGACATATGGTACAATACAATCAGCAAGATAGAATGGAGCTAGACCGTGTAGTATTTTATACGTAAGTAGTAAAACCTTAAAGTCACATCTTAAGTGCACAGGAAGCCAGTGCAGGTGAGCCAGTATAGGCGTAATATGATCAAACTTTATTGTTCTTGTCAAAAGTCTAGCAGCCGCATTTTGTACCAACTGTAATCTTTTAATGCTAGACATAGGGAGACCCGAAAATAATACGTTACAGTAATCGAGACGTAACGAACGCATGAATAATGATCTCAGCATCGCTAGTGGACAAAATGGAACGAATTTTAGCGATATTACGGAGATGAAAGAAAGTCGTTTTAGTAACACTCTTAATGTGTGACTCAAAGGAGAGAGTTGGGTCGAAGATAATACCCAGATTCTTTACCAAATCACCTTGTGTAATTGTTTGGATGTCAAATGTTAGGTGGTATTATTAAATACGTGTCGGTGTCTAGCAGGACCGATAATCAGCATTTCCAATTTCTTAGCGTTTAGTTGCAAAAAGTTAGCGGACATCCATTGTTTAATTTCATTAAGACACGCCTCCAGCTGACTACAAACCGGCGTGTTGGTCAGCTTTAGGGGCATGTAGAGTTGAGTGTCATAAGCATAACAGTGAAAGCTAACACCGTATTTGCGTATGATGTCACCTAGCGGCAGCATGTAGATGCTAAAGAGTGCAGGGCCAAGAACCGAACCCTGGGGAACTCCGCACGTTACCTTAACATACTCCGAGGTCACATTGTTATGGGAGACGCACTGCATCTTGTCAGTAAGATAGGAGTTAAACCAAGATAAGGCTAAGTCTGACATACCAATACGTGTTTTGATACGCTCTAATAAAATATTATGATCGACGGTATCGAAAGTCCCCCATTATAATTATATTGTCGGCGTGTGTCACTAGATCAGCGACAAACTCTGAGAATTCACTGATAAAGTCCGAATAGGGCCCAGGGGGGCGGTAGATAACAGCCAGGTAGAAACAGACGTCATAGTAAGCACCTCAAATGATTTATATTCATTACTTACATACCTGCCAACTTTTGAAATCAAAAAAACCTAGTAGCCAGGGTCCAGGGGCCGCAGGCCCCGGTAGGTCCAGGACAAAGTCCTGGTGGGGGGTTCAGGTTCGCCCCCCGACGCAAAATGATTATTAGCATTCAGACAGGTTAAAATGTTGCTAAAACCATCACTTTTCTATCAGTCACAGTGACTTTTCAAAACAAAAATATTACAGCAAAAATCATATGGGTTGATTGACATGTTTATTCTGTAAGCTAACTTCAATAGTTTGAAATTATTTTGACAGTTAATGCCAGTTATCCTGTCAACCTTTCACAAGACTTCAATTTGTTAATTGAAAGTATAAACAGTATAAACACTTTTTACAGTAAACAAATGGTAAAACAGTACTAAACAATTCCATTAAAAAAAAAATTGGTGTCATTATTAACTTTCTGTCCAAGCTTGTATAATCTACTGCCTTGTTCAATTGTAAAAAATATTCTGTGCCTAAAATTCACATTTCTATCACAATTATCATACTGTAAACATGGTAAGCTAACTTCATTAAAATGAATAGTCCTGTCAATAGCATGGAATTACAATTCAAATGTATTTTTTTTGTAAGCCTTTCAAAAGAATTCAAAATATGAAAAATTTATGAAAATGAATTTAAGCCATCAGACACTTGAAAAGTGGCACATCAAATCTCTAATGTAATCATTTTAACTTTTCAACAGAAATAGCACTGCAAAAATATTAAGGACATACTTCTGTATTTTGGTAGTTATGCTGTCAACATTTAACAAGATTTCTTCAACTTGGACTTGAAAGCATAAATAGTATAAACACTTTTAACAGTATAACAGTACTAAACAATTCCAATAGATATCATTGGTGTCATTACCTTTTTGTGGCTAAAATCCAAATGTATCCAAAGAATCTGTTTGGGCGACGAAAAACGTTGAAAGTTTTCCACTTGTATCGCTAGCAACGGCATTAGACTTGTGTTTTTTTGTCCCAACGTGGTCTTTTACATCGCTAATTCCTCCGTGTCCGATCGAAAAATCTTGTCTGCACAAGGTGCAATTCGCGTAGTTTTCACCCTTTTTGGAACGGATAATTATTCCCGGATAGGCTTTTGAATATTCTTCACGGAATGACTGCAGTTTTCTTTTCGGTTTAAGACTCGTTTGCGATTTTTCTCCGGCTGATTCCATGATCGTTCGCTCGTTTGGAAACTCGTGCTTGGCAGCGGTGCTATAAATAGCCTCCCGCATGGCATTCGGAATGGCTCGATAGGAAGTTACGGGAAGCAGTGTCGATTGTCATTGTTGTTACGCGATTTCGTGAATAAAACTTAAAAAAAAAAAATTTTTTTTAATTAATGAAAAACCGTATTTTCTATCACTGCAACCGTAACCCGGAATAGGTTGATGAAAACCGTACTAATTACGGGAAAACCGGAGTAGTTGGCAGGTATGTACTTAGGTTAGGGGTAAGGTTAAGGTTTTCATTGTATATTAGTGCGACCCCCCCCCCCCCCCTTTAAGGGAACAGGCAATAAGCGCATTCGTATAGTTTGGAGGAGATGCCTCGTTCAGCGCAAAAAAATTGTCTGGTTTGAGCCAGGTTTTGCTGAGACCAATGACGTTAAGATTGTTGTCTCTAATGACCTCATTAACTAATAACGTTTTGGGAGACAATGATCTTATGTTTAAAAAGCCCATATTATAGGTAGTGGGCTGCTTTGAGGAATTTTGTTAAAGTTATCCGTAGTAGTAATATTAATAATGTTACGTTTATTTTGCGTAGTGCGCTTTAAATAATTTCGACCATATCTAGGAATTGATATGACGGGAATCTTCAGGTTGTTTGTTTGGTGCTGCGATACACTGAACGCATCATAATTTGTCACCTCAGTAGAATGCATGTCCACCTCTGGCACAGTCACTGCAGAAAAAACATTATGTGAGTTGTGTATTATTCTAGGAGAAATGCTATGTGTGCAGGGATTTTCCAGCCTGGCGCTGGCTAGTTCTAACTTGTTACTTGTTAATGTTACAGACATTAAATGAATGAACAAGTAGGCTAATTGTTTCAGCCGTTCTCTGTAGTTTTTCTCTCTCACCCTCAATGTTCCCTCTAATCAGACGTGTACATATTTTCTAATATAGGTGATTTGGACCACCTACAATGAAAATAACAAAAAAAATCTTAATTTCATGAGCTATGTACTAATATTGTATGTCTGGGTCGGAGTCCTGCTTTGGAAAGAACGTGTACCCCTTTCACAAATTACATTAAGTCCCCATAAAACATTAACATGTTGAACAATGAGATGTAAGCATGGGATAAAGTGTACATTCCTGTAACTTTCTGTCTAGAAAAATATCTATTTATGAGCATTTATGTAATCTAGTAATAGCATTTCATGATTAATAGCCATAAACTAACATTCTTAATAAATAAGTTGTGTCTTGGGCAAGACACTTTAGCCACCTTGCTCCCAGTTGCACCTGTAGTGGTGTATGTGAAGTGAAGTGAAGTGAATTATATTTAAATAGCGCTTTTGTCTAGTGACTCAAAGCACTTTACATAGTGAAACCCATGAATGTGCAGGACTCCCTTGAAAAAGAGATTCTTAATCTCAATGGGACATTTCTGGGTAAATAAATGTTAAAAAGTTTTTTTTTAAATAAAGTATAGGCTAATATGTATAGCTCTTAAATAAAAAAGTAGGATATATATATATATATATATATATATATATATATATATATATATATATATATATATATATATATATATATATATATATATATATATAGTAAATGTATTCAGTTAGTGTTCATTTTTTATGTTTTATTTAATAAATAATATAATATAATTCAGGGATTGGAACCTCCGGTATGTCAGTAGATTGACCAAAAAAACCTATTATTTCATATGACTCTTTGTTGGCAGGATTTAAGGGCTGGAAGGAAGTCTGAACGACTTTCATTTAGAAGCCAAACAAGGACAAATGTATCCCATCTTATTTCACTAAATTGAAAACATTTCTCTAAATTGAAAACATTGTTCTTTCACAGGAAGTGCTGTTAGATATTAGCTGATGCCGGCTGCAAAGCTACTGTAAAAGAGAGAGCAGTCTACTTGGTAGAGTGGATGATTGGCTAAGGCGGGGAACTCTCTCATGGTTTAAATGTCAACTGGTCAATAAATGTCTGGCTTCTAGTCACTTCTCATTTGTGTCGTGGACAGAGGACGATATTAAAAAATGAAAGTAAAATTACTAGCCTGACATTTTCCCTTTTACTCACTGTTGTTTCTCATGTCAGCACTGAACGGTTTGTCCTTCAGTAATCGTGAATCAGCAGCCCTCCGATTCCCAAAGAAAACGTTTGACTTTCACATCCTAACCTGCGCTTGCTCCAGGAGTCTGTAAGGAATGGAATTTGTTTTCAAATTAAAGGCGAATGTCAAACTCAGCGTGACACTTTTTTTCATCTGCATGCTGACTTGCGGCGGCGGTGACGCAAGGTTAATTTGTGTCTTTTTTACAAAAGCTTTTTTTTATACTGAATTTTTATAAGCAAAATTTTAGAAATGTTCAAATTCAGTGTAAAAAAAAAAAATAGAGCTGAAAAATTCAGTGTAAGAAGATTCAGTGTCAAAAAATGTGCTGCTTCAAAAGACTGAAGCAATCCATCCTGTCTCAGAACCAGCCAATGAGGTGTCCAGTTCGAAGTCACGTGACACGGGTCTTCAATCAATCAATTCCTTTATTGTCATTGTCATAATAACACTTAAGTCATACATTAACAACAAGATTTTGTTTGAGCTTTGTCCAGCGGCATAGAAACTGCATTGATGTCCAGGTTGACAATAGTTTACATTTTAGCATTTTAGCATTGTCAGGAAGATCGCGATAAGAGGGATGTGGGGGTGGGAACAGTCAGATGTCTGATGGGTGTTACGTTGATGTTGCAGCAATGCAATGTCCAGAGCACAATTATTGAGGTGGTGAAGAGTGAGGTAATAAGATGGTCCGGGGCAGCAAAGGGGCAGGCTGTTCATTTAGCAGTCTCACAGCCTGGGGATACAGACTGTGAGACATTCTGGTGGTAATGGCGCGAATCGATCTATACCTCCTTCCAGAGGGTAGCAGGTTGAAGAGGCCATGTGCTGGGTGGTATCTGTCCTTCAGGATGTTGTGTACTCGCTTTAGGCAGCGAGTTGTGTACATGGCACTCATCTCTGGGAGTATCGTCCTTGTAATTTTCCCTGCCGCTTTAACCACTCGCTGGAGGGCCTGTTGGTTCGCTTTAGTGCAGCTAGCAAACCACACAAAAAATCGGTAAGTGAGGACACTGCTGATGGCACAGTTGTAAAAGTTGACCATTGATTTCTGCAGAATGTTTACAAAACAGCATACAAAAATGCAGTTAGCTGGTATACCTTGCTAATGCAACAAAATGTTGTTCTTATCTGTACTGTAAAGTTCAAATTTGAATGACAATAAAAAGGAAGTCTAAGTCTATAAGAGACTTGACATTAATTAATTGTATTCATATTTGCCTTTGACTCTATATTTCAGCTTTTTTCACCTGCATACTATAGGCCAAGTCATATCCTCTGTCGATATCATTTATATGCCCATTCCCCACCATCATTACCCTTATTATCAACAAATAAAACATTGAGTGAAATCCAGTCAAATTGAAGTCCTTCCTTTTTTCAAGTGTGGGAAGCTACACACCCGGAAGACGTTTGTTTGCAGTATTTTTGATTCATTTGTGGTATACTGCTTCATCAATGTTAGTGCTACCTGTTTTCCCCATTAAAAATAGGTTTTACCTGCACGTCACCTCCTGTCTCTGCATTCTGGGGTCCAGACTATAACCAATCATAAAATATGAACAATTACAACACCAACATATCTGCGGATAGGTATGGTTAAGGTGTTAGTTTAAAGTTATATAGTTAAACACAATGGCTGCTTCAGAAGTATGAGAAGACTTTGAAAACAGAGCAATACAAAGAGAGCATGTATTTTAAGAGGATTAAGGCCAATGGCAAAAAATGACAACTAGCTCAAGGGCAATCCTCCTGGAATTGTGCGCAGAGCTGCAACTGGCAATGGAGCGCAACACAGCAAGAAGCCATGCGCTGCCTCTGCTCTTACAAGTGATGACCACACTGGGGTTTATCACAACCGGGGTATTCCAAAGGGAGCTGACTGGCCAATTCGGACTTTGCAAGCCGACCCTTATCCGAGCAATGTCAGCCATGGGAGACAAATTATCTGTATGTCAGCCAGATACAGTATTTCAAAATGCAATACAATGCAGCTGAACAGGTCAACATTCAAACCACTATTATGATGCACGAATGCAAATAACCACCATTTAGTCTCCTCTGTTCTTGTGCCGCCTGCCTATTTTGGCCACACTTTGGCGGTGGGCAACCATCTTCTGCTTCAAATCGACTTTGATGTCGGATGACTTCTTTACTTCTGCTTGTGTGCGCTTTTCTGAACCCGCACCGTTGACAGCCTCACATACATTCTCCCACTCACTCGTCTTGCGTTTGTTGTTAATGCCAGAGTACAGTGTGCCAAAGAGCACATTACTGTGCGCCTTCATTCCAAGTCTAATTTGCTTTCCTTGGAATTCTGTTTTTTACCGTGCTACTCCTTTTATTTTTTGGTTTTATGAACTGCACTTTTATGAAATTTTGCCTGTCATTCGCAATCATTATGAAAGACATGACGACAACTGGATTTTTTTTTAATGCATTCTGATTGATAGATACAAGTAAATAAAAGTTTGCTTACAGCGGAGCCAATGGGAGCTACACTATTTCGCCCATGAAATCCAGTAAACAATATTCACATTTCGTGACTTGTAGTAACCAAGTATTAGTGAGATTGTTATTATAAGCACTAACGCAGACTAACTATTTATAGGTAGCTCCATGATCATAAGCTTGTGTCCCTATGTTTACATCATCGAGTGGTCTGTTGTTTCCTCGCTTCCTTGCTCCCTTTAAGTTTATTGTAGATCATAAATCATGCATCTCACCTGGACAGAAGAAGTCTGAGGACGTATTCCGACAAGTTGGTACACTTTAACAGCCATTTAGGACCCGGAAATGGCTAGAATGACACGAAAAGACGCTTGGTCCCCCGTGACCCTTCACCTTGTTTCTTCCTGAGATTATGAGACATTCTTCACCTAAATGGGAATATGTGAACATCCCAGCAGATGGCATCCTAATGACAGCAGACATTGTACAGTAAGTGATGTTTTATTATGTTTTTTGGCTCTCAAAGTCTGCAGTGAGTAATAATCAGTGATGAAGGAAAAAAAGCAAACGTTGAGAAGCGTCGCGTATGCTTAAAATGAGCAAAATACGTAAATATTAAATTTTATTATAAATGTGCCCGTTACAACGTAACATAAATACTTACATCATGTATATAAACCCCAAAGGAGGTGGTTCGATGTTTTTTTTAAGGGATTTGTAGGCAGAACTGCGTGGCTCCTATAGGCTCCATTGTAAGCAGACTTTTGATCGCATTTATTAGAACGCAAAAAAAATAAAGAAATAGCATCCATCGTCATGTCTTTCATAATGATCGTGAATGACAGGCAAAATTCCCCAAAAAGTGCATTTCCTCTTTAAATTAGGGCATGGACAGGTAGGATGGATTACTCCCTCCAACATGTGCGCACAATTCCTTGTTGATTAGGATGTGCGAAGGGCAAACAACAGATCATGACATTATGTGACCGTGCATTGTATTTACACTGCATTTGCACTGGCTAACTTGTTAACGTTGGACAATTTAACCAGCTGATCAGCTAAATTGATTATAATATACTAATAAAACAGTTTTGGAAACTTAAGTGTAACAGCTGTTCAGTGTTTAGCGCACAAGTGTTGTTAGTTTTATGAGTTATTTTTTTGTCTCAGGCATGTCATGTTTTACATCCTTTGTCTGCTTGTCCTATGTTTTTGTGTCAGTTTTCTTGGATGCTTTGCGCTCTCTCTTGATTGCAGACTTGTTTTCAGCACACCAGAGAATGATTGGCTCCTTGGTATTTAAGCCCCTGACGACCAGCCAAACAAAGCCTGCTGATTCTTTCTCGTCTTTGCACGTCAACCTGTGTGTTTCTTCCTGCACATCACTCGATTTTGCAACCAGTTGTCTCCTGCCTCTACTAGCTATTTTTGTTTTATCCTTGAACTGAATAAAACTTTTGTGTCACCTGCTGTTCCGCCTCTGCATCTGGGGACCTCATTTTTTGGGCCGTTTGAAAGCAGGGGCAGTTAAGTCCGAGGAAGTTTGATCTGAAGCCATTACAGTTGATGCTGTTTAGTCGGATGGTTTGTTGTATGATTATATTGACTTGAGAGATGTTATCTAGATGCCATTGTGCCTAAAGTCTGACAGTGCAACTCCATTTCCAAACTTTTTCCTGACATCTGATGGCTTTAGGGGGATGCCTGATACCTGACCCAGCATTTTCCTAAACTTGACATATTCCTGAAACTTGATGCGTTTTCATCTGACACCTGACAAGGGAGATGTCCTAAAACGTTCGTCATACCCAGGAATCAGTAACAGTCGACCACCATAGACATTTTTAGTGTGCATGGAACACATGTCGTCAGTTTTATTTAGATCACTTTTATTTGTTCGTACCTGCACTTTAGCTCCCAACAGTATGTATGTTTTACTTGAATTTAATTAAAAAAAAACATTTTTGTGATATGTTCAATGTAACTTCAAATACTTTTAATTTAGACTAACCTTTATATTGTAACCTGATTGTTTTGTTGAGCCACCAGTGGGTACATATAATTATACAAAATTAATTAACTCCATTGTAAATAACATTTATTTGCAAATTGTATGAACATTCAACAGTTGGCCAATTTCAACATTATGTACTTTTGATGGTTTAGTGCTAACTAGCGATGATCTGATACCACATTGTCATGTCCACTGCCAATAATGCAATGTTGCGTATCGGCACAAATCCGAGACCTTTTTTCTCCACCTGGTTATAGTAAGATTTGCATGCATGCCTTTTGCTTACTATAGAAATCCAAACAAAAACACCATGTTCAATCTGTGCAAGAAATATTCTGCTCCCCTGAAGAAGGAAATAACATTGCCCCAAACATGACTCAAATATGCAATATTTTGAAGGCCCATAGTTTTTAAAAGCATTTTTTATTCGTCAACAGACTGAGCAGCGATTTTTAAAGATTGACTGTGACTGGGGTTTAGCTTTCTTCATAGCACTTATTGACTGTAAAAACTCTGCATACTACTTGGTGTGATGCTTTGGCAAATGTGGTGTTGAAATATCCAGTGGATGGGCACAGAGTCCGGTAATTTTTTGGCACCAACCAAAACCGGCCAGTACTAATAGGCACCGATTCAAGCAAGATCCAGCGGTGCCATGTTTTGGTGCCTGGGTTCCGCGTGACATCACGTGCGGTTACATTAGCACTAGCGAGTGGCGAGTGCCTGCTAGCACTTGAGAGCAAACAGGCGATTTCGAAGTGGACATGCTCTTGGTTACTCTTGCAATCCGTCAGTTTTTTTAATGACAAAAACCCAACCATGCCAGACAGAAAACGCTCTAAAGTTTGGCTCCACTATTCCAAAATGCGATGCCGATACAGGTTACGCTGGCTGCAATATTTGAGATGCAAAAATCAATGCAAGTGGTGGGAAAGACCAAGTTAAACACAATGAAGAATTTTTGACAACCAAGTTAGATGTACGGCTCCATCTCCTGCATTTGGCATCTTCTTTTTTCTTCTTTGTTGCATTTGGCATCTTCAGCGACAAGCCAGCAACACATGAGAAGAAACACCATGTATACATACATTTAAAGGGGAACATTATCACCAGACCTATGTAAGCGTCAATATATAACTTGATGTTGCAGAAAAAAGACCATATATTTTTCTAACCGATTTCCGAACTCTAAATGGGTGAATTTTGGCGAATTAAACGCCTTTCTATTATTCGCTCTCGGAGCGATGACGTCACGTTGTGACGTCACATCGGGAAGCAATCCGCCATTTTCTCAAACACATTACAAACACCGAGTCAAATCAGCTCTATTATTTTCCGTTTTTTCGACTGTTTTCCGTACCTTGGAGACATCATGCCTCGTCGGTGTGTTGTCGGAGGGTGTAACAACACGAACAGGGACGGATTCAAGTTGCACCAGTGGCCCAAAGATGCGAAAGTGGCAAGAAATTGGACATTTGTTCCGCACACTTTACCGACGAAAGCTATGCTACGACAGAGATGGCAAGAATGTGTGGATATCCTGCGACACTCAAAGCAGATGCATTTCCAACGATAAAGTCAAAGAAATCTGCGAGCGGATAAGGGTATGTCTACAGAATATATTAATTGATGAAAACTGGGCTGTCTGCACTCTCAAAGTGCATGTTGTTGCCAAATGTATTTCATATGCTGTAAACCTAGTTCATAGTTGTTAGTTTCCTTTAATGCCAAACAAACACATACCAATCGTTGGTTAGAAGGCGATCGCCGAATTCGTCCTCGCTTTCTCCCGTGTCGCTGGCTGTCGTGTCGTTTTCGTCGGTTTCGCTTGCATACGGTTCAAACCGATATGGCTCAATAGCTTCAGTTTCTTCTTCAATTTCGTTTTCGCTACCTGCCTCCACACTACAACCATCCGTTTCAATACATGCGTAATCTGTTGAATCGCTTAAGCCGCTGAAATACGAGTCTGAAGCCGAGCTAATGTCGCTATTCCTTGCTGTTCTATCCGCCATGTTTGTTTGTATCGGCATCACTATGTGACGTCACAGAAAAATGGACGGGTGTATATAACAATGGTTAAAATCAGGCACTTTGAAGCTTTTTTTAGGGATATTGCGTGATGGGTAAAATTTTGAAAAAAACTTCGAAAAATAAAATAAGCCACTGGGAACTGATTTTTAATGGTTTTAACCCTTCTGAAATTGTGATAATGTTACCCTTTAAAACTAATTTGATTAATAATAGTAATAACATGCATTTTTTTCTTACATAGTATAATTTTCCTCTATATTTCAATTGTTGCTGCTTACTGTACAATGTACTTTGTTGAGATTTTTTTTCCTTAGAGATTACTCCAATGCTTTTTAGTCAGTCTTTGTCAAAAACGACTGGCAACAAATCTGCCATCTATTTCTGGTGTTATTGTAGACTGTATTCGTGTTTAGAGACTCTTTACTTTTGTCGGTCCATGTCTGCAACTAAAAGCGAGCTGCAGAGAGCCTGACGTCACACTCACTACTGGGAACCTTTCTCTCCTTAAAAGCCACCAGTGTCATTGTAAATTTTGAAGATTGCTGTCTGCAGGTATACCTCAGATACATTAAAGTAAGTCTACATCGCGGACATGCTGCATCTGATCTAGACAAATTCGTGCATATTGCTTACATCAAACTACGGATTCGGCCCTCCAGCGTCCAAAATCCGGTCCACGGGAAGTCCCAAGTTTAAAAAAATAATATATATATTTTTTTTTTTAATCTGTCCTTTCTAATCCATTTTCCGTTTTCCTATGTCAATGTTGTCAACAAAAGTTACACAGTTAAATTAAACATGCCTTTGCTAAATGGACAGCCACCACATGCAAACCACTTAACATCTGTGAAGACCAAGTCCTGCAAGAACATGTCATTCATATCACCACAGCTGATCTGTCGTAGAATGCCTTGGGGAGGCACAATAACAGAAAGGATATACCAACTGTACTACAGGAGAAGCTGAGAACAGTAAATCATATTGCAGTGACTGCAGATGCATGGAGTAGTGTGGCTCAAGAGGACTACACCACAGTCACTATCCACTATGTAGTGAAGGCTGAGCTCAGAGAAAAAGTCCTCTGTACAAGAGCAGTATGTACAGTATCTCCAAGACAGGGTCTACTGTGGCTGAAGAAATAGACAGCATCCTAGGTGACTTAAGGCAAAGTCCAAAGTGGGAGCTATTACCGGTGACAATGCTGCCAACATGAATGTAGCTGTCAAGAAAATGAACATAATGAAGACAGGGTGTTGTGCTCATACTCTGAACAAAGCACAGTGTGAAAAGCATTGACAACTGCTCAGGGAGGATACGCGTTATTGTGCTGTGGCTAAGAAGAACTAGTTTTGCTAAGTCTGTCCTTTAAAGAAAAACAGAAACTCCTAGGTAGGTAGAAACAACTGCACAGGGTTTTGATGATAAACAGTAAATGTAGTTCACAGCCAATACATTTGTTTCACTTTCATTGGTAGTACTACTTTGTAATGCTTTTTGAAAAATATTTAATTTGTTTTCATTTTTACTCTATTCTCTTTTGCTTCTTTGTTTTTAACTTATTTGCCTTCCATAGACCCCCAGCACATATTTTCCAGAAGGAAACACAAAAAAAGTACATTGAGCCAAGTTTTATTTTGTGCAATAATGAGGAAAAACAATGCATTGTATTAGTTACTGTTTTGTTGCCCAACAATTCCAATGTTACTATACAAACAGTGGGGTATTGTAAATGTAAAAATGTTTGAGATTTCATTATTACACAAATTAACATTTATTACTACATGAATAGACACAAAAGTACAAACATTGGTACCGTTGAGGACCAGTGTTGGGTTAGTTACTGAAAAACAGTAACTAGTTACAGTTACTAGTTACTTTATTTCAAAAGTAACTCAGTTACTAACTAAGTTACTTACACCAAAAAGTAATGCGTTACTGTGAAAAGTAACTGTTTAGTTACTTCTTCTACTTTTTTTTTTTTAAAGCTCCCATTAATGCCCTTTTAGCCTTCATTTTAGTACTGTTATTGCACTGGAGAATAATACAATCTGTTGATCAACTTGACATACATTTGCATCACTGAACTCTGCTAAGCAATGTGCTCTACATACAACACACAAAGACAAAGATATGTTTCAAAGGGCCAATTTATTTCAGGCCAGAACAAATTGACAAAACTATTTTAAATAGCTGCAACATAACATACATAAGTAACAAACAGCATAATAACACTAACACTAACACTAACCACGTTAAACCCAGATTCCGAACTAATAAAGGTCTTAACTCATTCTCTTTCTATGCCACTTCAATATGGAATGCACTCCCAACAGGTGTAAAAGAAAGGGCATCTCTATCCTCCTTCAAAACCGCACTAAAAGAACATCTCCAGGCAACTACAACCCTAAACTAACACCCTCCCTTCCACATAATACCTCTTCGGATTGTAAATAATCAAATGTAGACACTTTTTCTTATACTTTCTGATCTCTCTCTCTGTGTCCACTACTTGCTGTACATATCCTACCAAGTCAGTCCTACACTGTTTCAATGTCCATTTCTCTGATGATGCAATTGTTGATGACTGAAGTGTTGATACCAACCAAACCTAACCCCCCCCCCCACCCCCCCCACCCCCCCCACCCCCACCCCCCAATATCCCACACCCCGGATTGTAAATAATGTAAATAATTCAATGTATATACACTGATGATTATCTTGTGTGATGACTGTATTATGATGTTAGTATATATTTGATAGTATATATCTGTATCTGGACCCCGACTTAAACAAGTTAAAAAACCTATTTGGGTGTTACCATTTAGTGGTCAATTGTACGGAATATGTACTGTACTGTGCAATCTACTAATAAAAGTTTCAATCAATCAATCAATCAATCAACAACATAGCTGTAAAGCTGGCTTCACCTAAGGAAGGCACATGTGACATACACAGAGCCTAACCAGGCAGATTTGAATTGTTGTTTTGGGCAGTAGATAGGATCTTTGATCCAAGACACAACTTACATTTAACTAAAATGCTCTTTTCTTTGTGCTCGACAAAAGAAAAGAAGTGAGAATATCTCATACTTGCCAACCCTCCCGAATTTCACTGCCTCTCCCTGGGACAACCATTCTCCAAATTTCTGCCGATTTCCAGCCGGACTTAAGGCACGCCCCCTCCCGGTCTGTGCGGATCTGAGTGGGGACAGCCTGTCGTCACGTCCGCTTGGCCAACCAAAAAGTAACCACAGAACACTATACCGTATAGGCGTATAGTGTTCTGTGGTTACTTTTTTGTTGGCCAACGGTTGTATTGCGCACCCCCCTCCCCTCCCCTCCCCTCCCCTCCCCTTCCCACACACAGTCACACGCACACACAGAGAGCGCAGAGGAAGAATCAGAAGCACGTCTCTGCTTCGCTGGAATAAAACACACTCAGATCCTCAGTTTCTAGCCGATACTACATAAAAAGTAACGTAAAATAACGCAGTAACGCATCATGTAGTAACGGTAACTGAGTTATTGAATATAAAAAAATAACGCGTTAGATTACTAGTTACCGCCGAAACTAACGACGTTACAGTAACGCGTTACTTAACGCGTTACTTTGTAACGCGTTAGTCCCAACACTGTTGAGGACCGGTATCGAATTCCAGGTATAGGGAACCTGAACAGTATTAATTCAAATGTAAAGTATCCATTCCCAGGGTCTTGAGACACTATCGTAGCACAAACTGCACATAAAGTAACTCCACAGAGTTGAAATGACATTAGCACTAGGCTAACTGTTCTTACGCTCTAGCAAAAGTGAGCTAGCTACTGTGCAACAGCGCGTTGCAGGCTTTGCGTCTCTGTGTCCTTTGTTTTGCGCAATCCAAAAGTTTCCAAAATAATAGCAACTGTAACTAATCTTTGCAATTCAGAAATGTGATACAGATGCTGTATTGGATCACATTATTTTGTGCAGAGGAGGTTTACAAGCAGTTGGGTTTCCTATTTTTACAGTGATTTATCCCATGACTAATATCACCATTAAATGCACCATAGCTGCAAAAAGCCTTCAAGCAAACAATGCAGAATTTGGATAATAATAGCAGCATGTTGAGTGCTAGTAAGATATGTAGGTAATGTAGGATATTTTTTTTCGATATTTTTTGAAAGTAACAGTACATTTTCATTGCACACTAAACAAATGTTGCTGCTTTATGAAGATTCTTATAAGATATAAGAATTCTGACAGTGCCAGACATATTGTCGTTGTTCTGAGTTATACAATCACTATGTTTACATGTGCTAAAAAAAACCAAAACAAAACTGTTGAGTTTGAATTAATTTCGAACATGCATGCATACAACATGATGCATCACAATTTCCAGTTTCTCTATCCAACATGTTCGAAAAGGAGTAAGAAGAAGCAGACCTTATCAAATCCTACCCCTTTTCCTTTACATAGCAGTTGCTAACACTTTTGTTCATTTCCTGTTCTCGATTTATTCACAATATACTCCATAAGTAATAACATTAAAAATAAATTATAATTAGTGAAGTAAGTTACATTTCATATGGTGAGATAAATAAGGTTATCTAGAAAATGAATGGATGGATGGAATAAATTCTGAATGTTTATCATGGTTCTTCCTCTTTGTACTTTGTAAACACTTTAACTTTGAAGAGTTTCTTGAATTGGATCATATTAATACATTGTTTGATTTCTTTGCTTAGTCCATTCCATAATTTAATTCCACATACTGGTATACTAAAGGTCTCAAAGGCCTACTAAAATGCGATTTTCTTATTCAAACGGGGATAGCAGGTCCATTCTATGTGTCATACTTGATCATTTCGCGATATTGCCATATTTTTGCTGAAAGGATTTAGTAGAGAACATCGACGATAAAGTTCGCAACTTTTGGTCGCTGATAAAAAAGCCTTGCCTGTACCGGAAATAGTAGACGATATGCGCGTGACGTCACAGGTTGTGGAGCTCCTCACATCCGCACATTGTTTACAATCATGGCCACCAGCAGTGAGAGCGATTCGGACCGAGAAAGCGACGATTTCCCCATTAATTTGAGCGAGGATGAAAGATTCGTGGATGAGGAAAGTGAGAGTGAAGGACTAGAAGGCAGTGGGAGCGATTCAGATAGGGAAGATGCTGTGAGAGGCGGGTGGGACCTGATATTCAGCTGGGAATGACTAAAACAGTAAATAAACACAAGACATATATATACTCTATTAGCCACAACACAACCAGGCTTATATTTAATATGCCACAAATTAATACCGCATAACAAACACCTCCCCCCTCCCGTCCATATAACCCGCTAATACAACTCAAACACCTGCACAACACACTCAATCCCACAGTCCAAAGTACCGTTCACCTCCCCAAACTTCATACAGCACATATATTTCCCCAAAGTCCCCAAAGTTACGTACGTGACATGCACATAGTGGCACGCACGTACGGGCAAGCGATCAAATGTTTGGAAGCCGCAGCTGCATGCTTACTCACGGTACCGCGTCTGCGCATCCAACTCAAAGTCCTCCTGGTAAGAGTCTCTGTTGTCCCAGTTCTCCACAGGCCAATGGTAAAGCTTGACTGTCATCTTCCGGGAATGTAAACAATGAAACACCGGCTGTGTTATCCGGCACATCAGTCAAGGGGTGCATTCTACGGCGGGGGTGCGTTATCCGGCACAACACCTGCCGCAATACACCGCTTCCCACCTACAGCTTTCTTCTTTGCTGCCTCCATTGTTCATTGAACAAATTGCAAAAGATTCACCAACACAGATGTCCAGAATACTGTGGAATTTTGCGATGAAAACAGATGACTTAATAGCTGGCCACCATGCTGTCCAAAAATGTCCTATACAATCCGTGACGTCACGCGCAGGCGTCATCATACCGAGACATTTTCAGCAGGATATTTTGCGCGAAATTTAAAATTGCACTTTAGTAAGCTAACCAGGCCGTATTGGCATGTGTTGCAATGTTAAGATTTCATCATTGATATATAAACTATCAGACTGCGTGGTCGGTAGTAGTGGGTTTCAGTAGGCCTTTAAGTGTTGTACCTGCATACAAATGTTCTAATTTACATTTTTCTCTAATATTTCTCCACTTTTGTGGAGAAGAAGTGTTGAATATTATTGGGTAGCAGGTTATAGTTTGCTTTGTACATATGTTTTGCTCTTTGCAAATTCACTATGTCGTGGAATTTCAGTATTTTTGATTCAATGAATAAAGGGTTTGAATGTTCTCTGTATCCAACAATATGTATTATTCTAACTGATAGTTTTTATAACACGGTTAATGAATGAAGTGTACTTTTGTTGTTATTTCCCCATATTTCTGCACAATAACTCAGATATGGTAACACTAGCGAGCAGTAGAGCATATGAAGTGATTTTTGGTCCAATGCATGTTTAGCTTTATTCATGTGTTATTCAGTGTTTTTTTGCCACCTTATGTTGTAATTTTTTTATATGAGATTTCCAGTTCATTTTATCATCAATCATTATACCTAGTAATTTGGTTTCATTGACTGTTTCAATTTCTATTCTATCTATTTGTAATTGTGTTTGATTTTCCCTTCTACTGTTACCGAATAGCATTATTTTAGTTTTACTGAGGTTTAGGATGGTCTGTTTTTGTCAAACCTCTTTAATTTGTTAATTTCTTCTGTTATTATTTATTTTGGCGTCTGTGTGTTCTCTCCTGATCAAAACGCTCTCGTATCGTCCGCGAATAAAACTAACTTTAAATCTTTTGTGTGAAACCAGATTTTTAATACATCTCTAAATACCTTTATTACCTTCGTACGGAGCTTATCGAATCGCTGGGATTTGCCTGTAAATTAGTTAGTTAACAAAATAAGTAAAAGTTATGGGCGGATTTTCATGTACTTTTCAGGAACTGTTCAAAATGGAATAAGAAACAAGTGATTACATTTTGGGGACGATCCAGAGCATTTCGACTTAAGTTACCTTGCATTTACTTTACGAGGCTGAACTTCTCTGCGTGTATGCTAGCAGCTCTGCCTCCACCCACAGAGACAAAGAGTGTGGTTGACTAACAAGATGGTTCACTCCATTTATTTCATTCCGCCATAGAAAAGTATAAAGTGAACCATCTTGCAGGCTGTTAAGAAACAACAGACGTACAAAACAAGCACGGCAATGGAAATAGTATTTTCATTTATCTTTCCATCGGTTACCTCGGCCAGCATGTTATGTATTTGCTGAGTATTGTTTGCCTGTCTCTTTGTCTGGCAGATTTTGGTTAAACTTTCAGGAATGGTCAGAAATGGGATAAGGAAGTTATTGGATTTTGGGGATGGTCTAAAACACTGTTTCGATTCAGGATTTATTTTTTTTTTGTTGGAAAAGAGGACCTTGTGGAGATCTGCGCTCTTCAAGTGTTTTCGAGTTAGATCTTGTTCCAGATCTCTCTCGCATGCAAAGAATGCACTTAGATCAATCGATGAATTCAGCAGGTTTTCCAAGCATGCGCCAGTCTCCATGGAGGGGCTGCAGCACCATTCTTGTTGCTGTAGGGCCCTTGGTTTTTTTCTTGTTCTTTCATCAATAGTTAAAGAATATCCTGTTTTTCGTAAGTAACCCTTTGTTTGCAATATTTTTTCCACTATGATAGTTAAGTGGGGCCAGAGGCATCTTAGTGACTTTCTTATAACTGGAGCCTTCAAAAAATGATTAATTTCCATCCTCCCACTCACTGTTGGCCCCTCTCACCTTTTGATATTGTCTACAAAGTACTGCTATTGACTTTTGAAGCCGTTGTTCCCAGGGAGAAGAGGCGCCACAAGCAAGGCACTCCTTTCCTCCGTTAAGAAAATATTACTTTTCTCACAAACTATCTTTCTTTGCACGGTTATAAGGTCTTTAAAGGCCTACTGAAATGATTTTTTTTAATTTAAACGGGGATAGCAGATCTATTCTATGTGTCATACTTGATCATTTCGCGATATTGCCATATTTTTGCTGAAAGGATTTAGTATAGAACAATGACGATAAACTTCGCAACTTTTGGTCTCTGATAAAAAAAAGCCTTGCCTTAACTTAACTACGGACCTCGACAGAGCTATGATAAAAACATTAGCTCTCCACCTACGCCAACCCTCATCTGCTCATCAACACCGAAGCTCACCTGCTTTCCAGCGATCGACGGAGCGACGAAGGACTTCACCTGATCATCGATGCGGTCGGCGGCTAGCCTCGTATAGCGCGTCTGCTATCCAAGTCAAAGTCCTCCTGGTTGTGTTGCTGTAGCCAGACGCTAATACACCGATCGCATCTACAGCTTTCTTCTTTGCAGTCTCCATTGTTCATTAAACAAATTGCAAAAGATTCACCAACACAGATGTCCAGAATACTGTGGAATTTTGCGATGAAAACTGAGCTTTTTGTATTGGATACAATGGCGTCCCAATACTTCCGTTTCAACCATCGATGTCACGCGCATACGTCATCATACCTGGACGTTTTCAACCGGAAGTTTCGCAGGAAATTTAAAATTGCACTTTATAAGTTAATCCGATCGTATTAGCATTTGTTGCAATGTTAAGATTTCATCATTGATATATAAACTATCAGACAGCGTGGTCGGTAGTAGTGGGTTTCAGTAGGCCTTTAAATCCTTGGAATTGTAACACACTAGCATTGATCAGGCAGCATAATACATTTGAGTAACGCGGGTTCATTGAAAATATGATTTAGTCAATCGCATATTGAAACACATTGATGGAAGTTCTGACAACTCATTCAACAGAAGACATTTATAGCAGAAGCTTTATGTCAGTGTTGCATACACTTGAAATATTGAAGTCCTTCATTACATGCATAAGCCTGGAGGCTGTAGTCAAAATGAAGTAACAGCCAACTGAAACAATATCCTTGCAAAAGGTTTTCTGTTAATGATCCATTCTCATTTAGTTTGTCATAAATAATGGTCGCCACTTGAGCTGTACGGTTCTGCAAAAAATGTGAATCACAATGTTCTTGCTTTAAGTCGTTAATAGTGGGACTTTAATGGGAATAGAAAAAGTCAAAAACATGGCGCAGTTTACTTGTACGTTCATTAGTTAATTAAATAGGTATTCTTCCTCGTTTCTGCAGAGGCAGAATTCATTCATGCAATTCCTCCTCCTGCCAGCTGGTTGTGTCGGCCGTCAGCGGGTAGAACCAGGGCAGCACAGCCAACTTGCCCCGGCTGGCAAGGCTCACAGAGAAATGGGGAGCACATAGAGGAAATATCAGCTGCCATACCAATGACATTTGAATTTTGTAACATAGCTAAATTGTCTTTGGTAGTTCTCATTTTGTCCGGCTTGTTTTTTGTGAAAGTTGATGCAATAATAGTGAAAAATTATGTTTTCAAGTTTGATTGCAATTAAAAAGTACTCTAACAGCTTCTTTAGACTCTCCTTCCTAATCAGTGACCTCACAAGATGGCAGATGGAAGAAATGTTTGCTCAAGTACAATGAGACTCTTAAATTCATCCTGTTATTTTCCTTGATCTGGTATCGATGAAATACCGTATTTTCCGCACTATAAGGCGCACCGGATTATTAGCCGCACCTTCAATGAATGGCATATTTCATAACTTTGTCCACCAATAAGCCGCCCCGGACTATAAGCCGCGCCTACGCTGCGCTAAAGGGAATGTCAAAAAAACAGTCAGATAGGTCAGTCAAACTTTAATAATATATTAAAAACCAGCGTTCTAACAACTCTGTCCCAAAATGTACGCAAATGTGCAATCACAAACATAGTAAAATTCAAAATAGTGCAGAGCAATAGCAACATAATGTTGCTCGAACGTTAATGTCACAACACACAAAATAAACATAACGCTCACTTTCTGAAGTTATTCTTCATTCATAAATCCCTCGAATTTTTCTCCTTCGGTGTCCGAATTGAAAAGTTGGGCGAATGTCGTCCGGCGCTGCCTCCCTGTCTTAGTGAAGGTGTGTTCGCCTTCGGTCATCCATTGTTCCCACGCAGTTAGCAGTCTAGCTTCGAATGCCCTGTTGACACCAATATCTAGCGGCTGGAGGTCTTTTGTCAATCCACCCGGAATGACGGCGAGTATTGAATTAAGCGCGTAAGCGTGTCTCTTAATGTGATGTTATGAGCTAGCAAATATAACAACTACACTACCCAGCATGCAACGATAGTGACGAGCATGCGCGGTAGCCCTGAGAAGCGTTGTTGTATGCTGGCAGTTAGAATGTGGTTATGAGCACGCTGTGAGTAAACGTTGAGAACTCAGTTAACACGCCTCGTCTGCATTATTTATAATTAGACAGACAACACACTTAATAGGAGCCATTTTGGGGTCTTTACATAAACACACAAATGGAAATGAAACGTCACATATCCCAGCATGCACCGCGTGCTTCTTCTTCCGGGGCGGGTGGTTGCTTACAGTAGAAGAAGAAGCGCTTCCTGTTCTATGGGGGCGGGTGCTTACCTTGGCGGTTGCTTGCGTAGAAGAAGAAGCGCTTCCTGTTCTACCGGGAAAAAAGATGGCGGCTGTTTACCGAAGTTGCGAGATCGAAACTTTATGAAAATGAATCGTAATATTAATCCATATATAAAGCGCACCGGGTTAAAAGCCGCACTGTCAGCTTTTGAGTAAATTTGTGGTTTTTAGGTGCGGCTAATGGTGCGGAAAATACGGTAGATTGATTTCGTTTTAAAATGATCTTTAATCGACACCGAGCTTCCAGAAGGCAAACCAGCCGAGAACAGATCGATATACTTGGAATTTAGGAATATAATCAGGACTCATCTTCCTCCTATCCAGGAAATCGCAAAAAGCCGCTGCCTGACCAGGGCTCAAAAATCTGTACAGACTACTCCCACCCCCACCAAGGACTGTTTTCAATGCTTGTCTCTAGAAAGAGGTTCCGCAGCCTCCGTAGCAGATGTAACAGCTTCTTCCCTCAGGCCATAAGACTCTTGAACACATCATAATAATCCCCTCAATTCCCCCCAAAAACGGATTAACTTGCTGGAATATAAAGACAATATAACATACAGGTACATTAATAAACGTGGATGCATATGCAAAAGTGCGATATATTTATCTGTACAGTAATCTATTTATTTATATCTGCACTTTATTGCTCTTTTATCCTGCACTACAACGAGCTAATGTAACAACATTTCTTAACTGTACTGTAAAGTTCACATTTGAATGACAATGAAAAGAAGTCTCTAAGTCTAAGTCTAAATCAAACTATCGATATATCAATCAATCGTTACACCTCTTAACACTAGTATAGTTGTAACATTAGGCTATCATGCTAGCCAGTAAATATTCTCATTCATCATTCTAGGTCATTGTATTCTCAGGGCATTTAATGGATAGCAGCTGGAATGTTGAGATTGTCTAAGAAGATGTTTTTTGCATCTCATTACATGCAGGCTTAGGCCATGTCTCCACTAAGTCATTTAACCCCTTAAACTAATAATTATTTAGCCTGAGCCCCAATTCAGCCACACTAAACAAGCGTTTAAGGTCCCCCTCCTCGGACAAATTTTTACACGGGTAAGTCAGCTGTGTATTTCTTGAATTTCTGGCACTTAGCTTCGTACGGATTCATTGATCGTTTACAAAGTGAGTTCGGAGCGGAAGTGACGCCAGAAAGACCTCACCCACACAGGAAGTGACGTCAGAAAGAACGTGCCACAGCCAGCTTCATAATAAAGCTCGAAACTAACCACTGAAAGTATGAAGACGAGTCACCCAGACATACCCGTGTTTCTCCTTCTTCTACATGTACAGGCACTTGTGGAAATCACACATGAATACCTTAAGAAAAAGCGATTGCAGTTATTTGGGATACAACACTTCTCAGATGGCAAGAGAACTTTCGAATGTCCGGCCGGGTCAGCTGTGACGCTACTTAGCGAAAAACTTTGTCCATTTGTCGAAGGAGAGACAAGGGGAATGCAGCTCCCGTGGATGTGATCAAAAAGATAGCGTGTGCTTTGTATTGCCTGGCTGTCGAGGAAAACACGAATGCTTTTGGACTGGCAAAGCAGACTGTATCAGTTACTGTCCGTCATGTATGTCTCGGGCTCAACGTCTCGGTCCAGAGTATATATAGTCACCAAAAACGAATGGACAATGAAGGTGAAGGCAAAAGAGTGAGGAGTGTCCTGACCAGATATCTAGATCCCAAGATTGATTAAGGTTAAATGTTCTTTATCACATTATTTACGTGTCTAATACAGATTTGATTAATTTATGATGTCTCAGGTGTGATTCACTACAATAGGGCCCCACAGCACACTGGCTTCCAGTTAATTAAAATACCACAACACTGGATATTGTTCAGATAAGTTACATTTAAGAACTTGCACACAAAGCAACACTGGAGATGGCTATGACGTGCGCATTTTCCGGGCATTCGTACTAGATCGCGTTGCGCCGGCGGAGAAAGGGGGGCAAGGGTCGTAAACGGTGGCATTGTTGTGTGTGGACACGGATAAGGTTGGTGAGATTTACCTTGGATAACCTTATCCGGTTTAGTGTAAATGGGGCCTTAATCTGTTTATGCTCACAGACTTAGATAGGACAGCTCTAGTCTGAGAGTCTGGTGCAGGATCCAAAGTGTTTGTCCTTTACAAGAGGGGACATGTCCAGACAAAACAACACAATTTATCATGCTAGGTTAATCTATGGCTGCGATGGTGGGGGAGGATGCCGGACAGACCTGGCAGGCCCAAACACATTGTGAGGGTTTGCTGGGAATGTCTGGCTGAGTCTCCTGTCAGAAAGAGTTTCAATTCCCACCTCCGGAAGAACTTTGAACATGTCACGAGGGAGGTGCTGGACATTGAGTCCGAGTGGACCATGTTCTGCACCTCTATTGTCGAGGCAGCTGATTGGAGCTGTGGCCGCAAGGTAGTTGGTGCCTGTCGTGGCGGTAATCCTAGAACCCGTTGGTGGACACCGCCGGTGAGGGATGCCGTCAAGCTGAAGAAGGAGTCCTATCGGGTTCTTTTGGCTCATAGGACTCCTGAGGCAGCGGACAGGTACCGACAGGCCAAGCGGTACCTGTGTGCGGCTTCAGCGGTTGCGGAGGCAAAAACTCGGACATGGGAGGAGTTCGGGGAAGCCATGGAAAACGACTTCCGGATGGCCTCGAAGCGATTCTGGACCACCATCCGCCGCCTCAGGAAGAGGAAGCAGTGCACTATCAACACCGTGTATGGTGAGGATGGTGTTTTGCTGACCTCGACTGTGGATGTTGTGGATCGGTGGAGAGAATACTTCGAAGACCTCCTCAATCCCACCAACACGTCTTCCTATGAGGAAGCAGTGCCTGGGGAATCTGTGGTGGGCCCTTCTATTTCTGGGGCTGAGGTTGCTGAGGTAGTTACAAAGCTCCTTGGTGGCAAGGCCCCGGGGGTGGATGAGATCCGGCCGGAGTTCCTTAAGGCTCTGGATGCTGTAGGGCTGTCTTGGTTGACAAGACTCTGCAGCATCGCGTGGACATCGGGGGCGGTACCTCTGGATTGGCAGTCCGGGGTGGTGGTTCCTCTCTTTAAGAAGGGGAACCAGAGTGTGTGTTCTAACTATCGTGGAATCACACTCCTCAGCCTTCCCGGTAAGGTCTATTTGGGTGTACTGGAGAGGAGGCTACGCCGGATAGTCGAACCTCGGATTCAGGAGGAATAGTGTGGTTTTCGTACTGGTCGTGGAACTGTGGACCAGCTCTATACTCTCGGCAGGGTCCTTGAGGGTGCATGGGAGTTTGCCCAACCAGTCTACATGTGTTTTGTGGACTTGGAGAAGGCATTCGACCGTGTCACTCGGGAAGTCCTGTGGGGAGTGCTCAGAGAGTATGGGGTATCGGACTGTCTGATTGTGGCAGTCCGCACCCTGTATGCTCAGTGCCAGAGCTTGGTCCGCATTGCCGGCAGTAAGTCGGACACGTTTCCAGTGAGGGTTGGACTCCGCCAAGGTTGCCCTTTGTCACCGATTCTGTTCAGAACTTTTATGGACAGAATTTCTAGGCGCAGTCAAGGCGTTGAGGGGATCCAGTTTGGTGGCTGCAGGATTAGGTCTCTGCTTTTTGCAGATGATGTGGTCCTGATGGCTTCATCTGGCCAGGATCTTCAGCTCTCGCTGGATCGGTTCGCAGCTGAGTGTGAAGCGACTGAGATGAGAATCAGCACCTCCAAGTCCGAGTCCATGGTTCTCGCCCGGAAAAGAGTGGAGTGCCATCTCCGGGTTGCGGAGAAGACCCTGCCCCAAGTGGAGGAGTTCAAGTACCTCAGAGTCTTGTTCACGAGTGAGGGAAGAGTGGATCGTGAGATTGACAGGCGGATCGGTGCGGCGTCTTCAGTAATGCGGACGCTGTATCGATCCGTTGTGGTGAAGAAGGAGCTGAGCCGGAAGGCTTTGCTCTCAGTTTACCGGTCGATCTTCGTTCCCATCCTCACCTATGGTCATGAGCTTTGGGTTATGACCGAAAGGACAAGATCACGGGTACAAGCAGCCGAAATCAGTTTCCTCCGCCAGGTGGCAGGGCTCTCCCTTAGAGATAGGGTGAGAAGCTCTGTCCGAGGGGAGCTCAAAGTAAAGCCGCTGCTCATCCACATCGAGAGGAGCCAGATGAGGTGGTTCGGGCATCTGGTCAGGATGCCACCCGAACGCCTCCCTAGGGAGGTGTTTAGGGCACGTCCGACCGGTAGGAGGCCACGGGGAAGACCCAGGACACGTTGAGAAGACTATGTCTCCCGGCTGGCCTGGGAACGCCTCGGGATCTCCCGGGAAGAGCTGGACGAAGTGGCTGGGGAGAGGGAAGTCTGGGCTTCCCTGCTTAGGCTGCTGCCCCCGCGACCCGACCTCGGATAAGCGGAAGAAGATGGATGGATGGATGGATGGATGGTTAATCTATTACCGTATTTTTCGGAGTATAAGTCGCACGTAATAAAGAAGGAAAAAAACAAATATAAGTCGCACTGGAGTATAAGTCGCATTTTTTGGGGAAATTTATTTGATAAAACCCAACTCCAAGAATAGACATTTAAAAGGCAATTTAAAATAAATAAAGAATAGTGAACAACAGGCTGAATAAGTGTACGTTATATGACGCATAAATAACCAACTGAGAACGTGCCTGGTATGTTAACGTAACATATTATGGTAAGAGTCATTCAAATAACTATAACATATAGAACATGCTATACGTTTACCAAACAATCTGTCACTCCTAATTGCTAAATCCGATGAAATCTTATACGTCTAGTCTCTTACGTGAGTGAGCTAAATAATATTATTTGATATTTTACGGTAATGTGTTAATAATTTCACACATAAGTCGCTCATGAGTATAAGTCGCTCATGAGTATAAGTCGCATGAAAAAAACTGCGACTTATAGTCCGAAAAATACGGTAGCTGAAGACAAACTAAATGACAAGGCCTATATAGCTGCTGATATAGGCCAAATCGTATAGCTTCCAGCGTCTGTGAAGGATAGTTGGCAAAACTCCAAGCTCTAATTTTAAGATGCGTAGTGAACACTACTTTTAACAAAGTTGTCCGCCATGAAGTGTGGCAGGCTCATCTAGCTAGGGGCAGGTCAGAGTTACATCATATCCACGAGGAAGGAGTGTGTTCATCATTAACACCAAGATCTTCAAAATCGACAGTTTGAGTGCCTCTTATCTAAAAAGTGTAGCAAGCAACTGAGTGAGATGGCTCTTGGGAGACATGCATTAGATTACAAGATCATTAAAGAGTAAATTTGACTTAATAGACAATGTCTAATATTTCAATACGACGGATAGGGATGCATTAATGGTCGATATAAATTATAATCGCGGTTCGTATTACCGTTTTAAATTCAAATTATCGAAAATCTGTAATTTGTAACTGCACTTTGACAAACCCACAGATTGACCGACGCCAGCTCGCTAGTTTTTCAATGCTAACGGGAAAACAAGAGACTTTTGTCTTTCTCCATTAAGAAACAGCATTCTTTGTTTGATAGTTTACTCATTAAACTGTTCTACCTGAAGGTCTATGAAGGACTCTATATTTTTTTTACAATATTCAACCATCTTTTGTTTTTTCTTTTACTTTTAGTGGATTTTTGCAACACTTATTTTAAAGACACATCAACAAGGGTTGTTTAAACTGCGGTGGTCACCAACCACCGGTCCGTGACGCAATTGCTACCAGGCCGCACAGAAATATTAATTCATTTATAAACTACCGCATTTTTGCCAATAACTTTCGCCTGTCCCACTAGACACACCAATAAGCTTGTGAACAGATGTATATTATAACTCCTTTGTTATAGTACATTGGACAATGCACATTAATAGACATATAAAATGTTAGTGTGCCAGATTGTAGCCAAAGGCTAATTTCCATCTGCAGTGCCCTGCAGGGTCATTGTATATAGCAGGGGTCATTAACCTTTTTGACCTCGGGATTAAACTTTTCCACTATAGAGGGGCCTGAGAACCACTCCAATTATAACACTAAATTAGTATCCTTACTCTTGATTTTGGTCATATTCAATAATTATGTCTGACCTACTTACAGTTTACTACCTTGTCGAATGATATAAAAGCATGTGTTAATCGCAAAGTGTATATTATTAATTTAACAAATAAACCTTATACTTACGTCAGGCTGATTTGAAAAAGAAGTACTAACCAAATAAACAATACATTTGCATACAATATGTATTATGTTGTGTTAAAGTAAATAAACTAAATTAATAATAAATATGTTTTTTACCTAAACTGTCAATAAATTAAAGTGCAAATGAAAATACAGCTTTACCACTTTAGTCATAATTTTTGCGCTTAAGAATTTTCTCTATGACATTAACGCCAGACTTCTTCTGTTTGTTTTATAATGTCATTACTGCCACAAGTGGTGGAAAAGTGTATTACAACTGAGTACCGCTGCTGCCTGTACAAACCACAGCTGATAAACACATATATTACATCATCGTAATGGCTCACGTCCCCTGTGGTGTAAGTTTAAAGAACACTGGTATATGCCATCAATGAATCGGGGACCATCTCTGGCTCCCACTACGTCAGCGTTATGGTGAGTTGATTTTTCATGCTCATCTTGTTGCTGTTTTTATCTGCCACATGTGGAAAACTGGTCTGTGCAAATAATGCATACATTAAACCGGTCCCTGGTGGAAAAAAGGTTGGGGGACCCCTGGTTTAAAGTACATGCAAGATATACGATTTACAATGATGACAACCGCTTGGAGGAAAAACTCTGCAAATCAGAGGTCAGCCAGCGTCCTGGAATGGATTATATTTGACCTCAGAGTTTCAACTGTTCAGTTTTTGGTGTAGCCACCTTTATGTAATGTTCTTTCATTTCAGTTCTGTAACTCTCCTACTTTAATGCATACACTAAAAAAAGCCACAAGGGACTGAAATGAACCTAATTCCCTTATAGTCACTGTGAGTGAAGTATATGCTTGGTGGACTTTTAATATCTAAAGCTCGAATGTCTGCTATAATTTAACACCAAGAAAATAGCCTTATCATTCATGGAGTATTTAGTGACAAAATAACCTTTTCTTGGTATTGCACCAAAGGTCTTTTGTGAGATATTTATTCAACCTTAATAACATAATAATTTAAAAGACACTTTTAAAAGCTTTCGTGTGCATATAAATCTAAATAAATATAAATCAGTAACCACAGCAACCTGAATATTGTCTTAGATGCAATGTGAAACAGAATGTTCTTATACAGTTTGATGTTTGTGTTGAAATTGTATTATTTCTTGAGGCAAATATTTAATAATCAATGTTTAACTACCAAGTCATTAGTTGCAGATTATTATCCCTTATTGACTGACTGCTTTTGTTTTTAATTAATTAATTTTTAATTATAATGGATTGCAGGCCAGGTGGGTTTTATCCGTGTACTTTGGCTTCCACACCTGTCTTATAAACAGGTTATACAGAAGTGCGTAGTAATGCGCTACATTTACTCTGTTACATTTACTTAAGTAGCTTTTTGAAAAAATGTTTTACTTGTCAGAGTAGTTTTAATGTAAGATACTTTTTACTTTTACTTGAGTGTTTTCGTAAAGAAGAAACACTACATTTACATTGAAATTTATTCTGATTGCTACATGTACTTCTATCATATTTATATTTTTATCATTGATTTATTACTGATTGCAAATACGTGTTCATTAGGCTCGTTACAAAGACTTCTTCCAGTGGTCACATGACTCTGTTTCACCAATATAAGGTAAGCACAAGTGACGCTTGACTCGATTTCACCAATCACATGGAGCCTGGCAGTCACATGACCTTACTCATACCGCACACTGTAAAAAGTGACATGACACCAGACGAGGCCGCACAAATTTTTAATGTTTATTTACAATCCTATTTATTAAACATTACATGATGTGCTGTCATCTGTGTCAGAAGAAATGTTCACATTACATAATACAAGAATTCCACTACCAACTAGAAAAAACATGTTGCGTTAAGTTTGAGATTTGTTTTATGTTTTAGCTGCTAACATCATTCTAACATTAGCCCTCTTATAACGTCATAAGTGACTGTAAAATGTGCACCTATTGTAGCGCATGCTGTAGTAGGGTCTCTCTGTCTCTCTCTCTCACACACACAAACACACTTACAGTTGTAGTGCAAGTACCATTGAAAAATAGCCACTAAATAATTTTGAAGTTTCTTGTTACTTACTCAGTATTGAATAGTTTTTTTTTACTGAATGCATAATCATACTCAAGTAATTTTTTGAATGACTAAATTTTACTTTTACTTGAGTCATAAAGTAACAGTATTCTTACTTGAGTACAATTTTTGACTAATCTATCCACCTCTGGCATCAGATTTAGCCCCCTTCTACACCAAGCTGGCTAAGGTTATCCAGGGTAAATCCCACCTAACCTTATCCTTGGCCACACACACACAATGGTCGTTTAAGACCCCCTCCCCCACCTTTGTCCGCCGGCGCAACGCGACCTAGTACGCATGCGCAGAAAATGCACACGTCATAGTCACCTCCAGTGTTGCTTTGTGTTCAAGTTCTTAAATTAAATTTAACTTTTCTGAACAATATCCAGTCTTGTGGTATTTCAATTAACTGGAATCCAGTGCGCTGCGGGGCCCTATTGTAGTGAATCACACCTGAGCCATCATAAATTAATCAAATCTTTAATGGACATGTGTAAGTAAACAATGTGATAAAGAACATTTAACATTAATCAATCTTGGGATCTACATATCTGATCAGGACACCCCTCACTCTTTTGCCTTCAGCTTCATTGGCCATTTGTTTTTGGTGACTTTATATATGTTGCAGGTCCCAGGTAGCCAGGACAAGCAGTCAGATAATAATGTCCTGTTATACAGGAGGAAAAAAGCACACAGAACGTTTCAGTTGGTCACAGACTGGTCGCTCTCGTCAGAATTTATTAACAGAATTTACAAATCCACAATTCACTTAATTTCCCATATCTTTTGTCACTTTGTATTATCATGTCAATGTCTTTTACTTTATCTTCACCTCTATTTTCATCAAAACACTCAATAAACTATCATTAAACTGTTACTGTATCACTGGAGTTATAATTACCATAACAATACTGTATGCCTTTGCCATATATTTTCACATTTCTATATCATCACTCCAAAACATACAATATAGTGCCCAATTAGACATTATTTCACTGTCTTGTCTTTCTCAGGAATATTCACCTTTAACTTAATGCACAATTTAGCAACATTCATTTAAATACTTTACTTTTCTTCATATTCTTCTTCTTATATAGCAGCAGGGCCGGCCCGTGGCATAGGCCGTATAGGCAAATGCTAAGGGCGCCGTCCATCAGGGGGCGCCACGCCAGTGCCACAAATGTTGGAGAAAAAAAAAGAAAAAAAAAAAGTTGGTATTATTATTTCTAAATACAAAAAATAATCCCACGTTAATTAAAATGCAAAGTAAAGCCTATTTAATAGAAATATTATTTGTTACAACATTACGCCCCCCCTCCTCCCCCCGCACGGTGCGCCCCTTCCCTTCCCGTATCATGACTCTTTTTGGACGTCACCACATCAAAAAATCAACACAAGATGTCAAAACGGCCAAAACTGTCAGGTGCCCAGGGAAGAAAAAAGAGAAAAGAAGAGGAGTAGAAACGAGAAAAGACAGAGTTAGCAGGTAGGTAACGTTAGCCTACATGAAATTATTTGTCTGTTACAGAATGTGATAGTAACCTGGCTTTTTAGCATTAAGCTAATGTTACATGACTCGGCAATTGCTAATCAATAAATAGCTAGTTCTGTTTTAACGTTGGGTTAATATTGTGGAGGGGGCTAAATTGTTATGGAAAATAATAATGTAACGTTAGGTAATTACAGTACTCACCTTACATTCCTCAGGGACATTTGTATTAGGTCTTTTAAGCAGGTGTTTTTTGTTTACATTGTTATTGCCTTCTGGTTAGCTAATGTTTGCCCTGCAGGTAATAGTCACTTGTCCACACCTTTATATATTAGGTATAGTTGTAAGTAAAAAAAAAAAGGTCAAAGACAAAGCTATTCGGTTTCTTGTGAGTATATACACTTCACTGCCGATGTGGGGGGGCGCCACCTAAAATCTTGCCTAGGGCGCCAGATTGGTTAGGGCCGGGCCTGTATAGCAGCTTTAAGTTACTGTACTTGAAATGTTCATTGACCATTCCTGAGAGCTTAACTTATACAACCATGTCTAAACATAACAAAATAGCATGTAAAACCTATTTCAGAACACACACATTATACAAATATACATATGAAATCAATAAGAAAACGGGAGCTCTAATTTGGGAGTCTGAATTAGGATCAGAAGTTCCTATATAAACATTGCGCACTCACGTCGCCATTTTGTATTGATTAATACAGCTGTGCACCGGATTCATTCACAAATACAAACTACAACTCACAAACACTTTAGAGTTAGGCTCCACCATCAGAATGTGTACTTAAACTTAGAAAAAAACATGGATATTATTCAGTGAGTTGTTTTACTAAAACTAACCTGTTATACAGGAGGAAAAAAGCACACAGAACGTTTCAGTTGGTCACAGACTGGTCGCTCTCGTCAGAATGACAAGACACTTCCGGTCTGTAGGTGATCGCATTCAATTAGGAAGAAACGCCCTGCTGCCCCCTACTGACCAACGTGAATATTAATAAATGTGGAATGACAGCTCCAAAAACGAATTCAAACCATAAAATAAAATAAATATATCAACACAAAAATGTGACACATTATGGGTGGGTCACATATACTCTGGACCTAGACGTTGAGTCTGCGACATACATGGCGGACAATAACTGATACAGTCTGCTTTGCCAGTCCAAATGAATTCGATGTCTTCCGTAGTTTTCACTTGTCGGCCAGGTAATATAAAGCACACGCTACCTTTTTTTATCACACCCACACAGTCTCCCCTTCGACAAATGGACAAAGTTTTTCGGTAAGTAGAATCACAGCTGACTCGGACATTCGAAAGTTCTCTTGCCGTCTGAGATTTGTTGTATCTGAAATAGCTGCAATTGTGCGTTTCCACAAGCGTCTGTACATGTAGAAGAATGAGAAACACGGGCATGTCTGGGTGACTCGCCTCCATAGCTCCGAGTGGAAACAGGTTGTTATGAACCTGGCTGTGGCGCGTTCTTTCTGACGTCACTTTCTTTGTGGGGCTCGGTCTTTCTGACTTTACTTCCTCTCCGAACTCAGTTTGTAAACGATCAATGAGTCCATACATAGCTAAGAGCCTTAGATTCAAGAACTACACGGCGCACTTACCCGTCCAAGGAGGGGGACCTTAAACAATGGTTTAGTGTGGCTGAAACGGGGCTTAGGCTAAATAATTATTTGTTTAAAGAGTTATCCGGTTTAATGTAGACAGGGCCTTAGTGGAGACGCTAAGTTGTCCATCGGTGTGAAAGTGACTGTGAATGGTTGTTTGTTTACTATATATGTGCCCTGTGATTGATTGGAGACCAGCCCAGGGTGTACACCACCTTTCACCCAAAGTCAATTGGAATAGGCTCCAGGTTCAGGCTCCACGTTCTGCATTGTTTGGAAAATCCAGTTGATCTTTACTATGGGTTATACTTGTATAGCGCTTTTCTACCTTCAAGGTACTCAAAGCGCTTTGACACTATTTCCACATTCACCCATTCACACACACATTCACACACTGATGGCGGGAGCTGCCATGCTATTGAGAACACTTAAACGGCTCTCAGGCCAACGAAAGGTGACCTCTGTTTTGGTTTAACGTCTACAAGAGTTAGATCTATATGAATGATAATATATGCTGTGGCAGTTTCATGCAGCTTGATTAATAGTCAGCATACGTCATACGTCATGTATGAATCAATGCCAATAATGACCAAAAACAGACCACCTTAAAACAGACTTCAATTGTATTTGTCCATTATTATATTAGAAAAAAAGTGAACTCCTAGTTATATGATGAATATGACTTAACATTTAACATTACACATAGGCAAACATGGAGCTTGTGCTAATTTAGCAGGCATGGACAGACAATGTCTTAAACAAAAAAAGCCATCATTTGAAAACAATAGTTCAAGCATGCATCTTTATTTAGGAATTGCTGGATTAATGGTGGTGTTCAAGGTAACCAGACATGGGAGCTCATCACATTAAAGGGGAACATTATCACAATTTCAGAAGGGTTAAAACCATTAAAAATCAGTTCCCAGTGGCTTATTTTATTTTTCGAAGTTTTTTTCAAAATTTTACCCATCACGCAATATCCCTAAAAAAAGCTTCAAAGTGCCTGATTTTAACCATCGTTGTATACACCCGTCCATTTTCCTGTGACGTCACACAGTGATGCCAATACAAACAAACATGGCGGATAGAACAGCAAGGTATAGCGACATTAGCTCGGATTCAGACTCGGATTTCAGCGGCTTAAGCGATTCAACAGATTACGCATGTATTGAAACGGATGGTTGTAGTGTGGAGGCAGGTAGCGAAAACGAAATTGAAGAAGAAACTGAAGCTATTGAGCCATATCGGTTTGAACCGTATGCAAGCGAAACCGACGAAAACGACACGACAGCCAGCGACACGGGAGAAAGCGAGGACGAATTCGGCGATCGCCTTCTAACCAACGATTGGTATGTGTTTGTTTGGCATTAAAGGAAACTAACAACTATGAACTAGGTTTACAGCAAATGAAATACATTTGGCAACAACATGCACTTTGAGAGTGCAGACAGCCCATTTCAGGTGCGCTAAGAACATATATTTTTCCACGATTTCAGCACTCAGGTTAACCATACCTAAATAGACACAAAATACTGCATTACACAAGACTACCCTAATGTACTCGAATGATTGAAAAAAATAAATGTTTTTAAGCTAAATTATTGGTAAACACAGTTTATGTATAATAATTTACGTAAAACCGCGAGTAATGAATAAGGTTTTCATCAATTAATATATTCTGTAGACATACCCTCATCCGCTCTCTTTTCCTGAAAGCTGATCTGTCCAGTTTTGGAGTTGATGTCAGCATCTGCTTTGAGTGTCGCAGGATATCCACACATTCTTGCCATCTCTGTCGTAGCATAGCTTTTGTCGGTAAAGTGTGCGGAACAAACGACTGACCATTTCGTTGGCTTTCCTCACAGCCTCGTATTTTGAACAAATTTCGTCCAATTTCTTGCCACTTTCGCATCTTTGGGCCACTAGTGCAACTTGAATCCGTCCCTGTTCGTGTTGTTACACCCTCCGACAACACACCGACGAAAGTGAGAAAATGCTTCCCGACGTGACGTCATCGCTCCGAGAGCGAATAATAGAAAGGCGTTTAATTCGCCAAAATTCACCCATTTAGAGTTCGGAAATCGGTTAAAAAAATATATGGTCTTTTTTCTGCAACATCAAGGTATATATTGACGCTTACATAGGTCTGGTGATAATGTTCCCCTTTAATAAGTGGATGACTGAGCAATCATAAAGACAGAAAATTCATCTGCAGGTCTCTATTACATGATCAACATACAACTATACAGTACTGCCCAGAGGTCTTTGGCCACAACATGTTGATTTATTTGCCTCTTTCTTAACAATCGTTTTAACCCTGGAGAAGAGTAAATACAAGGGCAGCTCCAATTTACAGAGGTATACTAAAATAGAAAAATGATTCACACGAATGGACACCATCCCCGTCTGTCATCCTCATTAAAAACCAAGGTGGACCAACATGCACACCTCCTGTAGCTGCCACAATTATTAGATCGTTTCATAAAACATTTACAAATGACACTGTTGGCTGCACTTGACCTTAAGTCCACAACATCACATTGTCAAAGTGCACATTTGCAAAGCAACCAACAAACCTTGTCAATTCAGCCATTAAATCTCTTGTAACAAAAGCTGGCATGGACTTATTTGTCTCAATTTAGAAGCAAAAGAAAGTACAATACAGTGTCCTTAAAAGGTCAAAAATGTGGCCAAACCTTACTCATCATCCCTTCAACCTGGTGCTTATGTTTTATGTACACATTTGCAGGACAAGATTTTTTTTTGTGGGCCCATTTCGATCTTTAATATTATTTGTGTAACACGCTATGAGCTATAGGGCTGACGGTAGCCTAGTGAATATTATACCATCGCCGCATAGTGCTTCGAAGTTTGCGGCTTGGAAAAGTGCCAATGTGGTTGTTATTTCATGAGAGGGGGACTTTCTGTTTTTTAAAAAAAACCTTATTGAAAAGTCGTAAATTGTTGTTTATGCTCTAGTTGTAGGAATATTAAATTTTTAAATAATTTCTACCACACGGGAATTGATTTAGCATGGCCAGGCCCAAAATCTATTACCGGCGATAAACAAGGGATTACTGTATTACTCTTGATGACTTTTTACTGTATAACTCTTGGTAAATTTGACTATTTGGCAACAATGTAGTTAAAGTATGTATGTAATTGAATGATATAGGGCCCCTATTGTGCAAAACCAACTTATCTTACCTGTTGGTACCTGTTTTTGTGTATTTGAGATCTGCATAAGTCTCGAAAATTTGAAATCAAACCATGGAGACATGGCGATGATATTTACAAAACAATCTTGCCTTCTTCCAAATAGGCTCCAAACGAGCCATTCAGAATTTAAGACTTAAATTATGTGTTTTGTCTTTGTTACATCAGTGGATATCTCCATTTATGGTCGAGGTTTATCCGAAGAGCTTTGCACAAGTCCGCCATTTTTGTACAGTTGTAGTCTGACGTTATAATCAATAAGATCCTTCTTTTTCTCCATTCGCTCGTTGTTTTAAATGTTGAAAAAAAACATGTGAGTTAAGACATAATGTATTATTATTTTACAAGTAATGTCAAGATTTGTAATTGCTAAAATATAATTCAAGGTAAAGGTAAAAAAAAAGTTTATTAGTCCAAGGCAGGGGTCGGCAAGCCAAAATATTGAAAGAGCCATATTGGACCAAAAATACAAACAACAAAGCTGTCTGGAGCCCCAAAACATTAAAAGTCTTATATGAGTCTTATAATGAAAGCAACACCGATGTAGGTGTTTATATTAGCTATTTTAGCATATACTATCAAAATGACTATGTGTGTCGCAGGCTGACGCAAATCTTCGTTGAAATTTAATATTTATGCTACACATTTTTACAACATTGGAGAACATTAGGAAACTGAGGCAGAGGGTGAGATAACTCCTAGAAATTACTGGCTTAGAATTACCAAAGGTATATATGTGTGTGTCGAAGTTAAAGGAAACAGCAGGCTTTCTTCTTCTAATAGATTTATTACAATCTTTGCAAGCTGGGTAACGCTTGCTGGGGTCTATAACAACATGGCACACAAACAACATCACAAATGCAGCCAATATTACATACAGATAATGTGTCATGAAACATGCAAATATGAATTAAATACGCAGAGGACATTAGTAAAGGAAATTAAATTAACTCAAATATACCTACAAACGAGGTACAACGATGCGATATGTATTGCAATAGCAAGTTAGCAACGATTAGCTTGCAGTCATGCAGTGACCAAATATGCCTGATTAGCACTCCACACAAGTTAAAACCATCAACAAAGCTCACATTTGTGCATTCACGCACAGCACAAAACGTTTGGTGGACAAAGTGAGATAAAGAAGGAGTGGCATAAAACATGTCTTTCTGTGGCAGAGTCGGAGAAAGGTATACATGTAAACTAATTGTTGCACCACAGCCCACACAACTACGGTGAGTTCAAGGACCTCCAAAATTAGTTGGACAGAACGGTGCTCACCAAATACTCTCTTCAGCGAAGCACAAACAAACATGTTAAACAGTGCGCTTTCTTACAATTAGGATGGACGCTGCAATGCTGCTAAACCGAACTAAAACCATTACAAATAATATTTTGACTCTTTGCTGAATAAAAGTTATTAATTATAATTGTATTTTTCATATTACATTTTGTTTAATAGGGACAGTGCACATTAATCAACACTTGAATAAACAGTGTAAACGCGCCGGACTTAGCATAAATGCTAATTTTCAGCCGTAGTCCCAAGGCGGGTTTCTAAAATAACAGTATGACACATAAGACTTTAAAACCCCGATGACAGAAATAAGAACCAAATAAATAAGACATCATAAAGCAGACAAAACAAGCAGTTGCAATACACAATTACAATACAATAGACCAGGACAGACAATTCACTCCTAGCTTCAAATACGCTGGCCAGAAGCCCACTGGAACGGGCTAGAGTCTGGAAACAGTGTTAAATGGTTTAATGGGTGCATGTCTGATTGATTTTTAGCCAGTGATTAGGTTTTTTTTTTTAAGTGGCTAGTTATCACAGTTTCTAATGTGTGTGGGCAACTTATTCCAGGATTGCGTTCCTCTTAGAGAGGTGACCTTTTGACCGAATTTTGTTCTACATCTTGGTGTATTGCAATCACCTCTGGACAAGGCCCTAGTTCTCTGTCCTTCACTGTTTCTCCTCTGAATGAATTCTTCAAATGGTAGGGGTGCAAGCGCATTTAAAACTTTGTAGATGAGACACGCATCCATAAAGATCTGGTAGCTAACCAGATCAAGAATGTTAAGGTTTTTTTTTAGAATAAAACAATTTTTGAAGTTGCATTGGTTTCCTGTCAAGGATTTTAACTGCCCTTTTGAAGAGAGACTTGACGGGTTTCAGTACAGTTTCTAGTGTCCAAGTTGTGAAACAATAATTTATATGTGAGAATATCATGGCGTGCATTTAGACTTTAGCCGTCTTGGAAGTGAGGAATGGTCTTACATGATTTCAATTTGACAGATTGTATTTACGATATTTGTGATTTTTTGAATGATGAATTTGTGTCAAAGACCACTCCAAGATATTTGAATTTTTCTACAATATCAAGGCTCTCTCCATTAACCACTACAGACGGTTGATCGCCCTCTGCTGTTTTACGAGAGAAGACCATACATACAGTATTTTTGGTATTGAGATGTAAACAGGATTCATTGAGCCAGTGTGATACCCGTGCCAGAGCTGCTGATAGTTTGGTTGCAGCTTCTTGTTTTGATTTAGCTTAGACATATAGCACTGTATCATCAGCATATAATTGCAAATGAACATCTGGGCAGACCGTAGGTAAGTCATTTACATAGAGACTGAAGAGAATTGGGCCCAAGATAGAGCTTTGGTGTACCCCTGTCGAACAGCTAAGTTAAGGTGACATTGAGTTTCCGATCTGAACAGTCTGTTTTCTATTTGAGAAGTATGATCTAATCCAGAGGGCAGCACGGTGGAAAGAGGGGTTAGTGCATCTGCTTCACAATACGAAGGTCCTAAGTAGTCTTGGGTTCAATCCCGGGCTCGGGATCTTTCTGTGTGGAGTTTGCATGTTCTCCCCGTGACTGCGTGGGTTCCCTCTGGGTACTCCGGCTTCCTCCCACCTCCAAAGACATGCACCTGGGGATAGGTTGATTGGCAACACTAAATTGGCCCTAGTGTGTGGATGTGAGTGTGAATGTTGTCTGTCTATCTGTGTTGGCCCTGCGATGAGGTGGCGACTTGTCCAGGGTGTACCCCGCCTTCCGCCCGATTGTAGCTGAGATAGGCTCCAGCGCCCCCCGCGACCCCAAAGGGAATAAGCGGTAGAAAATGGATGGATGGATGGATCTAATCCAGCAGAGTGCACCATCAGAGAAATTAAAGTGAGACATTTTTGAAATTAGTACATTATGATTTAGTGAGTCAAAAGCTATTTTCAGATCCAGGAAGACAGCACCCACATAACCACCTTGATCCAACAGACCTCAGATGTTCTCATGGAAATAAAAAATTGCGGTTTCGGTTGAATGTTTTTTCCGAAAACCAAACTGCGTTGGATGTAGTGGGTTATTCCCACTGTTAAGATGGTCAGTTAACAGTGATGCAATCTATTTCTCAGCTATTTTTGAAATAACTAGCACGATACTTATCGGCCGGTAGTTTTTTATTTTGGTCTTATCCCCAGCCTTTAGGACTGGAGTAACTTCAACAGTCTTCCAGGCGGATGGCACACTACGTTGATTTATGGACATATTTATTAGGTGTGCAACTGGACTTGTGAGGGCCATTTTATGTTGTTTTAAGAGGTTACTGTCCAGACCAAATACATCTCTAGATTTAGAGCATTTCAGAGAATAGATTATTTCCAGAACCTTAGGAACAGTTATTTCCCTTAGGTTAAAAACAGTATTGCTGTCATCCAGAGGGTAATTTAGGATGTCTGGACATTCAGTGTTTATAAACAATTTATCAATTGACTATGTAAAAAAATAATTGAAGCTGTAATTCCCAGGTCACTTGCCATTCACCTGGAGTTGCATATCATTGAATATTATGTCCTTGTTTCTTCTTGTCAGCTTATTTAGTTGTTCCCATATCAATTTTCCATTGCCATTTGCCCAATCTATAATTGTATTGAAAAAATCTGCTTTAGCTTTACAAATTAGTTTTATCACTTCATTTGCCTTTTTACGCCTTCTAAAGACAACTTTTTTTGTGAAATTATCAAGGACCTCCTTAACACATTTGAAGAAGATACTGCAACTATCCTCAGCTTCATTATATGGTAATACATTTGACCAATCATACTCCTGCAGAGCATTCATCAGATTTTGTTATTCAGATTTAGGTATTTTATGATAACTGTTAGCGCTATTGAGACTGGCAGAGCGTTTCCAGTTGACTTTCCTTGAGCACAAAATGAGATTATGATCAGAGAGCCCAGACAGAAAGTTAAAAGATTTACAGATCCTGTCTGATTTATTTGTGACTATTAAATCAAGTGTTGTTTTAGATGTGTCGGTTATTCTTGTAGGTCCTTGGATGACTTGGGTTAGGTTGCGGTTGTCTGTTAACAGCTTCAGTTTTTTCCTGTCCGGTTTATCATCCCAGTTAATATTACAATCACCCAGGAGAATAGTTACACTTTTAAAATACTCACATTTTAAAAGTTTTAAGCTGATCATAGAATGTGTCCTTAGAGGATGGAGGTCGGTACAGACAAATCACTGTGAAAGACATTTCAGGAGAAATAATTATGTTGAGACCCATACATTCGATATCTATTTCTGCTGGCCATTCAATTGTAGAAAGAAAGAAAGTAGAACAAGCAAACACCTGCAGAGCACAACAACCCATACTTGCCAACCCTCCCGAATTTTCCGGGAGACTCCCGAATTTCAGTGCCTCTCCCGAAAATCTCCCGGGACAACCATTCTTCCAAATTTCTCCCGATTTCCAGCCGGACCTGAGTGAGGACAGCCTGTCGTCACGTCCACTTTTCCTCCATATAAACAGCGTACCGGCCCAGTCACGTTATAACATCTACGGCTTTTGGAGCTCAGTGCGCAACTGCACACACAACAAGAAGGAGACTATTATATATGTCTCCGTTATCCATAGGTTTATCTATAACCCATAAAGTAGGCAGGCACGGAGCTATACTCAGCGTGTTTATTCCAGCCGGCACGTTAATACACTGACACACAACATCCGGATTCCCATCATGTATTGCTTCAAAACTACGGCAAGTAGTAGAGAGGAGTGTTGTGTGTGTGTATATGTGTAAGTAAATGAACACTGAAACCCCCCCCCCCATCTCCCGAATTCGGAGGTCTCAAGGTTGGCAAGTATGCAACAACCACGTTCGTGATCAGCTACTGAAGAGGCCTGTTACAATAGTGATGAGGCCACCCCTGGTTGTTGTGGCTCTAAACAATCGCACAGAGCGTTTATGCCAGGGGCCGGCCTTGCACATATGTATGGAAGGTAGATTGACTATTATTTACAGTACTTATTTCCCCCCCCCTATCCACCAAACACATGCAAAGCAAAGAACACCACTCTAATCATGAAGACAGCATTTTGTTGATGCATGTACTGTGCAGATAACGGTCAATATTCTTAATATAATACAAGTGTATACATATTTTATAAACTAGTGGAGATGGTGCTGAATTGCATCTCCATACAATGTCTCAAATCAATTTCCCGACAAGAGCCTGACTCAATTTCTGAGTCTCTTTTTAAAGGAGAACTGCACTTTTTGGGGATTTTGCCTATCATTCAAAAACATTATAAAAGACATGAGGACGGATGTTTTTTTTTTTGTGCATTCTAAATAATAAATAAATGCAATCAAACATCAATGAAGACATCAATGAAGCCTACGTGAGCCATGCAATTCCATCTACAAAGCCCTTAAAATAAAAACAACCAAACACCTCCATTTAAGTTGTATATACATTATGTAAGTATATATGTAATGTAGTAACATGTATAATATTTAATATTTATGTATTTAGATAATTTTAAGCATCTGCGGGGGATTCATTTAAAAAACTCATCACAACGTTTGCTTTTTTTTTTTCTTCATCACTGATTATTACACAATGGAGACTTCATGAGAGCCAACAAACCAAGCATCATTTCCTGTCGTCCTCGCCAGTTTTGGGTCCTATTTGGCTGTCAAAGTGTACCAACTTGCCGAAGTACCTCCTCAGACTTCTTTTGTGAAGGTGACCTGCATTATTTACGGACCAGAATAAATTGAGAGGGAGCAAGGAAGGAAGGAAACAGCAAACCACTCGATGATGTAAACCAGGGGTCCCCAAACTACGGCCCGCGGGCTGGATCCGGCCCCCCAGCATCCAAAATCCAGCCCACGGGAAGTACCAAGTTAATTTTTTGTATTTTTTTCAATCTTTCCTTTCTAATCAATTTTATACCGCTTGTTACTCTCGGTGTCTCCTAGCCGCTCAGGCAAATCGTATTGTCTAAAAATGAATTTTCCCATTGATAACGTGACAATGTTAAATGTCAAAACGGATTAAAAAGACAATGTATAAATATATATATATATATATATATATATATATATATATATATATATATATATATATATATATATATATATATATATACAGCCCGGCCCCCGGCCAAATTTTTTGAACCCAATGCGGCCCACGAGTCAAAAAGTTTGGGGACCCCTGATGTAAACGTAAACATGTGTGGTCACGGCGCTGCTATAAATAGTTCAATATAAATAGTTATAATAAAAGTATTACTAATACTTAGTTAATATTCAAGTAACAAAATGTAAACGTAGTATTGTTGGCGCTTTTTGAATTGGTTATTTATTGGATTTTATGGGCGAAATAGTGCAGCTCCTACTGGCACCGCTGTGAGCGGACTTTTAATTACGTGTATTTAATATTTAGAATGCTTAAAAAATATCCATCCATCGGCATGTCTTTCATAAAGATTGTGAACGATAGGCGAAATTCGAAAAAAATGTGCAGTTCCCCTTTCAGGCTTATCTGTTGGATTCCAGAAAACATTTGGAAAACACCACTCCTCCTTGGAAGTTTATTTACCTCCCTCTCCAAAGCTTTCATTATTATTCCCTTTCCACTCCACACAGTGACAAAACGGCTTCATTTTCCAAACCTGCAAAAGCCAAAGGGAATCGATTGTGTGACTCAGAATCTCTATCAGGCACGCGTCTCACACACAATTTAAGAACCTTAATTTAATTTAAAGGACAGGATGATTTTGTTATGCAGGAAATGTTGTGGTTTATCCGCCCTGAGAAATGTGTGTGTGTGTGTGTGTCGTCGATTCTTCAGAGAGCGCAGGTCATAAATAAGTCATTTTCTTCTTGTGTCCATTTTCCTCAAGTTCCACTTTAGTAGTGGCACTCAAACAATTTTAGGAATGACCTTTTACGTTTTCCCTATTTCACAAAACATCCCACATTCCAGACACTGTTAAAATTCAGAGTATGCAACAGATGTAACCAGGACATGCTGACTTTAACATACTGCTCAGTAGTTGCTCCACTGGTTGCTAATTGCAATTAAATGTGAAATATATGCTATGAGAGGTAGTCCTTTAAATTAGACTTTAAGGTCAAATCGATTGCTTTGAGTTTCTCTCTGATGGATTTAATTCCAAACTTAATCAAGATTTGAACTGTTGAACGTTTCGCAGACTTCGAGGAATGACATTGTTTATTTGGTTAATGGACTTTCTGCTGCACAGCGACATTTTCCCATCACTAAGTTTTATGGTAAGTGAAAGCATAAAGCCATGTTGAAGACTTGGCTTTATGCTTTCACCAACCCCAATAATCTGACCTTGTCCCAAGTGCCGTGACCAATTAAAAATGTCCCATCCCAATCACTCAAAAAACAGTCCCACTCCTTTGTTCAGTATTGCACTGGTCAGGTGACTTGCTGCAACTTTAGCTTCTGAGAAACACTATTGTTAATTGATACAACTGAACAAATTGTATCATGTTTTAAAAGAAACAACCCTTCCTAATAATTTCACAACAAACTCGAACCACGGAGTTTGTTGTACCATGTACAAAGAGCTGCGTGGCTTTTCTACTAAATAGAAACAGTAGAAATTTAGAGTGTCCGCACTACCAAATCCAAGCAGATTTTTTTGTTACTTCAAATCAATCGCAGATGCATGCCTGGTTTGAAACACCCAGGCCGTGCCCCCTTATAAGTACTCAAATCATATTGAAAGTAGCCATGTAGTTTGCCGGAGGACCTCAGAGCTGCAGAGAACGCTTGTGTTTTTAAGAGCAGGCTAAAAACCCACCTTTTTGATTTAGCTTTTAAAGTTAAAGTTAAAGTTCCAACGATAGTCACAGACACACACTAGTTGTGGTGAAATTACCCTCTGCATTTGACCCATCCCCATCTTCACCCCCTGGGAGATGAGGGGAGCAGTGAGCAGCAGCGGTGGCTGCACTCGGGAAACATTTTGGTGATTTAACCCCCAATTCCAACCCCTGATGCTGAGTGCCAAGCAGGGAGGTAAGGGGTCCCATTTGTATAGTCTTTGGTATGACTCGGCCGGGGTTTGAACTCACGACCTTCCAGTCTCAGAACGGACACTCTAACCACAAGGCCACTGAGCAGGTTAAAAGGTTTACCTAATATTTATTAATTTTGCCGAAGTCATTCACACTTTACTCTTTATCTTATTAGTTATGCAAGATTGTATTTAGTTCTATTTATCTATTATATTATTATATATAATAATATATCATGAAAATATATCATTTATTTGTTTTCATCTTCATGTTTTGCATCAATCAATCCATCAATCAATGTTTATTTATACAGCCCTAAATCACAAGTGTCTCAAAGGGCTGCACAAGCCACAACGACATTCTCGGTGCAGAGCCCACATAAGGGCAAGAAAAAACTCACCCCAGTGGGACGTCGATGTGAATGACTATGAGAAACCTTGGAGAGGACCGCATATGTGGGTAACCCCCCCTGTAGGGGAGACCGAATGCAATGGATGTCGAGTGGGTCTGCATTAATATTGTGAGAGTCCAGTCCACAGTGGATCCAACATACCAGTGAGAGTCCAGTCCATAGTGGGGCCAGCAGGAAACCATCCCGAGCGGAGACGGGTCAGCAGCGCAGAGATGTTCCCAACCGATGCACAGGCGAGCGGTCCACCCCAGGTCCCGACTCTGGACAGCCAGCACTTCACAGCATGTATTTTATCCTTTATTTCTACTCATGGTTCTTACTATTTTAAAGGTTTTATTTTGTTTTACTTTCCAGCGTTCCTCAGAGGGAGCCATCTTCATCAGGGTTTATCAGCCATTCTGTGGGGACGCTTTGTGTCAGCGTCATGGTGGCCGTGGTCTGATGACCTCCTGGTGCAGATGGCTCCTGTGATAGTGTTTACTCACCTGGCCCTTCTGTACTCAGTCATGCATTCATTTGTTCATATATGAGCATATGCGCGTGTGTGTGTTTGTGCGACGATGTGGGTCATTAGTGTATTATTTTTAAGTTCGTAAAGCACATTGCGTTGCATTTCTTTTATGTATGAAAAGCGCTTTATAAATAAAGTCTGATTTGATGAGTCTGATGTAACTGAGAACAGCACACGCTGCCCAATGAGGATTCAGTAGGCGGTGCTTCTTTCTCCTGCTACGGAAAACATCACACAGGCAAAAATAATTGGTCAAGCATCAGGAACAAATAAAGTAAAGAAATATAATTTGTAATTGTTCATTTCTATCTGATGGGCACATTAATCAGTCTGAGGAGTTAAAGATGGCACTTGTTTCTGTTACCCAGCACCATCTCTGTGTGTAGCTAAAGTATCCACAGCCTGTAGAATTGTGCGTACGACTGCTGTGGAATTGTGGTGAGCCAGCGCACATTTCCACGTCAACGTCAGTTTTGATACATCTCAACTTGCGTTTTGGGCGTACGCAATCTTTGTACATGAGGCTCCTGATTACTGCCTTGGTTGTACCTATTTGGGCTATCATGCAATCGTACATGTATTATTGTGTCTGTGCTCTGTGTTAATTTTAACACCGCAAAACAGAACAGTTGACTACAATCATCACATTAGGGTCATTTATAAAATTACAATTCTGTGGTTTGGAATGTTTGCACCAATTCTTGGTGGCTATTGTTGCTTATGTCACTTACGTCACAGTTGGCCAGAACACTCACTTTTACCTTTTCCATAAAGTTATACCATAGTACGTCAAGTTAAGAGCTTAATTGGTTCTGTGATGGCGCTCTTAACGCAAAACACTTGTATCTAAAGTCAGCGTCTCATGAAATGAATTGAAATCAATTAGGTGCCAAAAACTTGCAACCTTTAAAAAAAAAAAGAAAAACTAACTTTCAGTTAAGAAATATCTTATAAAAACAATACAATATAATCTCCTACTAACAACTACAGCCGTTATATGAAGTAATGTAATACTATGGTATGATATTTACCTTGGAGAGTGGACTTGTAGGTTATCTCCTTCCAGCTGCTTCTACGTCAAACACACCGTCAGCAGCTTTTCCATATTTTCATGGATAAATGTCCTCTGTTAGATATTATGTTGACATTCTTGGCTGGCATGAGACTCATTCTGCTCCAGCATGGTGCAGACTAGCAGTGATAGGCTTAAATTGTTGGCGACAGGCTGTGGCATGTTTTTGGTGTTTTTTTATTTTTTTTTAGTGAACATCATTCACTTCTTCTTCTCAGCACTGTCCTTAACACTTACTTTCTTCCTTCCCATAGTTGGAAAATGAAGTTTTCAATCTTTAGCTATAAGCTAAGACCAGATGTTTTGGTCAAATATTTCAGAGTCACTTTGACTATTGCTCTGCCAACTAATGGTGGGGATGCTTGTAACTCAAATGTTTGCTTACAACTTTTTTAATTTTTTTTATTAGCAGACAGACAGCTCTTATCTCAAAATACTCTTAAAGGGAACCTATTATGCAAAACCAGTTTCCATCCATCCATCCATTTTCTACCGCTTGTCTCTTTCAGGGTCACGGGGGGTTGCTGGAGCCTATCTCAGCTGCATTCGGGCAGTAGACGGGGCACACCCTGAACAAGTCGCCACCTCATCACAGGGCCGCAAAACCAGTTTTTCTTACCTATTGGTACCTGTTTTTGTGTATTTGGGATCTGCATAAGTTCCCAAAATTTTAAATCAAACGATGTAGACATCGCTGAGATATTTATGAAACAATTTTGTGATGTTTTTCCATCATGTGATGTCGGCGGATATCTCCATATATGGTAGAGGTTTACCCAAAGAGCTTTGCGCGAGTTCACCATTGTACATGTTATGTAGACCACAGGAAAGTGTAAATGTCGAAAAAAATCTTAATCCGGTTCTCAGGGGGTTCAGAAAGCAAAACATAGTGACTTTCCGTTGCATAGTCAACATTAATGGTTGAATGATACACTTGTCTTTAACTCACTGGTTCTTAACCTTTTTCGAGGTACTGAACCCCACCAGTTTCATATGCGCATTTACCGAACCCTTCTTTATAGGAAAAATACAATTCCAAAAACATATATAGATATGTTTTACTGGTGCACAAAAAACGTGCATCAACATCACTGTTAAAAGAACAAAACCAGCAAAACATGATTTTCACACAAGAACAAAAACATAATCATGAAAACGTACTGCAAATCAGTGTGACGTCTGCTGTTGCCTTTCAGAGACCAGTTTAGAATGCACTGTTTTACCTTGGCAAGTGCCACTTTCATGTCATTTTCGCAACGTAGTCTGTTCCATCTCGTTTTTATGACCAGGATTGCTCGCAAAGATATGTTGTAACAAACGGTATGAAAATCTCCAGGGCTTTCTTAGCAATTACAGGGCACGCTACCATTTGTTGACACCAAAACTTTGAGAGTGTTGTTGTTCTGAAGAGTTGCTGTTGAACCTGGCTCTGTTGAATTTCAATGATTTTGTCAATGTCTTCATCATTGACATCTGCTGTCTCAACACCAAACGTGAAAGACTGTGTCACCCATGCTGGATATGACTTTCTTGTAGGGAAGTATCTGTCGAAAGAATTTGCAAGCTTGCTTCAGTTCTGCAGGTACATAAATGTATTTGATTCCAGATACATCCTGCTTACACAGTTGTCCAGCAGAGGAAAGTTTGTGAGTTTATTGCTCTCTGTCGTTTCAATAACGGTAGTTTGTTTTGAAAAGCCTTCAGGTTCTCTTGCACTACGATGATGATGACTCCTCCGCCCTGCATATGCTGATTGAAATGATTGAGAGTTTCGAAGGTATCTGCCATGTACGCCCTAATGAGGGTACACTCAGAATATTTTAAGCAATTTGCATGACAATGTTGGTGGTCTTGCATGGCAAAAAAAACGAATCAGCATCTGTCTCTAGGATAACCTCCGAACATTAGAATGGTACAGAAGTACCTCTAATTCAGAGCCCATTTCTTTACACAGCTCACCGAAGATGCTGTGCCTCAGAGCACTATTGCACACATATTTCAAACATTCCACTACATATTTTAATACTTCTGTCAGTGTTGGAGGCAAGGTTTTATTTTGCCAACGCTTGCCTGTGCAGAATGCAATGTGTAACAATGATGTGTGCTGCTTCGGCTTTCACTATCGCACCAAAATCAGACTTTCTTCCCAAAAAAAGTAATAAAAATCGTCCTTTTTCACGTCCTCTTTCACATAGTGCACAAATATGATGGTGTCATTTGAAAGAGGAAGTTGGGATAAATTATCTTTAGCAGCTTTTCCCAGCATGATATCCGCCGTCTTCAACACTTATGACCAAGTAAGCAACTTTGTATGATGCTGTGAGGATCGGTTTGTCAATGGGCACATAGCCGAGAACAGGCAGGTCATCAAATCTGGCTCTGTTCACCTTGAATTTAGCTAGCGTTGTGGTATTGTATTTCCCATCTCCATTAATCTTAAGGAAGTGTTCCCTTAGTTTTGCCGCTGCTGGACTAGAATTGCTCAACTTGACAATGCAAATCATGCAGATAGGATGCTGGCTCCCATCACGTTCCGTTTTACATTTAAATCGATATTGTACATATTCGTCCAACCACTTTCTTTTTCTGCTCGACATAGTTAACATCCATCCATCCATCCATTTTCTACCGCTTGTCCCGTCCGGGGTCGCGGGGGTGCTGGAGCCTATCTCAGCTGCATTCGGGCGGAAGGCGGGGTACAACCTGGACAAGTCGCCACCTCATCGCAGGGCCAACAAAGATAGACAGACAACATTCACACTCACATTCACACACTAGGGCCAATTTAGTGTTGCCAATCAACCTATCCCCAGGTGCATGTCTTTGGAGGTGGGAGGAAGCCGGAGTACCCGGAGGGAACCCACGCAGTCACGGGGAGAACATGCAAACTCCACACAGAAAGATCCCGAGCGCAGGATCGAACCCAGGACCTTCGTATTGTGAGGCAGACGCACTAACCCCTCTTTCCACCGTGCTGCCCATAGTTAACATGAAAGGGTTAAAATATTAAGAAAGAAATCCCACAACGTACCATTGCGATAGTCACAACTCGACTACTGAGCGCACCAAATTCCATGCGGCGCACATAGGCCAAGCGATGTAGCGTGATCACCTGATCTTATTTGGAAAAACAACCAAACAAAAAGGTATATTAGCATCAACTTTTTTTTAGTTTAGAGGTAACATGACATGGGAATCTTTGTCCTCCATCCATCCATTTTCTACCACTTGTCCCTTTTGGAATCGCGGGGGGGAATATATTATATATCATGGAAAATATATAATGGGGTTACAGGCATAGCCTCTGGCAGCTATGTTTGGGGTCCTGTGTGAACTCTGACCTGACATGGGGTCGGGAACATAATGACAGAGGAAGTGGGTGGCTATAGAAAGAAGTGTTTGTGTGTAGCGGGTGAGAGGAAACGTTGTTGCTCTGAAAGTGCTTGACATTAAAAATAAAGTCTGTATTCTGCAAGGAAAAGCTTTGTCATCATTCCCAAGAGTCAAGTTCAAGGTGAGTTGGCTGGCGACTCATTGAGCCAGGTAAAGATGTCAGTACGTCTATATGGTCCGGGTCTGAAGATACTGTCCAGTGATAAAAAGGTAACAATGGGAATGACTGTGAAAATATGGAAAACATGCAACATTTCTCTGACTACAATTGAGCATACACCAACCGAAAATCAGCATCTACTGTGGCAAATGGGTGCAAGCGTTTGACCACAAACGTAGTGACTGCTTGGTGACATTCGTAGCCAGAATCTGTCTCTCGTCATTCTCATCTAAATGAGAAGATATTCATTTCAATTTAAAAGGTAAGAGCAGCTTTGACGTGATAGGCGATGTTAGTTAGTACTTGGTGTTGCTGTGCTACTGCTGCTGGGATGAGTTCGGAGCGGTTTAAAAACAGAACATTTATTTACAGTCATAACATGCTGTGAGTTAAAATGTTTTTTCATATTGCTTGTATTTCCCCCTTTTGTCCAAATAGAAACCTTACAATTGCTGCAAGTAGCACTGCTGCAATCTTTGCTGCAATCCCCCCCCGCAGGAATCGTTAGGGAATCGTGGGAAAAATTGGCAAACGATTTCAAAGAATTGATTGACTGGGAACCGGTTTTGAACAAGAACCGGTTTTCATATCTCCTCGGCTGCAGCAGGTGTCCTGCATTTGAATGGGTGGCAGTGCAATTCCATGTTAAGATCACTGGCGCATAAATAAAACAACATGTACATTGTTAAGATCTTGCTTTAAGATGTAGGTAATGTAACTCAAGACATTTCTACCAACATAAATACCTTTACTATTCTGTATAACGTGTTTAATTACTTGATGCCCAAGTTCATAAAAGCTTTGGCTCTGGCGGAATGCCAAAAAGAGCATCAACCGTTACTATTGGGAAGTAAAATAGTCGTAACAAAGTTTACATATGTGAACTTGTGGAAGGATCTTTAGGGGAGCAGTGAGAGAGGTCTACTACCCAAGTGAACTTGTTGAGGAAACACCTCAGCTACATAAACTGCCTTAATGCTGCTGCTTTGTAAGACCATTGTCATGTGACTGCAAACTTGACACCTCATTGGCTCGATTGCGTCAGTATAAATTTACCAGACGTGGGTCTTGAGTTTTGAAGCAATTATAGTTAAAATCTAAAAAATTAACATCTTGCAAAAGTCTATTCAGGTCAGTAATTATACCAGTAATATGTGATATAAACTCTTTACATTCAAAGTGAAATATGTCAGGCATTTATTTTTTTTATGATTTTGATGATCATGGCTTACAGTTTTTGAAAACTTGTTTTACATCCCGTTTTGGACTCTTGTTTGCTTTTCCTCTGGCTGTGGTAGTTTAGCTCCGGTCCTGTGCTTTTATTTTGTAAGTTTCACTTCCTTGTGCCATGCACATGCTTTTACACCTGTGCCCGTTTGCCAATCAGGCTCTTATTTCAGTCTTGTCGTATAATTGTCTAATGCTTTGCCTTGTGCTTTGTGCTCCGCCTTACTTCATGCTTCATTTAGTGTCTATCTACCTCCATGGAAAAAAGTTCCATGTCTTGTATACTTTTCAGCCGCACTCGCCTTCTTTTGTTTTTCTCCAGTCTTTTTGTAAGCGCGCCTTTGGTTTATATTAAATATTATTATTTTTACTCACCATCTGCTTCCCGTCCGCTGCATCTTGGGGTCACGCCACTAAAGCTGCCTTCCACGCTTTCACATCGTGACAATCCCAAATTTTCTGAGATTTTCAAATTAGAGGTTTTCTCAAGCTGTAAACCATAATCATCAAAATTATATCAAAATAAGGCCTGAAATATCTTGAGTTGCATGTTATGAGCTTATGACATTGACTGTATTAGTTTCACTTAGTAAATCTAATTGCTGCAATAAACAAACCTCTGCACCATATTCTATTTTTCAAAATTTCACCTGTATTCCTGCAATTATTTTTTTCTGCACTGAATTAGTATACATTTAATTTTGATAAATTGTATTTAACAGCACTTTATTTTAACAAACTGAATTTTTAACACAAGCATTTATTGATGTAAAAAATCAGTTCACAAAATTCAAAAGCAAAAAAATGTAGTTACATAAATTCAGTGTAAAAAAAAAGAAAAGGCTTTGTTAATAAAGACACAAATAAACCTCCCCAGTACCTATATCGTGACCAGGTGAGTCTATATACATTTTTGACCGTGTGGGGAAAAAAAATAGCAGCGACGACTTCAAGATCTATATTTAAACAGTGTCCATTTCAAAAGATAAATTGTGATATCTCAGGGCTTTCAATCGCTTGCAACTGGACTGCTTGGTTTGTCTTGGAAGACGTTTCGCCACTCATCCGAGTAGGCTTCATCAGTTCGTGCTCATAGACTTAGATTGGTCAGATCTAGTCCAGCGGCTGGTGCCAAAACCACAAATATTTATACTCCAAAAACCAAGAGGGTGTGCCAGGGCAGGGACGGGCGAAACCATGCTTGTTGCGAATGATTGAACGCCCTGAGATGACAACGACCTAGATGAATGAGAACATTCATAGGTATAAATCATAATACATTTGAAGAAGATGGGGCTTGGTTTAATTTGCAATCTGCGAACACCTCCACAATCGAACATCTTGTAGACAGACTCAAAAAACAGGTGATGAAAGTGACTGTGGAGCAAAATTTATGCACACTTTATGCCATACCCAATGCATATTATCTAGACCACAAGAAAGCGTTTTAAGTGTAGATTAAAGTCATCCTCGGTCTCTTTTTAAACCCAAGAGATAGGTGAGCTTTTCTTGGCTTTATTGAATTATTTTGTCATCGTTACATTTTCCCCCTTTCACTCTATGGAGGGGGAGGAAATACCCACACCTAAAAAGGGATGAACGGGAAACTACTTTACTACACATTAGTTCCGCTCTTCATTTCTTTCTTTACATTAACATGGATGGAAAACGGCTATATTATACCTATGTCAATAAAAAGTGGTTGACAAAATAACAATATATATCCCACATGTAATCATATTGTGAAGGCATCACACTTGCATGGCATTTGGGAACATTTACAACTGCAAAGAACACAGACAATCATCATAAATCATCATAGAAAGTAAATTGCTTTTTATATTTTAACACACATGCAGGAAAATGTTTGACATAAGAACATATCCATGCAGATGGTGAAATTGGTGAAAATGACTTCTGAGCACTACATGAATAAAATATATCACAATTAGGGATGAAATGCGTTTCTGCGAGGAAAGCCTTTTTACACATATGCGCCCTATGGTAATGATTGCTTTTGAAAGATTGGAGGCATCAACTGGACCTCCAAATAGACCTCCATAATGGCATGCAACCCCAGCAGGACACAATCAACTGACAACACATAGATTGATGGCGGCAGAGGACACTTCAGTGCATCTGCTCAGGCAGATTTATCCATCATTGGAATTTGGATTTTATAGGCTGTTTGATATTGAAAAAATATCATTAGAGTTCCTAGGGAACTGGCAGTGGGAAGGCTTGTGTGAGGAGAAATCCACAAAGACTTAAAATGGTTGACAAAGTGTGTAAAGTACCATCACTGTTGAGGGTAAAAATATGTTGTTTGAAACTAAGATGCCTTACTATCATAGCTCAATCTTCTTTATTGGTATATGCTTTATCTGCTTTAGAGGCTGTTTTCTGTGGAGGGTGACAAACTTAAATGGCTGATATAAACCCTGACACACGTCATCTATCACACATCTCCTGCCTGTCTGCTTGAAATTCCTCTTTTTAAAGGATGACCTATCATGCAGCCATAAGTCATGGTGTACAATGTTGCAGGCTGCTGCCCCTCATGTGTTTACAAGATTGCATGTGTCGTTTGTATTAAGTATATTTGTGATGGGGGCATAGTCGATCCTATTTTGACATGCACGGTCACTGTTTGGATTTATGAGCAGCAGAGGGAATAAACATGATCTGACTACCATCACAAAAAGGCTAGTTCACTCTATTAGCTGTTGCAAAGGCATCATCTAATTTGTTACTTATTGCACAAAACATCAACTAATCATGTTCTTGTCTCCTTAAGAGCCCATTAATCTTTGTGGATGGACATTCATCAGCCAAGCTCTTTTAATATGACTGTCAGTTGGAGAAAAATGGAAAAATAAAGAGATACTCATTTATAATTAGGCTGGGTCATGATCCAGCTCGATAAATTATAAGCAATTAGCAGGAGTAGGGTGCACTGTATACACCAGCAGGTTTTTCCAATGTAAAAATGATTTGGTAATAAGAGCTTGGAAGGGAGCCTGATCTTCCATTTAGATGGATGGTCAACAGAAAAACTTTATTGTCACACTCACAATTCAACCTCGGCCACTTGTTTGACCCTGTGTTCAATTAGGTGCTCAATATTGCAGTGGGGCATCCAAATGGGTTTTCTTGATATTGATTGTATTTTTATGTGGAAAGAAATGCCTGGGCAACAACCACTTGGCCAGGAAAGGAAATGACAATACTCTTACTGCTTTAGTTATTTTAGAGTGAGACTTTCTTGATTTGAACATTTTGCACGCATGCTTGTGCTAAATGGACACAGCTGAACACTATGGACCAGACCTGGGCAATTGTTTTTGACTCAAGGGCCACTTTGTGTCACGACCTGAACAGGACTCTGGACACAGATGCAGGAGTTTGACAACAAATATTTATTCCAAACAAGGGAAAGGGTCAAAAAGGGGAGAAACTTAACAGGCTATCAAAAGCCGAGCTTACCTAACCTCTAAACTAACAACAATCTCAATGAACTCAAAACGCTCCAGCTGCGGAGGGAAAAAGGTTGCAAAGAGAACAATATGCAAAATATAACAAAAGGCGCTCCAAGGGAGGCAATGCTAAACAACTAATCTTACCTGACAAAAAGGGTACGAATAACGTGGCAATGGCTGTGGACATGGAACGCTGGAGGTTCGCACAAAAGATACGAAAACACTCTGGCACAGGACAGAAGGAAGACGAGCCATTTATACACATGAGGGTGGGTGACACAGGTGGACACAATCAGGCAATCAGGAGAGACATCAGACCAGTGAACCAGGAGGAAGGGCAAGTGACCTGAAACGAGAGGGAGAGTTAACCTTTCAAAATAAAACAGGAAATGACAAGACAACATGAAACCAGACGAAACCCAGACAAGACTTCACCCAGGTGTGACACTTTGAAAGAAAGAAATGTGTCTGGGGGACTGGTGTGTATTTGTGTGTGTGTGTGTATATACAGTCGTGGTCAAAAGTTTACATACACTTGTAAAGAAGATAATGTCATGGCTGTCTTGAGTTTCCAATAATTTCTACAACTCTTATTTTTTTGTGATATAGTGATTGGAGCACATTCATGAAGTTTAGTTCTTTTATGAATTTATTATGGGTCTACTGAAAATGTGACCAAATCTGCTGGGTCAAAAGTATACATACAGCAATGGTTACATGTCCCTTGGCAAGTTTCACTGCAATAAGGCGCTTTTGGTAGCCATTCACAAGCTTCTGGCAAGCTTCTGGTTGAATTTTTGACCACTCCTCTTAACAAAATTGGTGCAGTTCAGCTGAATTTGTTGGTTTTCTGACATGGACTTGTTTCTTTGGAATTGTCCACACGTTTAAGTCAGGACTTTGGGAAGGCCATTCTATAACCTTAATTCTAGCCTGATTTAGCCATTCCTTTACCACTTTTGACGTGTGTTTGGGGTCATTGTCCTGTTGGAACACCCAACAGCGCCCAAGACCCAACCTCCGGGCTGATGATTTTAGGTTGTCCTGAAGAATTTGGAATTGTTCATTGTCCCATTTACTCTCTGTAAAGCACCAGTTCCATTGGCAGCAAAACAGGCCCAGAGCATAATACTACCACTACCATGCTTGACGGTAGGAATTGTGTTCCTGGGATTAAAGGCCTCACCTTTTCTCCTCCAAACATATTGCTGGGTATTGTGGCCAAACAGCTAAATTTTTGTTTCATCTGACCACAGAACTTTCCTCCAGAAGGTTTTATCTTTGTCCATGTGATGTCAGATGAAACACAAATTGAGCTGTGTGGCCACAATACCGCTGAACTGCAGGAGGAGTGGTCAAAAAACTTCAAGAAGAAGCTTGTGGATGCCTACCAAAAGCGCCTTATTGCAGAGAAACTTGCCAAGGGACATGTATCCAAATATTAACATTGCTGTATGTATACTTTTGACCCAGCAGATAAAACTGAATTTTTTCAGAATGAGACACCCAGAATGTACATGAAAATAAAGAAGGTCGGATTCACAATATTAACTACGAACAATCAAACAGTGAATAGTACCTCCTCAATCAATATACTTGCCAACCCTCCCGAATTTTCCGGGAGACTCCCAAATTTCAGTGCCTCTCCCGAAAATCTCCCGGGATAACCATTCTCCCGAATTTCTCCCGATTTCCAGCCGTACTTAAGGCACGCGCCCTCCAGGTCCGTGCGGACTTGAGTGAGCACAGCCTGTCGTCACATCCGCTTTTCTTTCATATAAATAGCGTGCCGGCCTATTCACGTTATAACATCTACGGCTTTTGGCGAGTGCACAACTGCACACACAACAAGAAGGAGACGAAGAACGAAGAAGAGACAGTCATGGCGACGACGAGTGACAGGGAATAGAACAAGGATGGACAATTTAACCCTAAAGTCACTCCTTTCCTGCAAATGACATTTCACAGATGCTGCCTGTAATAGAGTGATCTAAGTTGTTTGTTGCCATCTCCTGGTGAAAGTTAGGTATAGTGTTCTGTGGTTACTTTTTGGTTGGCCAACGGTTTACGTTGTATTGCGCACCCTGACGGCAAGTGTGGGAGTCGGTTCTGAAGTATGAAGTAAAGAGACGTAACTTCATCACCTCGCCTGGTTATTGACTCCAACCCAGAATATTACACTGCCCATACCTATGCTCCTTCAAAGGCTGTACTACTGGCTGCAAAGCATTGCACTTTCAAATACAACAATGAATAGAGGAGTGTTATGTGTGTGTATATGTGTAAATAAATGAACACTGAAATTCAAGTATTTCTTTTATTTATATGTATATATATATAATAAAAAATAAATAAAAATAAATAAATAAATAAATAAAATATATATATTTATATATATATAGCCAGAATTCTTGTTCTTTGTTTGGCGGGGGGGGGGGGGGACTTGCGTGGCATCACGTTAAAGTGGTCTGGTGTGGGTCACGGGCCGTGGGGGGGGCGGCCTCCTGGCCGTAGTTCCTGGTTGTCGCCTACATGGACTGGTGGGGGGGATGTACGGGCCCTCTACTCCTCCTATTTATAGTACACACAGTCACACATATATAAGACTTTGGGGGATTGTCCTGCGGGAAGGCATGGCGGGGAAATGATCTTTAGAAACCTAAAGATATACAGCGAGACAGTGAGAGTTTGGACACATTTAGAGCATTTTTGAGCACACAAAGTGATCTCTAAGACAGGCTCACACGGCAAGGTACGACAATTGTTTTTCCTTGCCCTTATGTGGGCTCTGTACCGAGGATGTCGTTGTGGCTTGTGCAGCCCTTTGAGACACTTGTGATTTAGGGCTATATAAATAAACTTTGATTGATTGATTGAATTGTGGAAATAATTAAGTTAGAAGTGCTGCTAGCCTTAGAAGCTAACACTAACGCCTCGCCCCATCAAAGTGGTCGCACCTGTGTGAACAGGATGTAAACAGAATGTGACATTGGGGGCCCGCCCTTCAAAATGACCAAGCCCATGTGTAGAGGAAGTGATGTAATCAAAATGGCAGCGCCCTATGGCTTCCAGTGGCACGCAAAATTGAATGAATGAATGAAGCATTTGTACACCGAGCCACGGTTCGCACATGAGGCACATAAGTAATGGTTCGTAAACTGGTCGCAAATAGAATAATGGGTTTTACGGTGTAATATCTTTGGCTAACCTGAATATTTACAAGCATTCTCTAGATACACTAACAAAACTTACCACACTGCCTCTTTGATAAGCTTTTTTTTTTTTCTCAATCACCAGAGGAGCGGAGGCATGGCAACCATGTGCGTGCGTGTGTGTATGTGTGAGAGAGAGTGTGTGAGAGAGAGAGGCTGAGGCAAACAAGGAGGCTGTGGGTACCTAATCACTGATGTGCCTTTGTTATTGATTTGACCATTTACACATGCATAAACAGCTGTTAAATACAGCAAATGCCACCTCAAAAAATACCCTGCCCTTTGTTATGGCCACTTCGAGCGCGGCGTCCTTTTGCACCGCACATACTGCATGTCCACTTTTTGCACCACTTGGTTAGGGATAGGAGTAAGACTCAGAGGGAAGGGTTAAGGGGAGACTTGGGATTCAGCCTTACTTTTACATATTTTTTTAAAGCACGGTGCTTCTTATAACTACAGTACTTATTGCTGTATTACTTAAAAAAGTGCCTTTACAGTTGACACAATTTTAATGATTACACTGAAATAGATAAATTACATTTCTTTCTTTCAGGACACTTACAGTATATTAGGATCTTCTGTTGGATCAAGTTACGCACTACATAACCTGCCACTAATAATTAAAAAAAGCCACTGTATAGTATAAAACAGGGGTCCCCAAATTTTTGACTCGGGGCATTGGGTTAAAACAATTTGGCTGTGTATATATATATATATATATATATATATATATATATATATATATATATATATATATATATATATATATATATATATATTTATATATATATATATATATATATATATTTATATATACATGCTCAAAAAAATTAAAGGAACAGTTTTTTATCAGGGTATGGCATGAATTCAATTGCACTTTTCTGATAAGGTTTTGGTCAGGTACGTGGCAGAGGGGGTTGTTAATCAGTTTCAGCTGCATTGGTGTTTATGGAATTAACAACAGGTGCACTAGAGGGGCAACAACAAGATGGCCCCCAAAACAGGACTGGTTTTGCAGGTGGAGGCCATTTCAAGTTCCTCCCTCTTGATCTTTTTTAACTGTTTTTCCACAAGTGTTGGCTTTAGCTAGAGTCATTATCACGACTGGGAGCATGAGGCGATTTCTTAACCCTCCTGAAGTTGCGCAGATTGTCCTACTCCTCCAGGATAGCACATCCATGCGTGCTGTTGCAAGAAGATTTGATGTGTCTCCCAGTACAATCTCCAGAGCATGGAGGAGATTCCAGGAGACAGGCAGTTACTCTCGGAGAGCTGGACAGGGCCGTAGACGGTCCTCATCCCATCAGCAGGACCGATATCTGCTGCTTTGTGCAAGGAGGAACAGGTTGAGCACTGCCCGAGCCCTACAGAATGACCTCCAGCAGGCTACTGGTGTGAATGTCTCTGCCCAAACAGTCAGAAACAGACTTCACGAGGGTGGCCTCAGGGCACGACGTCCTGTAGTGTGCCCTGTGCTCACTGCTCAGAACCGTGGAGATCGATTGGCATTTGCCATAGAACACCAGAATTGGCAAGTACGCCACTGGCGCCCTGTGCTTTTCACAGATGAGAGCAGGTTTACCCTGAGCACCTGTGATAGACGTTAAATGGTCTGGAGAAGCCAAGGAGAGCGCTATGCTGCCTGCAACATCATTCAGCATGACCCGTTCGGTGGTGGGTCAGTGATGGTCTGGGGAGGCATTTCCATGGAGGGATGAACAGACCTCTACAGGCTAGAGAACGGCAGTCTGACTGCCATTAGGTATAGGGATGAAATCCTTGCACCCATGGTCAGACCCTACGCTGGTGCAGTAGGTCCTGGGTTCCTCCTGGTCCACGACAATGCCCGGCCTCATGTGGCAAGAGTATGCAGACAGTATATTGACACAATTGAATGGCCCTCACGATCACCTGATCTAAATGACATAATGTTTCGGTCCATCAGACGCTGCCAGGTTGCTCCTCAGACTTTACAGGAGCTCACTGATGCCCTTAGACAGATCCGGGAAGACATCCCACAAGACACCATCCCTAGTCTCATTAGGAGCATGCCGCGACGTTGTCAAGCATGCATACAAGCACGTGGGTGCCACACAAGATATTGAAAATAATTTTGAGTTGCAGAAATTGAATTTAGGCAAAATGGACGAGCCTGCCACATCATTTTTTTCACTTTGATTTTTGGGGTGTCTATATACTGAGCCCTCTGTAGGCTGAAAACTTTTATTTCCATCAAAAGATGTGGTATCCTTTTGTTCCTGAGACATTAAACTGTCCATATCAGTATAGATATCCGACATTGAAATCTGATGTTTTCAAAGTGTTCCTTTAATTTTTTTGAGCAGTGTATATATATATATGTATGTATATATATGTATGTATGTATGTATATGTATATGTATATATATATATATATATATATATATATATATATATATATATATATATATATATATATATATATATATATATATATATATATATGTATGTATATGTATATACATACATATATATATATATATACATATATATATATATATATTGTGGAGTCTCACTCAGGCACCGCCTGACAGGTAGGCACCTCACAGGGGAGGAGCCAGGGCATGGAGGCAGAGTGGAACACAGAGGACAACGCCCCAGCCTTGGCCGCATCATCGAGGGGCGGTACTTTCCCCTGTACCTGCTCAATCAGCCTGAAGTGCCACCAGCTGTGCGGCCAGGTGGGGCCCAGCTACAAACTGTTCTTAACTCTGCCTCATTCAGGTCTGGCTCTCCTCTGTGTCAAGGCAGGTGCATCAGGCGGCAATGACCTTTGACCTTTAAGGAAGTGTGCTGTGTGAAGGACTGAGAGCCCCAGATGAGAGATATTTATGTTTATTATTGGACACTTTAAGTTTGCTGATTCCACACCCCGCCCTTCCTAAAAACACTTGTACAATAAATGCCCTTTTCGGCTTGCTGCAAAACCAATCCTGTGTCTTGGTGAGAATCAGGTACCACATATGGTGGAGAATACGGGCACTCTGATTCACGTCAACCTCTGATGATGTCACACACGGAAGCACTGAGTGCTTTGCTAAAAAGCCAAGCTGAACTTCAAGGTGCGGTACAAGAATTAGTAAAAAAAATTGCTAAAGATGTGGCTAGTACACGGCCACCCGCTGCAGTCCTAACTAAGTTATCGGGTGAGGATGATGTGGAAGCCTACTTGGAGCTTTTCGAGCGCACTGCGGCCCGGGAGAAGTGGCCGGTAGCTGAATGGGGATCCATTCTGGCACCTTTCCTCACTGGAGAAGCCCAGCGGGTGTGTAGCGACCTGGCATTGGCGGATGCTCAAGACTTTAAGAAACTAAAGAAAGCCATTCTCGACAGCCAAGTGTGCAGTCTGCCTGCCAGGGCCCAGCAATATCACAACTGGACCTTCCAGCCCACACAACCCCCGCGACAGCAGGTAGCCGCACTGCTCCGCCTAACACACCGCTGGCTAACGACCGAAGGGAACCCCCCCTCTGTAGATAGACTGGTGATAGACCGCTGTATCCGAGCCTTGCCGCCTGATGCCCGGAAGTATGCCGCACAAGTGAGCCCTTTAACTGTGGAGCAGTTGGTGGCGTTATTAGAGAACCACCAAGTGAGCATGGAAATGCTGAGAGCCACCCGTATGGAAACGGCCAGACCCACCGGGGAAGAGAAGCTAGGGCGCGACCGCCGAAGAGCGCCACCGCCAGCTCCGTCCCCACCCCGACCTCAGGGCGCTGCCCCCGAGAGACCCAGTCGGGCCCCACATCGGAAATGTTATGTGTGTGGACACCCGGACCACATGTCTTGGGCGTGCCCGGAACGTGACCGTGATGTCTCCATGGCCACAGCCCCCAGCTCAGATGCAGGAAAACCATGCCTCCACACGGGGAGTGGACGACGACAGCATGCCAGCCTTCCAGTGAAGATCGGGGGGACCGATGCACATGCATTGCTGGACAGTGGGAGCGCTGTGACCCTGGTACATGTTGACCTGGCCGGACCCCTCAGCGAAGACACTGTTCCAGTGACGTGTGTACATGGAGATGTCCGCCAGTATCCGGTGAGCCATATACACATTCAGACACCCCGAGGGGATGCACTGGTAGAAGCTGGAGTGGTACCAAACCTGCCTGTTCCCCTACTCATCGGGTCTGACTGTGTACTCTTTGGCCGTTACTGGACCCCGGGCTACATTCCAAGTGCCGTTCCACGACAGCGTCGCCGTCGCAACAATGGACTCAAAAATATGAGACCGCTTGCAGCCTGCCCCGCGTTTAGGCCCTCGTCAGATGCCCCACGGAGTGACAGCTCGGCTGAAGAGGAGCGACGGGAGAGCAGGAAGGAGGAGGAGGAGGCAGAAGAGGAAGGGGACCCCTTTGTGGAGTTCCCCGTACCAGAAGAGAGCATCAACCAAAAAACGGGCGAGTTTGCTACTGCCCAGTGGAATGATCAGAACCTCAGCTGGGCCCGACAGCAAGTAGTAGAAATTGACGGACAGAAATGTGAAGGGTGAGTGCACTTAATTCACCGTATTTTCTGATAAAAAATGGCCTTCTGTATAGAGGGGTGCTAACTAAGGGCAGGGACATAATTGAGCAACTGCTGGTGCCCAAGTCGTATATCTCCCGAGTGCTTTATCTTGCCCACACTCATCAGCTGGGAGCTCACCTAGGTATACAAAAGACGTATGACCGCATAATAACCCGCTTCTATTGGCCCGGTGTGAAACGAGCCATAGAAGACTTTTGCAAGGGCTGTCCTGAATGCCAAAAGAATGCACCGAGACCCACCTATCGAAACCCCTTGGTCCCGCTCCCCATCATCAGCACCCCATTCTCACGTCTGGCAATGGACATCATTGGACCACTCCCAAAGACAGCCAGAGGACATCGCTACATACTGGTAATACTAGACTATGCCACCCGATATCCTGAGGCTGTACCATTACGCTCAGCCTCAGCCAATGCGATAGCACATGAACTGTTTATGATGTTTAGCCGAGTGGGAATTGCCGATGAGATTTTAACGGACCAGGGCACATGTTTTATGTCACAAGTGCTAACCATGCTGTACAAATGGCTGAAAGTGAAACGCATACGAACCTCTATATATCATCCTCAGACAGATGGCCTGGTGGAACGTTTCAACTGTACGTTGAAGAAGATGCTAAAAAAAGTAGCCGACGAAGACGGGAAAGACTGGGATCACCTCATTCCATATGTCCTCTTTGCCATCAGAGAGGTTCCCCAGGCGTCCACTGGCTTCTCCCCCTTTGAGCTTGTCTATGGCCGACGTCCCCGAGGCGTGCTGGACATTGCGAAAGAGACCTGGGAGAACCAACCCTCGCCACACCGCAGTGTGATCGACCATGTCGCCCAACTACAAGCCCGGGCTCGCAAAATCTGGCCCATGGTAAGAGAACATATGGAAAAAGCCCAAAGAGAACAGGCGAAAACGTATAACAGAGGTGCCACACTCCGAGAGTTCCAAGTTGGGGAAAAAGTGCTGGTATTAGTTCCGTCCAGCGAGTGCAAGTTCTTGGCCAGATGGCAGGGGCCTTACGAGGTAATTGAGAGAATGGGCCCCGTCAACTACAAGGTAAACCAGCCAGGCCGGCGGAAAGGTCACCAAATTTACCATGTAAATATTCTGAAAAAATGGCATGCGGCAGAGCTGTTGCCATCTACTGCGTTTTTAACTGCACACTCTCCCCAGACCACTCCCCCGGTACCTATAGGAGAGGACCTCTCCCCGTCCCAAAAGCAGGAGGTGAAGGAACTTCTGGGACGGAACCAGGACCGCCTCTCGGAATTGCCAGGAAGGACCCAGGCGATCAAACATGACATTGAGACCAAACCCGGAAAGGTGATAAGACAAAGGCCCTACCGAATCCCAGAGGCCAGGCGTGTGGCTATAAAAGAAGAGGTAAAGAAAATGTTAAAACTTGGAGTAATAGAGGAATCTCATAGTCCATGGTCCAGCCCGATTGTTATTGTGCCAAAACCAGACGGGTCCCTGAGATTTTGTAATGACTTTCGCAAATTGAATGAGATTTCACTGTATGACGCTTATCCCATGCCCAGAGTAGATGAGCTGATAGAGCGGCTCGGACCTGCTCGTTTCATCAGCACCCTGGACCTGACCAAGGGCTACTGGCAGGTGCCATTGACGGAAAGGGCGAAACCTAAAACGGCTTTCTCCACACCCGAGGGGCTGTTCCAATATACTGTCTTACCGTTCGGGATACACGGGGCCCCGGCAACATTCCAGAGGATGATGGACCGAGTTCTACGGCCCCACCAAGAATACGCAGCCGCCTACCTAGACGATATTGTGATTCACAGCACCAGCTGGTCTCTCCATCTCCAGCATCTCGACGCAGTCCTAGGAGCCCTGAGACGTGCCGGACTGACTGTCAACGCTAAGAAGTGCCGAGTGGGTCTGACTGAGACTGATTATCTTGGCTACACCATAGGAAGAGGCTGCGTAAAACCCCAGGCCCGCAAAGTGGAGCGCATCAGGGAATGGCCCCGACCCTTGACGAAAAAGCAAGTAAAATCATTTATTGGCCTGGTATCATATTATCAAAAGTTTATTAAAAATTTCTCTACGATTGCAACACCGATGTATGAACTGACACGGAACAAATTGCCCCATCATGTCACCTGGACGGCTGAGGCCGAGACTGCCTTCAACATGTTGAAGAAAGCCCTATGTGAAGAACCGGTGTTGAAAGCCCCCAACTTCAGCCAGCCGTTCATCCTCCACACTGACGCCTCAGGCACGGGAATTGGAGCTGTACTCACCCAGCTCGTGGATGGAGAGGAGCACCCAGTGACATTTATTAGTCGGAAGCTCCAGAGCCATGAGCGAAACTATGCCACAGTGGAAAAGGAGTGCTTTGCAGTCAAATGGGCAATACACCACCTCCGCTACTACCTATGGGGTAGGACCTTCACCTTGGTGACAGACCACGCCCCCTTGAAGTGGATGTCCACAAATAAGGATCGAAACGATCGCGTCACACGCTGGTTCCTGGAACTACAGAATTACCACTTCACCGTGGAATATCGGCCTGGGAAGGCGATCCCACATGCAGACGCCATGTCCCGGCTCTATGAAGAGGACAAAGAAGCTCCCGGACCGACTGGCGAGCTTAGGGGGGGGATATGTGGAGTCTCACTCAGGCACCGCCTGACAGGTAGGCACCTCACAGGGGAGGAGCCAGGGCATGGAGGCAGAGTGGAACACAGAGGACAACGCCCCAGCCTTGGCCGCATCATCGAGGGGCGGTACTTTCCCCTGTACCTGCTCAATCAGCCTGAAGTGCCACCAGCTGTGCGGCCAGGTGGGGCCCAGCTACAAACTGTTCTTAACTCTGCCTCATTCAGGTCTGGCTCTCCTCTGTGTCAAGGCAGGTGCATCAGGTGGCAATGACCTTTGACCTTTAAGGAAGTGTGCTGTGTGAAGGACTGAGAGCCCCAGATGGGAGATATTTATGTTTATAATTGGACACTTTAAGTTTGCTGATTCCACACCCCGCCCTTCCTAAAAACACTTGTACAATAAATGCCCTTTTCGGCTTGCTGCAAAACCAATCCTGTGTCTTGGTGAGAATCAGGTACCACAATATATATAAATATATATATGTATGTATGTATATGTATATATATATATATATATATATATATATATATATATATATATATATATATATATATATATATATATATATATATATATCAGTGACGTGCGGTGAGGTTCATGGCTGGTGAGGCACTGACTTCATCACAGTCAGATTTACAAACATATGAACCCTAAAGAGTATCTTATTCACCATTAGATTGGCAGCAGTTAACGGGTTATGTTTAAAAGCTCATACCAGCATTCTACCCTGCTTGGCACTCAGCATCAAGGGTTGGAATTGTGGGTTAAATCACCAAAAATGATTCCCGGGCGCGGCGCCGCTGCTGCCCACTGCTCCCCTCACCTCCCAGGGGGTGATCAAGGGGATGGGTCAAATGCAGACGACAAATTTCATTACACCTAGTGTGTGTGTGACAATCATTGGTACTTTAACTTAACTTTAACTTTACACATACAAACTGTAGCACACAAAAAAACACATTTAAAAAAAAAAACGTTATTATGGTCTTACCTTTACTTATAAATTAAGTCCATGCGCCGCAACTAAAGCCCTCACTTAAACTTTCCACGTGCAAGATTGAATCTATTTAAAAAAGTGTAACCGAGGGTTTATAAATGTTGCCTATACTGTATGAAACTACAAAATAACAAACACGGAGGCTCCAGTTTACACGAGGACCACTTTATTTACCTTCTTTCAAAAACCTCCGCAACGTGTCATCACTTCCGCTCTTAGCGCCTTCAAAATAAGAGCTCAAGGCATATACCGTATAACAGCGCATAACAGGAACTTAACATCACAAAGAGGAAAGCCCATGAAAATAGGTTACAAAAGTATTTAATAAGAAGCCAACAAGTGCAAAAACAATAATGTTCGTGTTGGAGGAGTTGTGAATTAGATACACCTGCAGTCTGCAGGTGTACCTAATGTTGTGGCCCTGCAGTCATTCACAACTCCTCTAACACGAACATTATTGTTTTTGCACTTTTTGGCTTCTTATGAAATAACTTTTTTAAATAGATTCAATCTTGCACGTGGAAAGTTTAAGTGTGGGCTATAGTTGATATAACACTCCCGTGTTTTTTCGGCGGGGGTGCAGGAGGCGAGCCTCAGCCAGTGCGTCTTTTGCAGCCGTTTTATGATCGCTCAGCACAAGAAATACGTTACACACATACAGTTGTTGACAAAATACACTGTACATTATATACCTCAGCTAACTAAACTATGGAAATGTATAATATAATTCATATAGCAATACAGTCTCACTGCACAGCAGTACCTGTTTCGGGGAACAGGCTTGTAGGGATGATATAGCCTCTGTGTTTTTTCCTGACCTAACGTGTGTGTGTGTTTATATATATATATATATATATATATATATATATATATATATATATATATATGTAGTCAAAGTTTCTGTGGTTTATCTGTTTTACAGTGCTCAATACCGGGGTAGAGCGGAATATACACACTACACCAGTGGTTCTTAACCTGGGTTCAATCAAACCCTAGGGGTTCGGTGAGTCGACCTCAGGGGTTCGGCGGAGGTCAAAACATACCTGACTCATCGTGTAAAAAAAACCTTCTCCCTATCGGCGTATTACGGATAAGGCAACAGCAGCCGTCAGACCGATTTGCAGGTGTGTAATTTGTTGTGAGTTTATGCACTGTGTTGGTTTTGTTGTTTGAACAAGGTGATGTTCATGCATGGTTCATTTTATGCACCAGTAAAAAAACATGGTAACACTTTAGTATGGGGAACATATTCACCATTAATTAGTTGCTTATAACATGCAAATTAGTAACATCCATCCATCCATCTTCTTCCGCTTATCCGAGGTCGGGTCGCGGGGGCAGCAGCCTAAGCAGGGAAGCCCAGACTTCCCTCTCCCCAGCCACTACGTCCAGCTCCTCCCGGGGGATCCCGAGGCGTTCCCAGGCCAGCCGGGAGACATAGTCTTCCCAACGTGTCCTGGGTCTTCCTCGTGGCCTCCTACCGGTCGGACATGCCCTAAACACCTCCCTAGGGAGGCGCTTGGGTGGCATCCTGACCAGATGCCCGAACCACCTCATCTGGCTCCTCTCGATGTGGAGGAGCAGCGGCTTTACTTTGAGCTCCCCCCGGATGACAGAGCTTCTCACCCTATCTCTAAGGGAGAGCCCCGCCACCCGGCGGAGGAAACTCATTTCGGCCGATTGTACCCGTGATCTTGTCCTTTCGGTCATAACCCAAAGCTCATGACCATAGGTGAGGATGGGAACGTAGATCGACCGGTAAATTGAGAGCTTTGCCTTCCGGCTCAGCTCCTTCTTCACCACAACGGATCGATACAGCGTCCACATTACTGAAGACGCCGCACCGATCCGCCTGTCGATCTCACGATCCACTCTTCCCTCACTCGTGAACAAGACTCCGAGTTACTTGAACTCCTCCACTTGGGGCAAGATCTCCTCCCTAACCCGGAGATGGCACTCCACCCTTTTCCGGGCGAGAACCATGGACTCGGACTTGGAGGTGCTGATTCTCATCCCAGTCGCTTCACACTCAGCTGCGAACCAATCCAGTGAGAGCTGAAGATCCTGGCCAGATGAAGCCATCAGGACCACATCATCTGCAAAAAGCAGAGACCTAATCCTGCAGCCACCAAACCGGATCCCCTCAACGTCTTGACTGCGCCTAGAAATTCTGTCCATAAAAGTTATGAACAGAATCGGTGACAAAGGGCAGCCTTGGCGGAGTCCAACCCTCACCGGAAACGTGTCCGACTTACTGCCGGCAATGCGAACCAAGCTCTGACACTGATCATACAGGGAGCGGACCGCCACAATCAGACAGTCCGAAACCCCATACTCTCTGAGCACTCCCCACAGGACTTCCCGAGGGACACGGTCGAATGCCTTCTCCAAGTCTACAAAGCACATGTAGACTGGTTGGGCAAACTCCCATGCACCCTCAAGGACCCTGCCGAGGGTATAGAGCTGGTCCACAGTTCCACGACCAGAACGAAAACCACACTGTTCCTCCTGAATCCGAGGTTCGACTATCCGGCGTAGCCTCCTCTCCAGTACACCTGAATAGACCTTACCGGGAAGGCTGAGGAGTGTGATCCCACGATAGTTAGAACACACCCTCCGGTTCCCCTTTTTAAAGAGAGGAACCACCACCCCGGTCTGCCAATCCAGAGGTACTTCCCCCGATGTCCACGCAATGCTGCAGAGTCTTGTCAACCAAGACAGCCCTACAGCATCCAGAGCCTTAAGGAACTCCGGGTGGATCTCATCCACCCCCGGGGCCTTGCCACCGAGGAGCTTTTTAACTACCTCAGCAACCTCAGCCCCAGAAATAGGAGAGCCCACCACAGATTCCCCAGGCACTGCTTCCTCATAGGAAGACGTGTTGGTGGGATTGAGGAGGTCTTCGAAGTATTCCCTCCACCGATCCACAACTTCCGCAGTCGAGGTCAGCAGAACACCATCCGCACCATACACGGTGTTGGTAGTGCACTGCTTCCCCTTCCTGAGGCGGCGGATGGTGGTCCAGAATCGCTTCGAAGCCGTCCAAAAGTCGTTTTCCATGGCTTCCCCGAACTCCTCCCATGTCCGAGTTTTTGCCTCCGCGAACGCTGAAGCCGCACACCGCTTGGCCTGTCGGTACCTGTCCGCTGCCTCAGGAGTCCCATGAGCCAAAAGAACCCGATAGGACTCCTTCTTCAGCTTGACGGCATCCCTCACCGCCGGTGTCCACCAACGGGTTCTAGGATTACCGCCACGACAGGCACCAACTACCTTGCGGCCACAGCTCCAATCAGCCGCCTCGACAATAGAGGTGTGGAACATGGTCCACTCGGACTCAATGTCCAGCACCTCCCTCGTGACATGTTCAAAGTTCTTCCGGAGGTGGGAATTGAAACTCTCTCTGACAGGAGACTCTGCCAGACGTTCCCAGCAAACCCTCACAATGCGTTTGGGCCTGCCAGGTCTGTCCGGCATCCTCCCCCACCATCGCAGCCAACTCACCACCAGGTGGTGATCGGTAGAAAGCTCCGCCCCTCTCTTCACCCGAATGTCCAAAACATGAGGCCGCAAATCCGATGACACAACTACAAAGTCGATCATAGAACTGCGGCCTAGGGTGTCCTGGTGCCAAGTGCACATATGGACACCCTTATGCTTGAACATGGTGTTCGTCATGGACAATCCGTGACGGGCACAAAAGTCCAATAACAAAACACCACTTGGGTTCAGATCCGGGCGGCCATTCTTCCCAATCACGCCTCTCCAGGTTTCACTGTCGTTGCCAATATGAGCGTTGAAGTCCCCCAGTAGAACGAGGGAATCACCCGGGGGAGCACTCTCAAGTACTCCCTCGAGTGAATCCAAAAAGGGTGGGTACTCTGAGCTGCTATTTGGCGCGTAAGCGCAAACAACAGTCAGGACCCGTCCCCCCCCACCCGAAGGCGGAGGGAAGCTACCCTCTCGTCCACCGGGTTGAACTCCAACATGCAGGCTCTGAGCCAGGGGGCAACAAGAATTGCCACCCCAGCCCGTCGCCTCTCATTGCTGGCAACGCCAGAGTGGAAGAGAGTCTAGCCCCTCTCGAGAGAACTGGTTCCAGAGCCCTTGCTGTGCGTCGAGGTGAGTCCGACTATATCCAACCGGAACTTCTCTACCTCGCGCACTAGCTCAGGCTCCTTACCCCCCAGCGAGGTGACGTTCCACGTCCCAAGAGCTAGCTTCTGTAGCCGAGGATCGGACCGCCAAGTGCCCTGCCTTTGGCTTCCGCCCAGCTCACATTGCGCCCGACCTCTATGGCCCCTGCTATGGGTGGTGAGCCCATTGGAGGGGGGACCCACGTTGCCTCTTCGGGCTGTGCCTGGCCGGGCCCCATGGGGACAGGCCCGGCCACCAGGCGCTCGCCATCGTGCCCCAACTCCGGGCCTGGCTCTGGAGGGGGGCCCCGGTGACCCGCGTCCGGGCGAGGGAAATCTGGGTCTCGGTTCTTGCATTTCCATAGAAGTCTTCGAGCTGCTCTTTGGCCGATCCCTCACCTAGGACCTGTTTGTCTTGGGAGACCCTACCAGGGGGCATGGAAGCCCCCGGACAACATAGCTCCTAGGATCTTTGGGACACGCAAACTCCTCTACCACGTTAAGGTGGCAGCTCAGAGAGGAGAAAATTAGTATCATATTGGCTCTTAACTAGTTATTATGTTCCCCATACTAAAGTGTTACCAAAAACATATAACTTTGTCTTGAATTTGAAAAAAAACATTTTATTTTTCACTAAAGAAGGGTTCAGTGAATGCGCATATGAAACTGGTGGGGTTCGGTACCTCCAACAAGGTTAAGAACCACTGCTCTACACAGAGGCTATATCATCCCTACAAGCCTGTTTCGGGAAACAGGAAAAAACACAGCTATATCATCCCTACAAGCCTGACTTAATGTGTTTGTGTATATATATATATCTATCCATCCATCCATCCATCCTAAAAATCAGCTCCCACGGCAACTAAGAAAACAAGGGTGCTGAAACAGAACTAAACATCCATCCATCCATTTCTTACCGCTTATCCCGTTCGGGGTCGCAGGGGGGGCTGGAGCCTATCTCAGCTGCATTCGGGCGGAAGGCGGTCGGTCGTACACCCTGGACAAGTCGCCACCTCATCGCCGGGGCAACACAGATAGACAGACAACATTCACACTCATATTCACACACTAGGGCAAATTTAGTGTTGCCAATCAACCTATCCCCAGGTGCATGTCTTTGGAGGTGGGAGGAAGCCGGAGTACCCGGAGGGAACCCACGCAGTCACGGGGAGAACATGCAAACTCCACACAGAAAGATCCCGAGCCCGGGATTGAACCCAGGACTACTCAGGACCTTCGTATTGTGAGACACATGCACTAACCCCTGTTCCACCGTATATATACAGTCCTCGTGCACTAATTGACTGAAAGAGAGCGCACTTGCCACTGCGGCGCAAGCGCGATGATGTCCCGTTATCGATGGGAAAATGCATTTTTAGACAATATGATTTGCCTGAGCGGCTAGGAGACCCCGAGAGTAACAAGCAGTAGAAAGTGGATTAGAAAGGACAGATTTAAAAAAATAACAATACGAAAATAATAATATTTTTTTATTATTTTTTACTTGAGACTTCCCAAATACATACAAACTTATAGTTTGTATGTATGTATATGTATATATGGCTTTGTGGTATAGAAAATGAATACATGGAACTAGAAATAGATGCTGGTTCAATTAGAAAACTGTTAATTGCAATGGTCGTTCCCTAGAGTGTTGAAGTATGACACATGCCGCTAATTTACATAAAAAATTACAGTCGCTGCCTTAATGTGTGCACGGTGCAAAACACACACACACACACATCACCTTGTCAAACAAAGCTTGTCAGGCAATGCATGTTACCTTGGTAACAGCCAGTGGTACGCGTCTGGTAATGCAAACAGTAGACAAGGCCTTTGTTACGACTTCGATTAACATTCACCTATTGAATCTGCCTTGCTTCAGTGCTCATTGAACTGAAGACTAATACAGACAATAACACATGTATTCAACCGGAAGGACGTTCATCCAACTGAAATATGTAATTATTCCCTTTTAAGTTGCGTAGAAAAAACACAACACTTAATGCTGTCACACCGCGGTGAGGGATGTCTTGTCTTGTTTTTTTCTGTCTTGTGATTTGCATGTTTTAGTTTGAAAAGTAACTCTCCTCTCGTTTCAGGTCACTTGCCCTTCCTTTTGTGTCATCTGTCTGACGTCATCCCTGTTCCCTGATTGTTTCCACCTGTTCCCTATTACCCTCATGTATCTTATAAGCCCACTCCTCCCTTTGTTCTGTGCCAGATTGTCTCGTTTATTCGTGCTCTCTAGCATCCATGTCCATGTCCATGTCCATGTCCATGCCTTGCCTTACCTCGTCTCGTGCTTATGTTCCTTGATCCTGAATCCCTTCGTTGCTATTTTGAGTTTTCCTTTCTTCCTCCTCAGCAGAGTGATTTTTTGTTATTTAGTTTATTCAGCCAAAGTGGTGAGTTATCAGTTATTTTTCATTCTTTCCTCAAATTTTTGAGTGACAATTTTTTGTTAAACTTTATTAGATTAGATAGTGTAGAATTTTTCATAGCTGTTGTTTCTTCCTCCTGTTGGAGCGTTTTTTGTTAATACATTTTATAGCATAAACGGCGCCAATTATAGTTCGTCTTTGCTTTTGTGTTTTCCTCCGTTCGGAGTGATTTTCGGTTGTTCCTATTTTTTGGAACCTTTTTCGCCGATTAGTTTTTTGGTTAATATAGATATTGTAATTTCTTGACTTTGGAGGTGAAAGGAAGCTGTCAAAATAAAAGCCTGTCAAAGTTCCCTACTCTGCATCTGAGTCCTATCCTTTTTACCAAGCCTGACAAAGGCTGTATAGCCGAACGATAGTGTTCACTAACCCACTCTCTTGGCACTCTTCTTTCTGATGATTACTTGTCTTTCCGACACAACTTTGAACATATTCCCATAATAAGTTAGTGTTTAATCACATTACTGTCTGCAGAGTCATCAGCACTTTGTGCACACGCCCACATTATTCCATGGAGGATGTCTGCCAACCGTCTGCTATCTCTCTACTCTCTACTTTGGAGTCCTGCATCGACTTTAGCAGTGCCCCGTATGGACAGAAGATGGGCCGCAGCAACAAGCGCTCACATTGGACAAATGGCTGAGAATGGCTTTGTGTTAAAACTGCATGAAGTCTGGTGCTCAGAACTTAAAAGGACATCTTATTCGTAAATGAAAGGCATTTTATATCATCATATAGTGCAGCAAAAAAAGGCACGAGGGGGGAAAAAAAAACCTTCAGCTTACAGTCGAACTATAGTTGAGTTGTCCCCGTCTTTTTCAAACGTTCACTATTTCCAGTGCTCTATCACTATGTCAACCTCAATCTCATGTGTGCTGCATTCCCCTCAGCGAATGGCTGAGGGGAATGGCTTCAAGATTGAAGCCATTAAAATCTCCCATCTTCACATGCTGTCAATCAACCTCCTCCTTTGTGTCAAGCTGCTTCGGTGGCCAGAGAACTGAAAAATTAGTGTTTTTCGTTAAAAATCAGTTCTAACTTTATTTGGTCTTTTCATTCCTCGTCTAACGTCTCTGCTGCAAACACAACACACAATAATTGTTGTTAATTTCCAAATTGCTGTATCACAAAGAGTCATTTCATGTAGAAAAATGTAGCAAAATCTAGGAGGGGTCAGGAAGATGCAGGCAGGGTGTTGCAGAAATATTTTTTGTGTGTATTAAAGCACGTGCAAACTTGATCATGTACACAAAGATGATCTACTGAGCTTATACGCAGAGGATTGCGTCTCTTAAAGGGGAACATTATCACAATTTCAGAAGGGTTAAAACCATTAAAAATCAGTTCCCAGTGGCTTATTTTATTTTTCGAAGTTTTTTTCAAAATTTTACCCATTACGCAATATCCCTAAAAAAAGCTTCAAAGTGCCTGATTTTAACAATCGTTATATACACCCGTCCGTTTTCCTGTGACGTCACACAGTGATGCCAATACAAACAAACATGGCGGATAGAACAGCAAGATATAGCGACATTAGCTCGTATTCAGACTCAGGTATCAGCGGCTTAAGCGATTCAACAGATTACGCATGTATTGAAACGGATGGTTGTAGTGTGGAGGCAGGTAGCGAAAACAAAATTGAAGAAGAAACTGAAGCTATTGAGCCATATCGGTTTGAACCATATGCAAGCGAAACCGACGAAAACGACACGACAGCCAGCGACACGGGAGAAAGCGAGGACGAATTCAGTGATCGCCTTCTAACCAACGATTGGTATGTGTTTGTTTGGCATTAAAGGAAACAAACAACTATGAACTAGGTTTACAGCATATGAAATACATTTGGCAACAACATGCACTTTGAGAGTGCAGACAGCCCATTTCAGGGATGTCTGCATTTAAATGTTTTTAAGCTAAATTATTGGTAAACACAGTTTATGTATAATAATTTACGTAAAACCGCGAGTAATGAATAAAGTTTTCATCAATTAATATTTTCTGTAGACATACACTCATCCACTCTCTTTTACTGAAAGCTGATCTGTCCAGTTTTGGAGTTGATGTCAGCATCTGCTTTGAGTGTCGCAGGATATCCACACATTCTTGCCATCTCTGTCGTAGCATAACTTTCGTCGGTAAAGTGTGCGGAACGAACGACTGACCATTTCGTCGGCTTTCCCCACAGCCTCGTATTTTGAACAAATTTCGTCCAATTTCTTGCCACTTTCGCATATTTGGGCCACTGGTGCAACTTGGATCTGTCCCTGTTCGTGTTGTTACACCCTCCGACAACACACCGACGAAAGTAAGAAAATGGCGGATTGCTTCCCGATGTGACGTCATATTGTGACGTCATCACTCCGAGAGCGAATAATAGAAAGGCGTTTAATTCGCCAAAATTCACCCATTTAGAGTTTGGAAATCGGTTAAAAAAATATATGGTCTTTTTTCTGCAACATCAAGGTATATATTGACACTTATATAGGTCTGGTGATAATGTTCCCCTTTAAATGAACAAAATATTAAGTAAGGACACGAGAACTTCAAGGGTGAAACATAATACAATTTTACATGATAGTAGTAGTCGTAGTAAATAGTAATTTTTGCTTTTGTTTATTTATTCTGTACTATTGATTTTGTTTTGCTCTAACAATTGTATGTAATAAAAGAAAATAAGGAACTCATTTATCATGTTGATATTGTTACAATGTCAATAGCACTCACCATAAATAAAGAATTACACTTAATACATCGGTATTGGCAGCCTCACAATAAGAAGGTCCTGGGTTCGATCCCCGGGCTCGAGGTCTTCCTGTGTGGAGTTTGCATGTTCTCCCCGTGACTGCGTGGGTTCCCTCCGGGTACTCCGGCTTCCTCCCACCTCCAAAGACATGCACCTGGGGATAGGCTGATTGGCAACACTAAATTGGCCCTAGTGTGTGAATGTGAGTGTGAATTGTGTCTGTCTCTATGTGTTGGACATCGGTATTGGCCAATTTCACTCATGGATGATTGGTATCAGAATCGACAGCATGAAACCCCGATCGTAACATTACTATCGCTGACACATAAACAAAAAAATGTGTGTAAATGTTTGTATGAGTTTTTGTTAGGTGCACTCCTGGGGAAAGAAACTTCATAACATGGATAGTGTAGTTGGCGGGTCAGCAACCCGCATGCGGCTCTTTAGTGCCGCCCTAGTGGCTCCTTGGAGCATTTTTAAAAAAGGATTGAAAATGGAAAAAGATGGGGAATTTTTTTTTTTTTTTTAATATGTTTTTTGTTTGAGGACAAACATGACACAAACCTTCCCAATTGTTAGTAAGCCCACTGTTTAATGTGTTTGTGTGTATGCTTCACTGATGTGAGTATTTGGTGAACATTTTATTGTCCTACTAATTTCGGCGGTTCTTGAACTTACCATAGTGTGGACTGTGACGCAAGAGTTTGTTTACATGTAAATCTTCCACTCCTTTTTCTCATTTTGTCCATCAAAAGTTTCATGCTGTGCGTGAATACACAAAGGTGCACTTTGTTGATGTTATTGACTTGTTGGAGGGCTAATCAGGCATATTTGGTCAGTGCATGACAGCAAGCTGATCAATGCTAACATGCTATTTAGCCTAGCTGTATGTACATATTGTATCATTATGCCTCATTTGTAGGTATATTTGAGTTAATGTAATATGCTTTACTTTTATCCTCTTTGTATATAATTTAGTTTTGCATGTCTCATGACACATTATCTGTATGTAATAGTGGCTGCATTTCAGATAGTTGTTTGTGTGCCATGTTGTTCCAGACCACAGCAAACATTACCTAGCTTGCCAAAGATTGTAATAAATCTATTAAAAGAAGACAGCCTGTCGTTTCCTTTAACTTGGACACACACATCTATACCTTTGGCCATTAAAAGCCAGTCATTTCCAGGAGTTATCTCACCTTCGGAGGAGCCTCTGATTTAATAATGGTTCCTAATGTTGTAATAATATGTAGAATAAATATTAAAGGCCTACTGAAACCCACTACCACCGACCACGCAGTCTGATAGTTTATATATCAATGATGAAATCTTAACACTGCAACACATGCCAATACGGCCGGGTTAGCTTACTAAAGTGCGATTTTAAATTTCGTGCAAAATATCTTGCTGAAAACGTCTCGGTATGATGACGCCTGCGCGTGACGTCACGGATTGTAGAGGACATTTTGGGACAGCATGGTGGCCAGCTATTAAGTCGTCTGTTTTCATCGCAAAATTCCACAGTATTCTGGACATCTGTGTTGGTGAATCTTTTGCAATTTGTTCAATGAACAATGGAGACAGCAAAGAAGAAAGCTGTAGGTGGGAAGCGGTGTATTGCGGCAGGTGTTGTGCCGGATAACGCACCCCCGCCGTAGAATGCACCCCTTGACTGATGTGCCGGATAACACAGCCGGTGTTTCATTGTTTACATTCCCGGAAGATGACAGTCAAGCTTTACCATTGGCCTGTGGAGAACTGGGACAACAGAGACTCTTACCAAGAGGACTTTGAGTTGGATGCACAGACGCGGTACCGTGAGTAAGGATGCAGCTGCGGCTTCCAAACATTTGATCGCTTGCCCGTACGTGCGTGCCGCTATGTGCATGTCACGTACGTAACTTTGGGGAAATATATGTGCTGTATGAACTTTGGGGAGGTGAACGGTACTTTGGGCTGTGGGATTGAGTGTGTTGTGCAGGTGTTTGAGTTGTATTGGCGGGTTATATGGACGGGAGGGGGGAGGTGTTTGTTATGCGGGATTAATTTGTGGCATATTAAATATAAACCTAGGTTGTGTTGTGGCTAATAGAGTATATATATGTTTTGTGTTTATTTACTGTTTTAGTCATTCCCAGCTGAATATCAGGTCCCACCCGCCTCTCACAGCATCTTCCCTATCTGAATCGCTCCCACTGCCCTCTAGTCCTTCACTCTCACTTTCCTCATCCACGAATCTTTCATCCTCGCTCAAATTAATGGGGAAATCGTCGCTTTCTCGGTCCGAATCGCTCTCGCTGCTGGTGGCCATGATTGTAAACAATGTGCAGATGTGAGGAGCTCCACAACCTGTGACGTCACGCGCATATCGTCTGCTACTTCCGGTACAGGCAAGGCTTTTTTATCAGCGACCAAAAGTTGCAAACTTTATCATCGATGTTCTCTACTAAATCCTTTCAGCAAAAATATGGCAATATCGCGAAATGATCAAGTATGACACATAGAATGGACCTGCTGTCCCCGTTTAAATAAGAAAATCGCATTTCAGTAGGCCTTTAATATTCAACATTTTAGTCAACAAAGATTTGCTTCAGTCTGCGACACATAGTAATTTTTATAGTAGGCTATTATAAATAATATAGACACTTACTTCATGTGTTGCCTTCATTATAAGACTTATATACGGCTTTTAATTTTTTGCGGCTCCAGACAGATTTGTTTTTGTATTTTTGGTTCAGTATGGCTCTTTCAACGTTTTGGGTTGCCGACCCCTGGTCTAGTTCAAAGGTTTGATATTTATACACTAGTTGAAAACATCCCCATGATAAATTCATATTAAATCTTTGATCCTGCCTCTTAAAATAATCAGAATCGTTTGGAACCGGAATCGAAACGAGGAACCTGAATCGTCCAAATTTAAACAGTGCCCAACCCTAGTTAGTAGGCTTTTTTTCCTTTGAATGAAAAAAAAATTGCATGGTGTCATTATGAAGCGCTTTAGTCGTCTTCGACAATATGTGTGTAATTAGTTTTTGTTTCCTGTTGACTCTCTAATATAAATGCCCTATCCATTTTGCATTTTCCAATCTCCTAATAGCCTTCCTTTGAGTTCTACCCAGCTGTGTCTCATCTACGTATTTTTTATGCAGCCTGTTTGTCTGTTCAGTGAAAGCTGAAACCCACTCACAGTCTCACTTACAAATGAAACAATATCAATAACCCCATTGCTTGATGCCTTTGACTTCTGGGTGCTACTAGAAAAGCGCTAAATAAATCTATTCCATTATTATTACCTGTGATGTGTCCCTCTGCTACATACAGCCGACAGAGACAGGACCTGACAGGACACACGGCCTTTCATGTAAGAGAGACGCGGAGGCGCTGCAGCTTGTGAGAGACATTGAGGGACGCGCAGGTTGCTTTGCAGGGGGTGGGGAGCAACGCTATGGCAGCCAAGACTAAAAATCTAAGTACTACTTTGTATGCATGCCCACATTCACTGCCCATGCTTAGTGCAGGAAGAAAGCAGAATTTTCCGCCCGACTAAGGAAATGATTCCAAAGTCTGTTTGATATCTTGTCACCCCGTGCGCCCGTAATTGTTGTGATGGAGTGTAAGGAGGCAGATTAACTTAGAAGGGTTTTTAAACTAATACTAAGTACGCTCGGAACATTCATCCTGTCTGTGGCTCATAGGACAAGACATGTACAAATAATGAAAGGTCTATTATCAGTATTTAATCATGCATTATCACTGGGTAATCACTGAATAATTCATCCATCCATCTATTTTCTTCCGCTTATCCGAGGTCGGGTCGCAGGGGCAGCAGCCTAAGCAGAGAAGCCCAGACTTCCCTCTCCCCAGCCACTTCGTCTAGCTCCTCCCGGGGGATCCCGAGGCGTTCCCAGGCTAGCTGGGAGAGATATTATTCCCAACGTGTCCTGGGTCTTTCCCGTGGCCTCCTACCGGTCGGACGTGCCCTAAACACCTCCCTAGGGAGGCATTCAAGTGGCATCCTGACCAGATGCCCGAACCACCTCATCTGGTTCCTCTCGATGTGGAGGAGCAGCGGCTTTACTTTGAACTAACTCCCCTCGGATGACAGAGCTCTCACCCTATCTCTAAGGGAGAGCCCTGCCACCCGGCTTTTACCCGTCATCTTGTCCTTTCGGTCATAACCCAAAGCTCATCACCATAGGTGTGGATGGGAACGTAGATCGACCGGTAAATTGAGAGCTTTGCCTTCCGGCTCAGCTCCTTCTTCACCACAACGGATCGAGACAGTGTCCGCATTACTGAAGACGCCGCACCAATCCGCCTGAATAATAAAAATTTTAATTTTATACGTCCAACATGTGCAAACATGAACAACTGTGTCAACATATATGTGCAGCCGTCATGAAAATGTAAGAGGGTTCCAACAAATTCAGAATTGTCCGTGTCAATTCGGGTTATGATGATGCGCAATCCATCCAAGGTCGATGATCCATTGTTGGAGCAATTCCAAAACAGCTTTAGAGATCACCAACAAAAAAGGGGTATTTAAGTTTTAACGTTCATTCTCACCTGCTGGATAATGAGCAGCAGGAAGAGATCAAGCTTGCCTGCCATTCCGTTTCTTCTATTTTTTTCTTATCCCTTCATGACAGTTCAAGATGTTCCTTCCTCGAAAACGCTTGCATTTATTTTTCAAGCTGAAAATTGGACCGTCGGAACATTACAGACCAAGCCTCTTGGATGATGCACACCACTACAGTAAAAGACACCGGGACAACGGTGATGAGAGCGGCTGTAGCTCTGAATTATCAGGGGATTTGTGGTAATAAATATACACTCTGCTTGTCATGATTAAGTTGAACACATTTGAATGGAATTGGTATCTATTGTGCATACTATATTACTCTAGTGTGGTCATTTGTTTGTACTACAAAGCTCCGAATGTAATGCTACACATCATTTAAAGTCTTGGCTAAATATCACAATAACTATTAAATGTATAGCCATGGGAGGAGTTTAAAATTACTGGAATGATGCAAATACTTTTCATCCAGTGTAATCATCAGTTTTTATTGAATTTCCCCAACACTTAACTTCATGAACAAAAAGCTGCAAACTTTGTTGCCAACAATCTTCAACGGCCATTTTATTATGTGCCCTTCGGCAGTAAATATGGCTAATGACCATAAACAGACTAACATTGTCCGTTTGAAATAAGATGGACTTTTTCCAGTGGTAACTAAATTATACTGTGGAGACTCTAAAATGCAATACAATCATTTATAGGATTCTGGTCAGTTGGTTTGTGTTGCAACATACGTATCTTGTTTTTTAGTACAACCCACCTTTCGTATGTTTTGTTTTTGACAAAAATGTTTAACAATGGTTTGTTTTTTAATGCTGCCACACATTGCAAATAACAAACTAGTCAGTTTGCCTGCTTATTATGCAGAATCGACTACACCTCGTGTTGAAGGACTCAATCTGTGGGGCCAAATGTAGTTCCAAATACTAGTACTTTGATGAATAAGGTGAGTAACACTTTTAAATTCAAGAAAGAATTTGGAGCAAAGTGGGAAACTGGTGTTCTTTTGGTTCTTCCATACCGTACTCCCTCTATGCCAGGGGTGTCCAAAAGCAATCTAATGTAACAATATATGCATATTGTAATGCCCCGCAGTGGAAAAAAAGAGTGACACAGACGAGGATGCATGCTCAGTTGCTTTATTAACAGGCGGTAACTGACTGATTTAGGATTGTTTTGTGTCCTCTCAATTGCTCTGTTTATTGCTATTCTGAATGTTCCTGGGTTGGATTTGGTATTGGAATTGCATTATTATGGTATTATTGTGTATTATTTTGTTGGATTGATTAAAAAAAAAAAAAAAAATGGTAACTCAATGGTAGTTCCAAAAAAACACATATGTACACGAGCTGTTGTTGGCCACAACTCACGCTGACACACTCTCAAGCTCCCAGCCAACTCTCTTACGAGCGCGTGTTCACAATCCCTTTAAGGCACAGTACACGTATACAAATATCACGGATATTACACTGCCTTCCCTTTAATGAAGCCCCTCGCCCCGAAGGGTCAACAAAAAAATTCCTGAACCTTGGCGCTCTACGCCTCTGTCTCTGTGGCCGGCCCTGTTTTGGCTCAGGTCCATCTACATGTGGCGCTAGCGGCTGAACAGGGACAACAATGGTGGAATCTGTGGAACCTTGATCCACTAACTGTCCAGTGCCATATGGTAAGGCAGGCCCAGCCTCTAACTGGGGAACTTCCCTGCCCCCGTAGGGTGACAAACGGTCTCTATGCAGGACCACCTTTTGGCCCCTAGAGGACACTGCAACTCTTTACACTACTTCTCCCACTCTATCAAGCACCTTACACGGACCGTCGCACTGACTGTCCAACTTGGGGCAGCGTCCTTTTTTCTTGTTGGGCGTGTACACCCAGACCAGCTCGTCAGGCTTAAAGTCCTGGCTCTTGCTCTGCACGTTGTGGTCCCTCTTTTGCCTCAAACCAGCCTTCTCCAACTGGTCAATCCTCGGTGCTGCCTGGTGGTCTCCCAAATACCAACTCAGCAGGTGTCTGGATCTTTCGACCCAATATCAGTAGGGCAGGGGTACAGCTTGTGAAACTTTGAAACGCGGAACATATGCCATCAGCAGTAGCGGAAGATGTCGGTCCCAGTCACGCTGATGGTTGGCGGTGAGGATAGCTCACTGCTGCTGCATGGTGCGGTTAGACCGCTGTACTATTCCATCACTTTGCGGGTGCAAGGGAGTCGTGCATGTCTTTTGCACGTCCAGTCTTTCACACAGGGCAGCAAAAACCCTGGATTCAAAATTCCTGCCCTGTTCGCTGTGGAAGATATCTGCAGTCTCGAAACCACTGAACATGCCTTCCAGTAGAGCATCAGCCACTGTCTCCGCTTCTTGGTCCGGCTACTGGGTAAAATAATCCATTGCACAAAGTACATACTTGTTTCCTCTGTCTGTTATGGGAAAAGGGCCCATCATGTCCACAGCTCCCCTCTCCATGGGTGCTCTAACCCTTTGCTGCTGAAGCAGTGTGTGTGCCCAGTCCTGGGGTCCCTTGTAGGCTGCGCACTCATCACAGCGTCGACAGAAGTCCTCCGCGGAGTGTCTTTGTGCTGCCAAAATGTTCTGAGACCGTGCCCCCATGACACGCCCTCACCACCACATCCCTCAGAGTTCTCGGCCCCACCACCTGCCATCTCTCCTCCCCGGTGGCCGGCTCCTTCCACGCACGCTGCAGTATGTTGTCCCTGATGCGCAGCACAGCAAACTTACTCCACAGGCCCTTGGTGCCGACTGACAGCCCCGTCACGCCTTCCCAGGGCAATCTCCTACCACTCTGGACCCATTGTCGCACTGGTTTGAGATCTATGTATTCCTCCTGCTTGGCCGCCCATTCTGCAGAGTCCACAGTCTCCAAGGTGCATCATGAAGGCCCGCCAGCGATCTCATCTCCGCACAGCTCCTTCTCTCTGATGTCTCGCAGGTCGCAGTAGCTACAGTCATCAATAGCACACGGCTGCCGAGAGAGACTGTCAGCATTGGCGTGCTGCACCCCAGCCGATGACACATGCTAAAGTGGAAGAACTGCAGCTCCTCCAGCCATCGCGCCACCTGAACCTTTGGTACTCGAAACGACATCAGCCATTGTAGTGCTGCATGGTCTGTTCTGCTGGTGAAGGACACGCCAAACAAGTAGTACTTGAAATGGCGTACAGTCAACACAACAGCCAACAATTCATGTCTGGACACAGTATCGCCGCTCACTCTTGTTGAAGGTGCGGCTGAAGTAAGCTACCACCTGTTCATCTTCTGGGCCCACCTGCAACAGCACCGCCCCCATACCAACATTACTGGCGTCCGTATCCAGCACTAAGGCTTAGCTGGGTCTGGAGGGGTGAGTACAGGAGCATTCATGAGAGTCCTCTTGAAGATGGAAAATGCCTCCAAATGAACGTCTGATTGTTCTGAAGGAGGCGAACCACTGCAAATTCCCTCCACAAACCGTTGATAATATGAGGCGAGTCCCCAGAGGCAGAGGCAGTCTCTGATCGCGCTGATCTTCTCCTCTAACATGCTGATGTCACTCCCGACGACCTTGTGGCCCAGAAACTCCACCCACACTGCTCTTTGCTTCGCCCCCTGCATCAACAATGCAGATGAAACTGGGCGGGAAGATGTCTCAAGTGCACCCCAGTGGCGATCTCTCTCCATGGCAAGTTCGAGTGCGTCTGCCAGGGCAGTGGGGTGGGCGTGCTGAATGCGCAAGCGCAGTTCTTCCGGTTTAAGAGCTTGGATGAATTGATCACGAATCAGTTAATTTTGGATCAAGTTCGGCATTCTTATATACGCACGCCGACCCAGCCTCTCGATCCCATGAGCAAGGCAGTGAAGCGACTCACCCGGCAGTCTGTCCATAACAGTCTGTCAAGGAGTCATATCTAACTTGGAATTTTTCAAATAACCCCCTGAGTAAGTTACTCTTCTCGTTGTCAGCGTCAGCATTAGATATAGTGTGTGCCCTGTCGTGACCTTCACTACAAGCAGAAGAGTGAACTGTCCAATGGCCACCATGAGTTCATCCTTACCTTCTTCTATAGTCAGCTTTTTCTTCTGAAACTTAATGGATGTGGTCCTTAAAATGCCAATGTCAAGCATGTTTGACAGAAAACACTGAGAACGTTCTGTGCACGCATGCTGAAAATCGCTGTTGTCTGGCAATATTCTTGATATTTTGAACAGTGTTTCATGCCTCCGCGCAGACCATCTCATATTATTAAACTTACCCAGGTTCACTAAGCTGATCACAGCTTCTTAAATACAGCAGTTTTTTTTTTAGCTCCACCTTATTGCTAATAAACTGCAGCAGCTTGACGGTACGGTTAAATGTCTCACAGTAAGGAACTTTGCGATCAGCTGGTTTTGTGCATTTCTCCAGTGTGTGTGCGCTGTGCACAAACATGCGCAAGGTAATATCCAATAGCTGCAAGTTGACGCAAATGTGGGCACCACAGAATTGTAAACATCGACATAGACAGCACCATCGTCTGTGTAATCAAAGACCAACTTTGTTGTCCTGTCATTCAATCCTTTGTCCTCGAAAAGTTTCATATGTCCCTCAATTATGCGGGGTAGAGTGGTATTGTAGGGATGATATAGCCTCTTGTGTTTTTTCCTGACCTAACGTATATATATATATATATATTTATATAAATATATATATATATTTATATACACATACATACATACATGTAGACATGTATGTGTATATATGTATATATATATATATATACATGTTTACGTGTATATATATATATATACATATATATGTATGTGTGGGGAAAAAAAATCACAAGACTATTTCATCTCTACAGGCCTGTTTCATGAGGGGGGGTACCCTCAATCGTCAAATCTCCTGACGATTGAGGGTACCCCCCCTCATGAAACAGGCCTGTAGAGATGAAATAGTCTTGTGATTTTTTTTCCCCACACATACATATATTGCGCTCTACTACGGTATCGAGCACTATTTTTTGGATAACCTTATTAAGACATATATACATATATATATATATATATGTACACATGTCTATATTTATATACATGTATATATTTCTACATGTATACATGTATATGGATGTGTATATGTATATATATATATACATACATGTTTACGTATATATATATGTACACGTGTCTATATTTATATACATGTACATATTTCTACATGTATGTATGTATACGTGTATATATATATATATATATATATATATATATATATATATATATATATATATATATATATATATATATATACATGTACATATTTCTACATGTATGTATGTATACATATATATATATATATACATATATATATATATATATATATATATATATATATATATATATATATATATATATATATATAACTTTTATAAAAAATTTACTTTAGTTGCTATAAAACATTTTAGCTTCCACAACTTATAGACAAAGTATCTGAACGGGACCCGAAATCGAAAAATGTTGATTGGTACATCCCCAATGTTTAATGTTCATTCATCAAATTCATGTATACAATATATATCTGCATCTAAAATTATAAAATATTCTCTATAAAATGTTTTAATATTTATGCTTGTTGGATTATTCGGATTTATATTATTTCTTTTGGGAAAAATGTATTAATTTTTTTGTACGATTCGTTCTTTGATTATAATAACCAAAACCTAAGTTACAATCTGTTATTAGCTCATACTCGCCATCATTTTACATTTTAAAGCATGTTTTATATATTTACATAGAATTACTGCTGCCATTGACGTCATTGTCTTTGGAGATTTTCTGAACTGGATTTACCGCAGTTTCAGTGCCACCAAATTTTGGTTGAATTTTACGATGGGAATAAACATTTGAACGCCAACTAAACACTGATGAACTTAACTTAGATGTATAGCCTCAAAATGCATATACTTGAATAATACACTAATAAACTACTCTGGCCATTTTTGTTAGATTAAAACAATATCTTAATTAAGTTCAAATTGATATTCATGCTCAAATGTGTCCATTTGTCTACTCCTGTGGTGCAGTAATAAATAGCTGGCTCAACAAAGAGAAAACTAAAGAAAGTGGAGGTCAAATGTAAAGTGTGTGTGAAGTGTTGAGACATTAGTCTCTGTCAGAGATAGTAAGTTGGCGGACAGCGTGTGCAAGAATTTAAGTGTCTGGAGAAGATCCAACCCACTGAGAGCAACCTGACCTCCCTCCACTCACTTTCTGTCTTACTTGACTGGGTCTCAGGTGGTCTTTGGAAGTTGATGGATTGATAATTGGGTACATATACATAGTTTCTTAGCAGTCTTACTCACTCTATTTTGAGACAGGTAAAAACAAGTTGTATCTCTCAATTCTGCTGAATAAGATAAACATGACAAGTGAACACACCACCCAATACTTCTTTTAAGTTGCTTCAAAACGGACAACCCCTAACCCTTTTCCAGAAAAACAACCATCAACATCTATTGTTTTATTCATAGCATACGACTATTGCTGCTCAGCCAGAGTTGAGTGCCGTCAGACAGATGGGTGAGCAGAGAAGGGTTGCGACAAGTGTTCTTATCAGAAGAAATATGTTCTGCTGTCATGCAAATGATCAAATTGGCGTTGCCTGGTGGCCTAAACTGTTGCAGTCAGCGTCAGGCTCGATACTTTGCGATGAGTCCTAGTTTCAATACTGTTGAAAGAAGAGAGCAGTTACTTGCATAATTAATTATGTAATCTTAGCTATGGAATGAATACTTGCTCATATCTTTCTAAACCACCATTGTTTCTCCGAGCAAGACAGTTCTGGGATTGACTCTTTGCTTTAGCTCTTTTGTGTGGCGTTTACATGTTCTTCTTTAAGCTTTAGTTTAATGGATTTCACCATAGTCTTAGAGCCTTTGATTCATTGAACACTTCTATTTGTCCACTGGTATCAACTGTTGTCAGTCCTCTTTCTCTATGAAAGAATAGGCTCCACCCCCTTCATGTTCCATATCCTAATTAATAAAATGGTAATGGCCGTAAGCAGTGCAGCTGCAGATAACTGCTTTTTCCGCATTTTCTCTAGAACAATCAGAATCAAAATCAGAATAGTTTTTATTGCCATTGTTTGAGAACGGGTTCACAAACTAGGAATTTTTCTTGGTGCAATCGTGCACCATAAAACACATATAACACAGAATAGGTAATAAAATGAGCTGTAACTGCGCTATCAGATCTTGATATTGATGATGAGGAAACATCGGTAGAAGAGGACGCAATATGAAGTAATAGTGGTTTGCCTTTTTTTCTCAGTTTTTCTCTGTTTGTTGTGATCGCATTGGACTTGAGTCATTTACATTTTTTCCATTCAAACTATGACCAAAACCTTTCTTTGAAGTCAGAATCATTAAAATGATCTTCCACGTTTTGGAGCTAACAGTGGCTGTTCCAAAAGGTGCTGAAACTCGTTAGAAATGCCTAAATCCCTTTCTTGGGGGAATTCTACCTATAGACACATTTGTTAGGTCCAAAACTATGAAATAAGTGGCAATGTTGTCAACATTAGAGGGGCCCTTTAAGTTTGTGGGTTTTTTTGGGGGGGGGGCCCAGACCCAGACCCAGACCCAAACCCCGACCCAAACCCATCCGGTCACAATTTTAGTGTTTTTTAAGAAAGCCACCATTTTGTTTGTAGTTGAATATACTGGAAATAAGACAGAATGCTTTGATTCGTTTGGACGTCAGAACCGGCAGTAGGTCTATGTCATATCCGGTAGACATTTTAGTAGTTTTTAAGAAATATGCCATATTTGTAGTTTTATGTCATCATGATTTATGATTCCGAGTTCAGAAACGGAAGTAGGTCTATGTCCTACCCGTTTGCCGCCATTTTAACAGTTCCAATGTCTCTTGCCAGTACTATAATACACCTCAATGTGCAACCTGGACACATCATCAGTGATTCTCCCGGGATCATAGGATGTTACGAGTCTTAATCAAACACCCTCATTCGGGCGACCCAGCCGGGGGTGATCAGTCCCTCGACTTGTGTGCAGGTAGTGCACTACGCCACGCGTCCCCCCTCCTCAACCAGAGCCAACATGAAGCCTTTTCAGACGCTTCCAAGATGTTTTTTATAGCTCTTAGCCTGTGCAGTCCACAAATCCCAAGGAGCCCCAGGACCCGGTGTAAGGATTTTCCTGCAAAACCCGTGCAGCCCACCTCAATAGGCTCGCAGCGGGCCTTCCACCTATTCCTCTGACACTCAGCCACAAGATCTGCGTACTTTGCCCTCTTCCTTTCCTGAGCTTCCTCCATTCTGTCCTCCCAGGGGACAGTTAGCTCAAGGAGCACCACCTGCTTGCTGGCTCCAGACATCAAGACCATGTCTGGCCGGAGTGTCGTAGTTGCGATGATTTCTGGGAATCGCAACTGCCTCCCTAGGTCAATCAGAAGCTGCCAGTCCCTTGCTGTTGTTAGCAGGCCCCCCTGGGTCTTCTTGGAGGGTTGAGGTTTCTCTCCTGCTCGGACAAAGGCAATCGTGCTCTTGGTTGGGTGTTGCCGCTTACTGGTGTTGATGCCAGTGCAGATGGTGTCTGCTATTGCCCGCAGGACCTGGTCGTGGCGCCACCGATACCTGCCATTTCCTTTGAGCAACAGCTGGGGATGTGTTCTGATGATCCTCTTTTCTGACAGAGCTGTCACACCGGTGCGTCTATCAGGCCACAGGTGAACAGGTTAGCAGGGCTTGGGAAGACATCATAAACTGACTGGACCAAGAACTCAAACTGGTGTGGCTCCGCTTTCCAGAGTTTGGTCCAGGTGATCTTGCGGCCAGCTATGTGTTCCCACTTGGTCCAGGCCCCCTGCTTGCTCATTCCCACCACTCTGCTTGAGCGAGCCTCCTCCACCTCGGCGCGAACCTCCTCTTAGACAAGCTTTCGCCTTTCCTTTCCTCTGGCTTGGTTTTGTGTTGCTACCCAGCCCAGCCCGACCAGTAGCCACGGTTCCCACCAGGGTGCTGTCCCGCAGCCTCGTCTCTGCCCGCTCCACTGCATCCTGGGCACGCCACTTGCTTCCTGTTCTGACCTTCACACCTGCTGAAGATACTTTCCCATCAGCAGAATCTCTGTAGAGCAGGACTTTTCTGACCCGGGAAACCTTGAACTCCTCTGCCAGACTACTGAAAGGAAGCTGCAGCTTGGTGTTGTGCCCAAACAAAGCAATGCTGCTTAGGCTCCGTGGCAGACGCAGCCACCTGCGCAGGGACGAGCTGATCTTCCTCTCAAAACCCTCTACGATGGTCATTGGGAATTTGTACATCAGCAGTGGCCAGAGGAGACGAGGCAGGATGCCATGCTGATATACCCAGGCCTTGAACTTCCCAGGAAGTCCTGACTTGTCCACAGCTGAGAGCCACATTTTGAGGTTATCGCTGGTCGCTTGACGTGCAGCGGTATCCTTCAGTTCGCTAGTGAAGAGCTTTCCCAGGCTCTTTACTGGCTTTTCTGACACAGATGGAATTTGGGTTTCTGCCAGACTGAAGCGAAAGTGGTCGGTTACCTTTCCTTTCCTCAAGACCAAGGACCTGGACTTAGCGGGCTTGAAACTCATTCTTGACCAACTAATGATTCGATCAAGGTCTTGAAGGAGCCATCTGCATCCAGGCACTGATGTTGTAGTTACCGTGAGATCATCCATGAATACCTTAATCGGAGGTTGCCGGGTGCCGAAATTGGACAAAGGGGCTCTGCACTCTACTTCCGCAGACTTCACGAGCATGGCCAGTGCAAACAGGGACACAGAGATTGTACAGCCTGTGATGATGCCTTTCTCCAGACGATGCCAATTTGTTGTTGAAGTGCCAGAGGACACCCTCAGACTAAAGTTGTTGTAATAGTCGAGGATGAGATTGCGAATTTTCTCTGGGACGTGGTATCTGCTCACAGACAATTCCACCAACTTGTGAGGAATCGATCCATAAGCATTGGCAAGGTCCAGCCACAGTACTGTCAAATCGCCTCTGCTGTCTCGCGCCTCACGGATCAGCTGTGTTACCACGCCAGTGTGTTCGATGCACCCTGGAACTCCTGGGACTCCTCCCTTCTGCACCGAGGTGTCAATATAGGTGTTCTTCAGGAGAAATCCCATGAGGCGATTGGAAACGATCTTGAAGAAGGTCTTGCACTCAACTCTGAGGAGGGCGATTGTCCTGAACTGCTCGATGTTCCTTGCGTTTTCCTCCTTGGGAATCCATACTCCCTCTGCATATGTCCACTGCTGAGGTACTTTTCCTCTTTTCCAGATCACCCTGAAGATCTTCCAAAGACGCTCCACAGCCGGGGACACTGTTTGAAGACCTTGTACGGAACTCTACTTGGGCCTGGTACTGTTCTGGCAGATTTGATTACTTCTTTAACTTCCTTCAGGGTGGGTACACTGATGTCGAACAGGGTGCAGGGTTCTGGTGGGCATATGAGGGCTGCACAGTGGCCGAGGTCTTGCTCTCACATGCCGTCGCTGTAAGTGTTCTTGATGTGGAGGTTGATGTCCTCCTCCGGACATGAGAACTGACCACTGCGTTTTTCTCCGAGCAGCTTCTTTGTGAATCCAAATGGATTTGCAATGAAGGCACTGCGCTTGCGGGCCCTTTCCTTGCCTCTCTTCCTGTGCCACTCGGCACGTCACAAGGTGAGTAGCCTATCCCTTACCACACCCCTCAATTCTGCCAAGGCTGTCTTCTCATTGTCGCTCGCCTTCCTGTACTGGCTCCTGAGTACTCTCAGTTCTTGTCTGAGTTGGGAAATCTTGGTTTCTCGCTGGTTTGGAATTGGTGCTGCAGTTGTAGTCTTGGTGGCGCGTTGTTCCTTGATGACAAACCTGTCTGATGCAATGCTACTTATGAACGTGCTCATTGTCTTGAGCCTCTGGTCCACATCACCAATGGCCGTTGCTTCCAGGGCTGTATTAACATCTTCATCAAGCTGTTGCCACTCTGACTCCTTGTTGGCAGCGGGCCACAATATCCAACGATGCTCTGACGGTCTACTTTGGGGTTGTGCCGGTGGTGCTTGGAGGTTCTGGGCACTGTGGGGAGTGTCCGGGCCTGGATCCTCCTTCGTCTCATCAGGTTCCGTACAGGGTACTGGCACTGTGCGTTGCGCCACGGGTTTATATCGCGATATTGTTTTGTAGTTATTTTTCACCGAAAATACATCATATTGATTTATAATTCTTAATTAACTTTAAAGATATAATTTAATTAGATTTATATTAAATAGTAATTTCAGCATTATTTAATTTAATTTCTGGTTCAAACCCCTGCAACACTAAGACACATTCTCACTGGCTGCAAAACCAGTTTGTCTCAAGACCGCTATACGTGGAGACACAACCAGGTCCTACAACAACTGGCAATCACTCTGGAAAGAAGGCGAACTACCATTTACGCCCTTCCTCCTCCAATGAATAGGCACACTAAAACTATCGCATTTGTAAGAGCAGGACAACTCCCAGCGAAACCATTTGCAAGAATGGAAGCAACCCTCCTAGACACTGCCCGGGACTGGAAAAGGCAGGTTGACTTAAACCAGAGACTTACCTTTCCGCTCACCTTGCATTATTCTTTGCAGTGTTTAGGCTACTTTAACTTACATAATAGTTTACACACTATTTTTAAAAATTTAAAAGCATTATATGGGCTACTTTAACTTAAATAATAGTTTACGCACAATTTTTAACTGTATGCTTTTAGCTATAAGCTTAATGACATGCAGTACATTGTCACAGAAAGTAAAAAAATAATAATACATGCTTAAACTGGCTGATATTACTCTGGTGTATTTGCTTTTTAGGGCATCTTCGAGCGGCCTACCCACACACACACGCACACAGCTGTCTAAGCAAGGACCTTTGAGGGGTCAAAAATGTTCACGAAGGTGTCAAGGTGCCGTTGTTTCATTACAAGCTTACCATCCATATTTTTAGTCTCTCAAACACAGAGGCAAACTTGTTTTAATTGCAGGTCTATTTTGTTCAAGCATAGCTACCTTGAACCATTGCAGTTTGACAAACAAAGGATGCAAACAGTAAATGTGACCTTGTTTAATTATAAGATAAGAACACATCCTCTCTGAAGAGTCAAACAGTGACGTGTAGGTGAAGTGGATCCCAAGGATGCAGAGACGTATAGCGTACGGACAAGAGTTCTTCCTTTTATTTAGGAGGAAGCACAAAGTAGCAAAACAAAAGCGATGGCGGTAAACACAAAAATCACACCATGCAAAAAACTACTGAGTTAAATAAAATACACAAAACCAAAAGCGCTAAGAAAAATACTTCATGAAAGAAGTAAAAAAGAAAAACAAAGAACAAAAAAAGGACGCTAGACAAGGCTAGGAAAAATACTTCATGAAAGAAGTAAAACAGAAAAACAAAGAACAAAATAAGAACACTAGACAAGGCTAGGAAAAATACTTCATGAAAGAAGTAATACAGAAAAACAAAGTACAAAATAAGGACACTAGACAAGGCTAGGAAAAACACAGGCTAACCTGAGAAGATGGGCACAAGATGAACTAGGGAGTTCTCTTGCAAGACCAACGACATATGCGGCTGTGGAAACAGTAAGCAAAGTTCCGGCGCTCACGTAAATAGGCTGAGACCTAATTGGCATCAGGTGTGTGCTGCTGCCTCACGCCAGCTGCACGCTGTCAGGACAAGGACTCTGATGCAGCTTACTGCGAGGATTTCGCAGCTTGCTGCGAGGAATGTTTTCCCATGATGCAAACTGACTTGACCGGACATTGGAAGAAAGTAGGAACATGATTCAATTTATCACTCAAAAAGTAAAAAGAAAAAGCGCTCACCGCGGAGGCGAAAAACTTGACACAGGAAACAACCAAGTGTCCCTGAACCCACCGAGGGAGAGTCAGGTGGTGGCGACGCGTAGAACGCCGCTGCACCTGACGAGGTGGGCCACCCGGGAACAGCCACATCAATGGCCGACGAGAAGGTGGGCGCACTTGGCGTGGCGGACGACCAGGGAACGGCCACATCCATGGCCGACGAGAAGGTCGGTGCGTCATCGTCAAGGCAGGCGTAGAAGCTGTGCGCGCCGTGGCAGGCGTGGAGGCTGCGCGCGTTGTTGTCGTGGCATGCGTGGAAGCTGCACGCGTCCTCGTCGGGACAGGCGTGGATGCGGCAGGCGGCGAAGCTTGGCGTGGTGCGGCAGGCGGCGAAGCTTGGCGTGGGTCTTGGCGTGGGTCTTGGCTTGGGTCTTGGCGTAGCACTTGGCGTCGTGGAGCTGCGACTGGCGACACTTGGCGTCGTGGAGATGCGACTGGCGGCACTTGGCGTCGTGGAGCTGCGACTGGCGGCACTTGGCGTCGTGGAGCAGGTACTGGAACTTGCCGTGGTGCAGGTACTGGAGCTTGGCGTGGAAGAACTTGGCTTGGTAGAGCTTGGCATGGTGAAACTTGACATGATGCTAGCCTTGAAGCCGGAAGGGATGCTAGCCTTGAAGCAGGAGCTAGCCTTGGAGCAAGTGCTAGCCTTGGAGCAGGTGCTAGCCTTGGGTTTGGCGGAGGTGGCCTAACTGGGGGTTGCGGCTTGGCAGGCCGAAGAACCGGTGGTAGTGGCCGGGCCGGAGGTTGCTGCCTGGCTGGGTGCAGCTGAGTCACCCCACTAGCACAGCTCCCGGCCCTAGCCCCCTCCCCCCCCTCAAGGAGCGTATACCAGACGCGCTCCCTGCGGTCTGGTACTCTCTTTAGGGGTGGGTGGAGGGAGATCAGGAGGGGGGTAGAATCTTCCCCTTTGAACTGTCCAAAATGTCTTTCATTGTTTCCCCACCTGGGTTTGTGTGGGTGGAAAAAAAGAAACATTTTGTGACGTGGGCGGGGCTTGAGTCTTGGGGGGCGGGGCATGAAATTCAAATGGCTTGGACTGACAAATTCCAAGATAGAACATTATCAGGACATGTTTTTGAAAATTAGAGCTTGTGTCTTGTCTTGGGGGCGGCTGACAACAAAAAGAGTTCAGAAAAAAAAAATCATGATCCATGACGTCATCCTGGAGCAGCCGGCCTAGCAGCAACCTGTTCCCGCCCGGAGGAGGAGGAGCTTGCGGGAACGACGCCTCCTGTCCGCTCGGAGAAGCCCTTCCTGACTGCCTCCATCTTTGCCGACGCTTCTGGCACTGGGGCGACGCGACAACGTCCTCAGGCCACACGGAGCCGATCGGCACTAGCTTGCCGCCAGGACCCCAAACAGTGACCTCTGGTGGACGTGTCCCCTGGCAAGCGAGGGCGCATGCGCGGCTGTGCGGCAGGATGCGGCCGTATTTTGCAGCGGGAGATGAGATGATCAGTGGCCCCGCAGTATAGGCAGAGTTGGGGGCAAAGATGGCGTTCCCTCTCAGCGGTGGTAAACCGGTGACCTCCCAGTTGCATCGGCTCTTCAGTCTGCCCCGTAGGAGAGGTGTCTTCGTGAACAAGTGGCTCCGTCCTTCCGCCAGGTGTAGATCTGCTGGTGGGCTTGTCTCCCTCTTCGATCCCTCCTCTACAATAGGCGGAAGTTGATCTGTACCGCCAGCTTGATGAGATCGTCCAGGTGAGTCAGAAGTGGCAGCGGGATCATCATGTGACGAATCTCGTTAGCGAGCCCCAGGAAGAAAGCGTCCAACAGCACCGAGGCACCCCAGTCACAGTCGGCGGCCATGGTGCAGAACTCGTTAGCGCAATCAACGACCCGTCTTGAACCCTGTTGGAGTCTGAAGAGGGATCTCGTTGCCTCTCTTCCAGGGAGTCGCTGCTGGAAAATCTGCCTCAGGAATTTGGAAAAGTTTGCATATGTGGCGCTAGAGGCGGTCTGACGATTCCATTCAGCAGTTGCCCAAGTGCTCGCACGGCCAGATTGGTGAGAGATAACAAACGCCACCTTCGCCCGCTCTGAGGTGAAGGCGGAAGCGTTTAGCTCGAAATGTAGCTCACGTTGCATAAAAAATTGTCTTACGACTTCCTTTTCTCCAGAAAAACGTTCAGGTCGGGATAGCCGCAGGTTGCCGGTTGGAGCGGGTTGTGTAGGCTGGGCGGATGCCAGGCCTTTACCTTTGAAAACTTGTTACATCAAATTTCACTTAATACCTTGGTAAAATTAAATAAGTTAGGAATAAGCTTTTCTTTGCTTCTAAAAGTGTTCTTGATTGTATTTTTGTTACCAAGATCAAAATAATTATGCAACAACAGTTTTAACAAAACTACAAATGATACTATAGATATGTAGGGGCGGTATGGCGTAGTGGGTAGAGCGGCCGTGCCAGAAACCTGAGGGTTGCAGGTTCGCTCCCCGCGTCTTGACATGCAAATTGCTGCCGTTGTGTCCTTGGGCAGGACACTTCACCCTTGCCCCCGGTGCCGCTCACACTGGTGAATGAATGATGAATGAATGATAGGTGGTGGTCGGAGGGGCCGTAGGCGCAAACTGGCAGCCTCGCTTCCGTCAGTCTACCCCAGGGCAGCTGTGGCTACAAATGTAGCTTACCATCACCAGGTGTGGATGAATGATGGGTTCCCACTTCTCTGTGAGCGCTTTGAGTATCTAATAATAGAAAAGCGCGATCTAATCCATTATTATTATTATTATTATGTCTTTAACTACATGATTTATTTTATGTTTTAGCGACATCATGCAGTTAAAAATTTTTAACAATTCGTTTTGTTTGAATGGTATATTTTAACACCAATAATAATGCGGTTTAAACCCTAACCAATCAACATTTTAAAACTTTAAAGGGGAACTGCACTTTTTTGGGAATTTTGTCTATCGTTCACAATCATTATGAGAGACATGACGACAGATGGATTTAAAAAAATATTAAATAAATTCAATCAAAAGTCCGCTTCCAATGGAGCCTATGAGAGCCGTTCCATTCTGCCTATAGAGGCCCTAAAAACATCCAAACACCTCAATTAGGGTTTTATATACATGATGTAAGTAACAGGCACATTTATAATAACTTTAATATTTATGTATTTTGACCATTTTAAGCATACGCGGCGCATTAATTTAAAAGAAACAGGGTGGGGGAGCACTTGGGGAACAAGTGCTTTTTGTGTCGTTCTCGCCAGTTCCAGGTCCTAAATGGCGGTCAAAGTGTCCCATTATATCCTCAGCCATCTACTTTTCAGGTAAGATGCATCATTTATGATCTACAATAAATTTACAAGGAGCAAGGGAGCAAGGAAGCAGCAGATCACTCAATGATGTAAACACAGGGTCACACGGTAGTGATCACATCGCCGCTATAAATAGTCCATCTGCGTTCGCGCATATAATAACAATATCACTAATACTTGGTTAATATTCAAGTCACGAAATGTTAATGGAGTATTGTTGGCGCTTTTTAAATGGTTATTTATTGGATTTAATGGGCGAAGTAGTGCAGCTCGCTGTAAGCTGACTTTTATTTACGCTTATTTAATATTTAGAATGCATTAAAAAAAAAAACATTTGTGTCATGTCTTTTATAACGATTGTGAACGATGGGCAAAAATCCCCCAAAAAGTGCAGTTCCCCTTTCAATTTGTACTTGTTAATACTGTAAGATAGTAGCCAGTACTTTGTTTACTGACACGATAAGTTCCTGGAAACGCCTGCATCAATGTCTGTGTATTGCAGTGTTAATTAGCCAGCTGACCAACAGCATCTCTGTCTGGACTGGAGCCTGCAATGCCTCAGACTGGAAGTCTCTCCAGAGAGTGGTGAGGACGGCGGAAAAGATCATCAGGACTCCTCTTCCTCCTGTCCAGGAGATCGCAAAAAGCCGCTGCCTGTTCCTTTGCCACAGTCTTGTCTACAGCCATTGCCACATTTTTTGTGTATCCGTTTGATCCACGGGAGATTCTTGGTTTGTAAGGTTTTTGTCAGGTAAGATTAGCTTCCTAGCATCACCTCCGTTGGAGCGCTTTTTGTTGTATTTGGTTGATAGCCTGTATTGTTTCTCCCGTTTTGGACCCCTTCCCTTGTCCGAATAAATATCTGTTTCCGAAATCCTGCATCTGTGTCTAGAATCCTATTCGGGTCGTGACAACTATAATTCTAGATTCCTACTTCGTAGAAATTCATTCCCGCAGTTAATTGGTTCCAGACACGACTGTGATAAAGAGATAAAGAAGAGCGACTGTACATACATTGTTGAATACTACAGTACGGTGGTGTAAAGAAATCACTAGCAGTAGTTATGTAATACAAACCTAAGGAAGTAAAATGTAGTGACACGGTACATCTCAAAATAAAATAAAATATTCAATCACAAGATTTTTATATTGGTAATGAAACAGAAAATGGAATGATGCATACTATACCGGCTTATTAGTGATTCCCAGAGCCCAAAAAAAGTCTGCAGGCTATAGAGCGTTTTCTATTCGGGCTCCAGTACTATGGAATGCCCTCCCGGTAACAATTAGAGATGCTACCTCAGTAGAAGCATTTAAGTCCCATCTTAAAACTCATTTGTATACTCTAGCCTTTAAATAGCCCCCCTGTTAGACCAGTTGATCTGCCGTTTCTTTTCTTTTCTCCTCTGCTCCCCTTTTCCTTGAGGGGGGGGGCACAGGTCCGGTGGCCATGGATGAAGTGCTGGCTGTCCAGAGTCGGGACCCGGGGTGGACCGCTCGCCTGTGCATCGGCTGGGAACATCTCTGCGCTGCTGACCCGTCTCCGCTCGGGATGGTGTCCTGCTGGCCCCACTATGGACTGGACTCTTACTATTATGTTGGATCCACTATGGACTGGACTCTCACAATATTATGTCAGACCCACTCGACATCCATTGCTTTCGGTCTCCCCTAGAGGGGGGGGGGGGTTACCCACATATGCGGTCCTCTCCAAGGTTTCTCATAGTCATTCACATCGACGTCCCACTGGGGTGAGTTTTTCCTTGCCCGTATGTGGGCTTTGTACCGAGGATGTCGTTGTGGCTTGTGCAGCCCTTTGAGACACTTGTGATTTAGGGCTATATAAATAAAGATTGATTGATTGATTGATTGATACGTAGTGGTCAGGAGAGTCATAAATTAAACCAGGGGTGGCCAACCAGTCAGAGACCAAGAGCCGCTATTTTACTGTGTCACTGCAAGGAGTCACATCATCCACATGGGCACACATGAACATCACCCCATCCCTTTTACACACGCACACAAACACACACACACACGCACACACACACACACACACACACACACACACACACACACACACACACACACCTTTGCTCAGCCATTGTTATTGTAAATGTCACACACTAACATGATAGTGACAGACATTGACTCCTACAGTACTGAGACCACAGGCCAGTCATTTTAAACAATGAACATTGTGTGCACTGTCTCACACAGACAAACTTCCAGTTCAGCCAAGTCCAAGGCACTGAAGATTTGAAGCCTTGAAATGCGCTAAAGATGCCTGACATACAGTATAAGTCAGAATGCCCTGCCATTACGTTCAATAAAAAATATAAACTCCCCCACTCTATCAAAAAAATCCTGTGTTCCTCTTCATATTTTCGTTTTGCTATGCATTTTTTTCCCTGCCATTTGGAGAGCGAACAGCCTTTCGCAGTTATTTATCAAATCTCGATTTATATTAGTAAGAGCCTCATGAAAACGGGCAAAGACCGGCTCAGGAGCTGCGAGTTGGCCAGACCTGCATTAAGCAATGGCTAGTTCTTTCGGGACACCTTCGAATAAAGTGCTTTATCTACATGTGCATATGCTTACCTTCTGGCCCCTTAAGCTATTGTATAATATAGGGGGTGTTCAGACATATTATCATAATCAATATAGCTGGTACCAGCTGATTATTCTATCTCTTAATAGAAGTGTAAAGCAGTGTATGTAGTGATAAAGTAATCTCAAAGAGCTATGTGCAGGTACTTGACTTAATGCACTTTAGTCCCTTGGTTCTAATGCACTAGAGAGGCCTCAATCTCTGTAGTGTGCGTACAAACGTTTGTAAATTAAACAACTAACCAGTGCACGTGTGGAAGTAATAAACTGTGCAATTGTGCTGTGTGTCAAATGACTGTGAGAGGAATGTGTAGTAAATTAGGTTGATAACTAATTAAGCAGTAAGAAGTTGTTTTAAACAACATTTAAGAACCTCTTGCAGACTATAGAGTACTTTATTTATTGAAATAGTAACTATTCCTCTTTTAACGCTCTGTACCACTGGGTTGCCAAGTGCATCTTCAATTTAAGACAAATTAACACCTCCTATTTTCCCTCTGAAGATAAAAAGCGAGTAGTAACTGTAATCACCTGAACTCATTGACTCTATTGACTCTACTGGCATTCAAAAGCTAACCGGTGGCACTCTCTTGCTTCCTAAAACAGCAGCACCTGCTAATGCCACTATATCTTAGGTCCCTACATTGTACAACAAAATGAAAGAGAGGTCTTACATTTTTTGTAAACTCTCTTATTTGTGGTTCTAATATACTGTCATGTGACATTTCCAGTGTTTGGTACATCCATGTTAAATAAAGCTATACTTACAAATACATGACTCACACTCAAATAAAATATAGATAAAAGTCCATGTAAATGTTCACATTCTATCAATTACCATGGAAGTTTCAAGGATTTGCATCCCTAGTTGCTGTATAATTAAGGTAGGTACAGTAGTATATGCCGGATCACAGGCGGTGGAGGATCTCGGCAGTGTCACAGTAAATCGTCCCTGTTGCTCCGCGGATCTGTTGGCACTTTCATCCTTATCTTGTGGGGAAGGGGAAAATGGAGCATGTCACGGTCACCCCTGGGTCCTTCCTGCATCGGGGAAGGAATTCGCTGCAGCTGATGAGGCTAGGCCATTGGAAGTAGTGAGCTTTGGTCTCTGGGTCCAGCATGAAGACTGCTGTCCAATCCTGTCATTGGCTCGCCTCTACCCATCCACGTGCTATTTTGTGTCATAGGACATCCACTGGGGTCACCTGCGTTGCTGTCATCTGCAGTTCTGCACTGCCCTCACTATCGTCAGGAATACATTCAAGTGTCGCTTCCCTTAAGGTCACGGTTTTCTGCTTTTTTAGGCGATGCTCCCCACCAATCTGATGATGTGGTTCGTCAGTAGCAGTAACGAGAGGTTTTTGGCAGCGCACAGCTAAATCACCAGCAAGACTTTTTTGGCAGCATGTGCTCTATGATTGACGAGCAAGGAGACTAAGGTGTAACCAATCTCATCAAAAGTCAGCTGAGATAGGCCCTTGCTCACAAACAAACCGATGTTAATTACCTTTGAAGATTCAAAGATATTTCCCACTAATAGTAGTCCATGACAATACTGTTATAAGTGCCTTAATTTTCTAATGCAGTGGTTTTCAAACTTTTTTTAGTACCACCTCAGAAAAAACTTGGCTACCCAAGTAGCACCATAATGACCAACATTTAAAATACATATATGTGCATATATATATATATATATATATATATATATATATATATATATATATATATATATATATATATACAGTCAAGAAAATAAGTATTTGAACACCCTGCTATTTTGCAAGTTCTCCCACTTAGAAATCATGGAGGGGTCTGAAATTTTCATGGTAGGTGCATGTCCACTGTATGAGAGATAACCTAAAAAGAAAAATCCAGAAATCATAATCTATGATTTTTTAACAATTTATTTGTGTGATACAGCTGAAAATAAGTATTTGAACACCAACATTAATATTTGGTAAAGTAGCCTTTGTTTGCAATTACAGAGGTCAAACGTTTCCTGTAGTTCTTCACCAGGTTTGCACAGACTGCTGGATTTTGGCCCACTCCTCCACACAGATCTTCTCTAGATCAGTCAGGTTTCTGGGCTGTCGCTGAGTAACACAGACTTTCAGCTCCCTCCAAAGATTTTCAATTGGATTTAGGTCTGGAAACTGGCTAGGCCACTCCAGAACCTTGATATGGTTCTTACAAAGCCACTTCTTGGTTTTCCTGGCTGTGTGCTTTGGGTCATTATCATGTTGGAAGATCCAGCCACGACTCATCTTCAATGATCTGACTGAGGGAAGGAGGTTTTTGGCCAAAATCTCACAATACATGGCTGCAGTCATCCTCTCCTTAATACAGTACAGTCGTCCTGTCCCATGAGCAGAAAAACACCCCCAAAGCATGATGCTACCACCCCCATGCTTCACAGTAGGGATGGTGTTCTTGGGATGGTACGCATCATTCTTCTTCCTCCAAACACGCACAGTGGAATTATGACCAAAAAGGTCAATTTTAGTCTCATCTGTCCACAAAACTTTCTCCCATGACTCCTCTGGATCATCCAAACGGTCATTGGCAAACTTAAGACGGGCCTTAACATGTGCTGGTTTAAGCAGGGGAACCTTCCGTGCCATGCATGATTTCAAACCATGACGTCTTAGTGTATTACCAACAGTGACCATGGAAACAGTGGTCCCAGCTCTTTTCAGGTCATTGACCAAGTCCTGCCGTGTAGTCCTGGGCTGATTCCTCACCTTTCTTAGCATCATTGAGACCCCACGAGGTGATATCTTGCATGGGGCTCCACTCCGACTAATGATTGCTCCAACAGTGGACCTTTTTTCACCAAGCTGCTTGGCAATTTCTCCGTAGCCCTTTCCATCTTTGTGGAGTTGTACAATTTTGTCTCTGGTGTCTTTGGACAGCTCTTTGCTCTTAGCCATGCTGAATGTTTGGGTCTTACTGCTTGTATGGGGTGGACAGGTGTCTTTATGCAGCTAACGACCTCACAGAGGTGCATCTGATTCAGGATTATACAGTGGAGTGGAGGAGGACTTTTAAAGGCGGACTAACAGGTCTTTGAGGGTCAGAATTCTAGCTGATAGACAGGTGTTCAAATACTTATTTTCAGCTGTATCACACGAATAAATTGTTAAAAAATCATAGATTGTGATTTCTGAATTTTTCTTTTTAGGTTATCTCTCATACAGTGGACATGCACCTACCGTGAAAATTTCAGACCCCTCCATGATTTCGAAGTGGGAGAACTTGCAAAATAGCAGGGTGTTCAAATACTTATTTTCTTGACTGTATATATATATATATATATATATATATTAGGGCTGCGAATCTTTGGGTGTCCCACGATTCAATTCAATATCGATTCTTGGGGTCACGATTCGATTCTAAAGCGATTTTTTTACCGATTCAACGCGATTCTCGATTCAAAAACGATATTTTCCCGATTCAAAACGATTCTCTATTCATTCAATACATAGGATTTCAGTAGGATCTACCCCAGTCTGCTGACATGCAAGCAGAATAGTAGATTTTTGTAAAAAGCTTTTATAATTGTAAAGGACAATGTTTTATCAACTGATTGCAATAATGTAAATTTGTTTTAACTATTAAATGAACCAAAAATATGACTTATTTTATCTTTGTGAAAATATTGGACACAGTGTGTTGTCAAGCTTATGAGATGCGATGCAAGTGTAAGCCACTGTGACACTATTGTTCTTTTTTTTTTTTTATAAATGTCTAATGATAATGTCAATGAAGTAGTTTTAATCACTGCTATGTTGAAATTGTAACTAATATTGATACTGTTGTTGATAATATTAATTTTTGTTTCACTACTTTTGGTTTGTTCTGTGTCGTGTTTGTGTCTCCTCAATTGCTCTGTTTATTGCAGTTCTGAGTGTTGCTGGGTCGGGTTTGGTTTTGGAATTGGATTGCATTGTTATGGTATTGCTGTGTAGTGTTTTATTGGATTGATTAATTCAAAAAATAAATTAATTTAAAAAAAAGAAAAAAATCAATTTTTTAAAAATGAGAATTGATTCTGAATAGCACAACGTGACAATCGCGATTCGAATTCGAATAGATTTTTCCCCACACCCCTAATATATATACAGTTGTGGTCAAAAGTTTACATACACTTGTAAAGAACATAATGTCATGGCTGTCTTCAGTTTCCAATAATTTCTACAACTCTTATTTTTTTGTGATAGAGTGATTGGAGCACATACTTGTTCGTCACATAAAACATTCATGAAGTTCTGTTATGTTATGTATTTATTATGGGTCTACTGAAAATGTGACCAAATCTGCTGGGTCAAAAGTATACATACAGCAATGTTAATATTTGGTTACATGTCTCTGGCTGGCAAGTTTCACTGCATTAAGGCGTTTTTGGTAGCCATCCACAAGCTTCTGGCAAGCTTCTGGTTGAATTTTTTACCACTCCTCTCGACAAAAATTGGTGTAGTTCAGCTAAATTTGTTGGTTTTCTGACATGGACTTGTTTCTTCAGCATTGTCCACACGTTTAGGTCAGGACTTTGGGAAGGCCATTCTAAAACCTTAATTCTAGCCTGATGTAGCCATTCCTTTACCACTTTTGATGTGTGTTTTGGGTCATTGTCCTGTTGGGACACCCAACTGCGCCCAAGACCCAACCTCCGGGCTGATGATTTTAGGTTGTCCTGAAGAATTTGGAGGTAATTCTCCTTTTTCATTGTCCCATTTACTCTCTGTAAAGCACCAGTTCCATTGGCAGCAAAACAGGCCCAGAGCATAATACTACCAGAGCATAATACTACCACCACCATGCTTGGCGTTCTCTTCCAAACACATTGCTGGGTATTGTGGCCAAACTGCTCAATTTTTGTTCCATCTGACCACAGAACTTTCCTCCAGAAGGTCTTATCTTTGTCCATGTGATGTCAGATAAAACAAAAATGTAGCTGCTTTGCCACAATACCCAGCCATAGGTTTGGAGGAGAAAAGGTGAGGCCTTTAATCCCAGGAACACCATCCCTACCGTCAAGTATGGTGGTGGTAGTATTATGCTCTGGGCCTGTTTTTCTGCCAAGGGAACTGGTGCTTTACAGAGAGTAAATGGGACAATGAAAAAGGAGGATTACCTCCAAATTCTTTAGGACTACCTAAAATCATGAGCCTGTAGGTTGGGTCTTGGGCGCAGTTGGGTGTTCCAACAGGACAATGACCCCAAACACACATCAAAAGTGGTAACGGAATGGCTATATCAGGCTACAATTAATGTTTTAGAATGGCCTTCCCAAAGTCCTGACTTAAATGTGTGGACAATGCTGAAGAAACAAGTCCATGTCAGAAAACCAACAAATTTTGCTGAACTTCTGTCAAGAGGAGTGCTCAAAAATTCAACCAGAAGCTTGTGGATGGCTACCAAAAGCGCCTTATTGCAGTGAAACTTGCCAAGGGACATGCAACCAACTAATAACATTGCTGTATGTATACTTTTGACCCAGCAGATTTGGTCACAGTTTCAGTAGACCCATAATAAATTCATAAAATAACCAAACTTCATGAATGTTTTTTGTGACAAACAAGTATGTGCTCCAATCACTCTATCACAAAAAAATAAGAGTTGTAGAAATTATTGGAAACTCAAGACAACCATGACATTATGTTCTTTACAAGTGCATGTAAACTTTGGACCACGACTGAAATATATATATATATATATATATATATACATATATATATATATATATATGTATATATATATATATATATATATATGTATGTTGTGTGATCACAAGAAAGATAAAAGGAAGAAAAATACCTTTAATCCTAATGGTTATGGCTAATTTCCCACAGCTTTAGTTAGTGTTTTGATAAATGACCTCTTGCCTTTTCCACTGGGTAATTAGGGTAATTTCAAGTTATGTTTTGTTTACTGCTTTCGCAAATAAATAACTCCCTATACTGAATGCTGAAGTGCCTCTGACCTGTGAACTCTACAATATGATCTGTACTCATTAAATATATATAACAAGGAAGAAACATTTGGAATGTTTACTAACTTTAGAAGACACATCCAGTGCACTAATAATCTCCCACTGGAAACAATCGGTAAATCTCACTCTGTCCTCTAATTGGACTTGTCTGGTGGGAGAGCTTTGGCCATAAATGCAATTGGAGAAAAAAGTCTCCAATTTGTTTGTGAGTGAGAATTTCTGTTGTTGTTGTTGTTGTTAGGCCGCACTGTGGCCTAGTGGTTCGCATGTAGACTACACAGGCAGGAGAACTGGGGGTAGGGGCTGGAGCCTATCCCGGCCACACTCGAGCGGAAGGCGGGGTACACCCTGGACAAGTTGCCACCTCATCCCATGGCCAACACAGACAGACAGACAACATTCACACTCACATTCACACACTAGGGCCAATTTAGTGTTGCCAAGCAAACTATCCCCAGGTGCATGTCTTTGGAGGTGGGGGGATCCTCCCACCTCCTACCTGGAGGGAACCCACGCAGTCACGGGGAGAACATGCAAACTCCACACAGAAAGACCCCGAGCCTCGAACCCAGGACCTTCGTATTGTGATGCCCATGCACTAACCCCTGTTCCACCGTGCTGCTCCCTGTAAATACCAATATATAAATAATAAATGTCAGTCTTTATATCACGGGTGACAACATAAACACATCAGCGTGTTAGCATTAGCATTCGGTTCACTTGGGTTGAGACGAAAAACTACACAAATAGCGTGTCACTGACTGCATTTACAGGATGTAATAATAGAGTAAATAGTGAATATTTGATGTGATAATACCTTCGTTTTACTGGTCCTTCATTTCACATTGTTCTTCAAACAATGAGGTCAGAGTCCCAGTAAGCATCTACCCTCGCCGCTTGAAAGTCCGGCAGGATACTTCCTATTCCTCCGTTCAACATACATTTCTATGCACAAAACTTGGATACATCATCAGTTTTTTTTACCTGGCTTCACTGGTTAATCAATCCCCGGCCTGTGTTTATGCGGCTTACGGTCCCCACTAGTCCCCCCTCTTTAGCCAGTGCCATCTTGATGCCCTCTCTGCTGCCTCCATGTCTGACTGGCTGGGTCTCCTCCTGCTTTGACCTATGATGCCCAAAGTTCCATAGGACTTGCTAAGGGAATGGCCGGCAAATCCCACTTCTACCAGCATGCAATTGGGCTTTCACCCATTCCTGTGACAGTCTTCCACAAGCTCCTGATATTTTGCTGTCTTCCTCCCTTAAGACTCCTTCATCCTTTCCTCCCAGGGCACAGTCAGCTCCAGCAAGATTAGTTGCCCTGTGGTGCCTGAGACCAAGATGATGTCTGGTCTCAAAGCAGACAGGGTGATATAAGATGGAATTCTCAGCTACTTCTCCAGGTTAACACCCAGTCATGAGGTGCTGAAAGCAGGCAGCCCAGGTGGTTCTTCGGTATGCGCTTTGGATGCTCTCTCACAAATTGGATGGTTTTAGTCAGCCAGCTATGTTCCCCCTACTGATGGCCTCGGCAATGGATTTGAGGACCTGGTCATGTCTCCAGAGATAGCGGCTTTTGCTTAGACCCTTAGAGCTGCTGCTCAGGATGTGCTCGAGGGTCCCAGCTCTGGAGCAGAGGGGACAAGCTGGCATCTCCACCTTGCCCCATAAGAAGAGGTTGGATGGGCTGGGTAGAACGTCATTATCTCCTTGAATAGGGAACTTGAACCTTTGGGGAGTACACTTTCAGATGTCCTCCCAGGTAACATTCCGCTCCATCGCATGCTCCCTCCTCATTCAGGCAAGTTGCCACCGCATCGCCACAGCGCTAGCAAGTCGCTCTTCCTCCACAGCACAGCACACCTCAACCTGAACCAGCCTTAGTCTGTTGTACTGCCTCTCCTTCTTTCCACTTCCTCCCTGTACTCACAATAATGCCTGCCTGGGAGACTCGATCCGGTGTACTAGAGATGCTCTCTTGCTTGAGTCACGACAAACTCATCCCTGACAGAGCTAAATGGAGTCTGAACTTATTGGTGCTCCCATACAAAGCAATGCTGCACAAGCTGCGAGGTAGGCCCAGCCACCTTCGGAGATAGCTGCTCACACTGTGCTCAAATCCCTCCACCACAGTCATCGGAACCTCATATATGATCCAGGGCCAAAAGATTCTCTGGAGGTCTCCATGGACCCATGCTTTCAACCGCCCAGGCAGACCAGACCTGTTCACTGCCTTCATCCACCTTTCAAGCTTAGTGCTTGTTTCCTTAATAGAATCAGTGTCCTTCAAACTGCAGTTGAAGACCTTGCAAAGGCTTTTCACTGTTTTTTCGGTCACTGACGGGATTTGGACTTCTCCCAGTCTGAATTGGAATCTGTCATTCTTAACCGAGGAGTGGGATTTAGTGGGTTTGAAGCTCATGCTGTAATTATGTTTAAAAGATTACGCCAACTTCTTGTAGCTATGTATATTCAAATGAAGTTTGTAAAAATTATTAAAGGGCATTAAGCTGCATGCTGGTTTAAAGAATACAGCGGAGTAAAAACACTGCAAAATAGTTTTACTAATCAGCGTTCTTCAGCACACAGATGCCCCACAAAGGTTTCTGCAAATCGAAAGTTTTTTTCCGTTCTTCTTTCTCTCCGTTGTCAAGTATGTTGTAACAGAAACACAAGGAATAAGAAATAAAAAAGTTGTCCTCTATGGGGTGCCGAATGTAAAAATTCAGTCACTGGAGATGTTTTCAGTTTTCCAGCAAGCCTGTTAGTTGCTGAAGTTACATGTTTAGAGTTATTGTAGTTGTTGTTTATTATGCCTTGTAGCAGGCACGTTCACAGATAGACCTCTAGCAGTGCTCAAGCACCTGCCCTTTTGCCTTGCTGAAGCCTTTTTTTAATTCATTCATTTAAGAATTAAAAATACTGTTTATAATCAATACCTCAAACATATTTGAGTTCTTGTAAAAATTCCTCCCCAAACTGCTCAACGCCCCCCCCACCATTCCCCTCATGTAGTGCTGGGCCTACAGTACGCCTCCTCTGACAGGCAACATCAATCAGACAAGTAATTAACAATGTTTGTGAAATCCTTAAGCTTGACGTTGTTTGGTGCAAAATCAACCATTTTACATTTGCGTCGCTGAAAACATTACGACACTGCTGGTCTGACGTTTCCTAAAATAATTGGAAAAACAGGTGAACGTCTAGCTGTTTACTGTCATGTTGAGGGTATACTGGTCAACGTTTGCATTTTAATATATGATAATTTTCCAGGGAAAATTGGTACAATAAAGAGTTTTCATTTCCATCACAAATGGCTGTTAAATCAGCACAAACAATTAAAAAAAATTAAGCCATGCACAAATTGCTGGCCAAACCCACTCCCTTTGCTTTACCAGTAAGCGTCATAACCACCGAGCTATCCATTCTGTCAGGACAGTGAACTGGCAGGCAAATTATTTAGTTTTAAATAATGAGCAGTTTTGATTTTTTTACGAATAAGACAAGTTATTGACTTGTTTTGTATTAGTTAACACTAGAACTTCCAAAGGCGAGGTATTTGACGTTTCTACCTAGAACTCCCAAGAGTGATCCAAATGGCTGGATTAGTCCAGCCAAGCATGTCCCCATTATTCTGTAAATGAGGCAATTGCTCCCCAGAGTATGTGTATTAGCCATTTTATCCTCAACTCTGCCTCTTTGTCTTTTGTTTACATACACTTTTAAAAAATATATTTAGATTTTACAGTTGCCAGAATTTTATCGTGACATTTATGGTGGTTTTTACAGCATTTTTACAGCACTACATGTCTACCATTTTTACCGTAAAATATTTTTTCACTGTACAATGTGATAAACAGCTTGTTTCGAAATTATAAGTTAAGCAGAGATTTAAGTATTTATTTTATTTAAAAAATGTTTTAGATTGTATGATGTCATATTTGTTGCATTATTATAATTTTTTTAAGTTTAAAAAATATGCAAATGCATGGAGTCGATGTCTTTTTTCTGTCAAAATAGTCAATATAGTCCAGAACAATAGCAACCTTCCTCTGGATACCAGTAGGAGCACGAACAGTCTTTTCCTTCGGACTTAAAAATCCTTCCATCAATCAAGAGAGCCTTTTGAAGCATCTTGAAGCATTTTTAACTTTGAGAAATTCTAACATTTTGTTTCCATGATTTTTGTCCGAAAATTCCTTTGAAAAAACTCTTCCGGCGCCTTTGTTTGCATCCGACCAGATACATTCTTGGTAGTAGCGTCATGTTCGTAGCGCAATCCACGATAATTTCTTAATGCTGTCTTCTATTGAACATCAGCATATCTATTAGAGACCTAATATTTGTCATATGTGCCAATATTACAGTGGACATTAGGTAAAACAAGTTGTAAGGATCCGCAAATCCTTGTGTAACAACATAGGTCACCTGAAAAAGTAATTGAGTTATCCGCACTAAAATGAAATAAGCATCCCCCAGTGTGTGTGAGAGTGTGCATAAACACTTGGACTTTACACTTAGGTGTGAAAATACAAAAAAACTAACTATTTGAGAACTCAGACTGTCATGTCTGTTGATCATGTTTTTCTTTGGCCATGTGCTGTTTGTTTTTTGGACTCTTTTTAGTTCCTGGTTGTGCACTCTTGCTTGTTTTGTTTCCATGACTACTCATTAGTTTCACCTGTCTCACGTTTTGCACTCGCGCACCTGTCACTAATCATATCGATATTATTCAAGCTTTCAGTTGCCAGGCAGTCTGTCTGGCGACATTACTTCTGACACCAATGCTATCCTTTGCTTCCTGTTGATACCATAGTTCATGCTCCATGCTTTCCAAGTAAGTTCTTGTTTATAACTATAGTTCAGTTCATGTGTTGACGTTCTTTTGTTTCATAGCCAAGTTTGTTCTCCGTCTTGTGCGCGCCTTTTGTTTGCACCTTTTTTTGTAGTTTATAGTGTTAAAATAAAAATGTCTTTACCTACACGTCTTGTCCGATCCAACTTTACTTGCATCTCGGGAAAACAAACAATCCACAGACCACGTCTTGACACAGACTAATTTAGTGCATGGAAACGTAGTGACTGATGTGAACAGTAGGTCTTAGTTGAGCTACGGCGTTTGTTGAGGTATATTGCAGTATGTTGATTATGCTACAACTTTCATAATAAAACAGTGAAAAAAAGTGTATATCTACACATTTATTACATTTGGTCATTGGAGTTTGTATTTGTTACCAATGTACAGATTTTTATCTTAATAATAATATTTTTTTTTGCAATAGGTGTCCTTTTTCTGGGTTAAGCACCTGCTCCCCAAAAAGTTTTAGCACGTCACTGCCCTGTATTAGTAGTGCAGGAACAATCTGTGTCTCAATTTGGGGGCTGCATCCTTCCAAGGACCCAGCCCATGTGGTCAACAAAGTGTGGGCAGTGGCGAGAGTCCTCCAGCAACGACATATTAATAGGGGATAAATAAGTCGACCTCTTGCGGTCTAAAAAAGTCGTAGGGCTTTACTTCCAAATGTTGAAAAAAGTTTCAAGCATGGCGCCGTCTGCAATGGCCGGATATATGCCTCTCCCCCGGGGTAAAAATAGGGGAAAAGAAGTGTATATCACTACTGTCACTCCAGCTTGACATGTTTGCTTTTAGCTGTTTTAAATAAATAAATAAAGCTATAATTACATTTTAAAGTCGCTCTTTTAGCTCCGCGTAGCGCCGCCATGTTGAAAATAATTTTCAGAGTTGAGAGCTCAAAGGATCTCGGGATATGTACACGGATGCACACTTTATGCTAAAGGGAGAAAATGACACATTTGTAGGCCGGATTCGAAGTACACTTGGAGCTTTTGTGAATTGGGACAGCCTTTGCGCACCGCGATGACATCAGCACCCCACAAATGCTCATTGCGAAGGATGCAGCTGCCGAATTAAGACACAGCTACTGTGTTACTTCCCTGTTAATTGATGTCAGAGCCCTAGGCTTTTTGTAGCTCTAAACAAGATTTTGTATATTGTATATTATATTTTGATCTTTAATATTACTGCTGTAAAATGCTAGTGGCTATATTGGGGTGACTGCAGCTTATTGAGTATTGTAATGCAGTCTTCCCACCACAAGTGCAAGTACAAACAACAGGTTGTAAAAGGGAAGCATTCTGGTAAAGGTAGACCAAAAAAACAAAGTGTCAAGACCGAAAACTTAAAGCAATGTGTCTTGAAAACAGAAAATGCACAACAAAACAAATGGGCGGAAACTGGAGTCACCGTCTGTGACAGAAGTGTAAAAAAACGCCTAAGGGAAATGGTATTTAAATACAGAAAAGCTAAATGAAAGCCATCATTAACACCTAAACATAACAAAACAAGGATACAATAGGCTAAGGAAAAGCAATCGTGGACTATGGATGACTGGATTAAAGTCATATTCAGTAATGAATTGCAGATCTGCATTGTACAAGTTGATGATGTAGAAACTTTTGTTTGGTTGCATGAGATTTATGAAGACGACTGCCTGAAGAAAACATGCAAATTTCCACAGTCATTGATGATATGGGGCTGCATGTCAGGTAATGGCACCGGGTTGACGGCGGTCATTACATCGTCGATAAATGCACAAATTTACATTGACATTTTGGACACTTTTCTTATTTCATCAGTCGAAAGAATGTTTGGGAATGATAACATCCTTTTTCAAGGTGATAACACATCTTTCCATAGAGTAAAAACTAGAAAAAACTTTCCTTGAAAGATACATAAGGTCAATTTCATGGCCTGTAAATAGTCTAAACCTCAATCCAATTTAAAACCTGTGGTGTAAATTAAGGAAAATGGTCCATGACAAGAGTCCAACCGGCAAAGCAGATTTATCCATCCATCCATCCATCCATCCATCTTCTTCCGCTTATCCGAGGTCGGGTCGCGGGGGCAGCAGCCTAAGCAGGGAAGCCCAGACTTCCCTCTCCCCAGCCACTTCGTCCAGCTCTTCCTGTGGGACCCCGAGGTGTTCCCAGGCCAGCCGGGAGACATAGTCTTCCCAACGTGTCCTGGGTCTTCCCCGCGGCCTCCTACCGGTAGGACATGCCCTAAACACCTCCCTAGGGAGGCGTTCGGGTGGCATCTTGACCAGATGCCCGAACCACCTCATCTGGCTCCTCTCGATGTGGAGGAGCAGCGGCTTTACTTTGAGCTCCCCCCGGATGGCAGAGCTTCTTACCTTATCTCTAAGGGAGAGCCCCGCCACCCGGCGGAGGAAACTCATTTCGGCCGCTTGTACCCGTGATCTTGTCCTTTCGGTCATAACCCAAAGCTCATGACCATAGGTGAGGATGGGAACGTAGATCGACCGGTAAATTGAGAGCTTTGCCTTCCGGCTCAGCTCCTTCTTCACCACAACGGATCGATACAGCGTCCACATTACTGAAGACGCCGCACCGATCCGCCTGTCGATCTCACGATCCACTCTTCCCTCACTCGTGAACAAGACTCCGAGGTACTTGAACTCCTCCACTTGGGGCAAGATCTCCTCCCCAACCCGGAGATGGCACTCCACCCTTTTCCGGACGAGAACCAAAGCAGATCTGACAACAGCAATTAGAGAAAGTTGGAGCAAGATTGATTAAGAGTACTTTTTGTCACTCATGCTGTCATAAAAGCCATAGAGGGTGCAACAAAGTACTAGTGGTGTGTTGTAGCTCTTTTGATTGTTTGTTTTTCACAAATCCATTATTTATCCTCAGAATTTAGTGATTCCACTCTGCTTGATCTAGAAATTAACATAATGTATTCTCTTGGTTTTTTTAGTGTTTCTTAAAGCCAGAAAGTTGCCATTTGAAATCACTATAATTTTGTGTCATGTCTGTTCTCTGCTTTTTTTCTAGAAACTTTATCAACTGAATGAACATCCTCCATGTCTGGTAATTAAATATTTTCCAGAGGTCGCATGAATTGATTTCAGAGCGTTACTGGAAGGTACAGTCTTTTAAATAGTGCTGTGTTTGTCAATGCACATGACCATTAATTGGCAATGACATGAATTAGCACAAGGACATGAATTAGCACAAGGAACAATTTCAATATGACCTTTGCTCCAAGTGACCTCATTAGAAATGAAAATGATTTGCTTGAAACAGAGCATAAACTTTGAGAGATGCTCCAAAAAGTGTGCAGAGTGGGGAAAGGAACATGAATTACATCCAAAGTTACTTTCTGGCAATTTCCAATAGGAAAGAATATTGACCTAATTATTGTGTCAACGGCTTTTGATTAGTTTACAGTGTGGCCATGATTTTAAAAACAACATAATAATAGAAAAATAGAGAATGGACCCTTAATGAGTACAATGTCAAGTCCAGCAAACTAGACTAATGGTCCATTGACACGCTCCTTTGTTATAATTTAATGAGCCGCTTGTTGCAACTGCAAGTTATTTGCACAAAACTGGACTCATATGCATTATTGTTTCATAGGTTGTTAAACAGCAGTGCTGACTCAGTAGTTTTCCCAAATGACATTGACTTGTCCTTGTCATGACTGACTTAGCTACTTTATGTGTGAGCATAGAAAAGAAGCACTGAATGAGAAATAGTTGGAGAGTTTCCAAGTCTTGGTGGATTTTGAACTCGTCCATAGAACTTAAAAGCATTTGCATTTTATTACAGACACGTTACAGTACATCAGTTCTTAAGTGACACTGTCATATTTTTGTCCATTTAAGTCAGGCGATTTTTTTTTACAACAGTGAGTTTTATGGGCCTTTACAAATATGCATTGGACTGTCGTTGATGGGTCTGCATGCTATCTTAAGTATGCATATAAATAGAACTCCCCTGAGATCAAGTGTAACCTCCCTTTCCAGACTTACAGTTAGTGCTCATTGCTGTCCTAACTTCTTTGAAAGGAGTGCAATCGTCAACCATTAATGAAATTAGGACGGCATCTATTAATTTATGAATAATTCAAAGTTGAACTAATTCCTTTATTTATAGATTTATAATTCACTTCTTAAAAATGGTCATACATTTTGTCAGTGGGCACAATCCTAACCCAAAAAAAAACATTTTTCTGCCACCCTTTTCCTCTGTTTTGTCTTGCAGTATTGGTGTTCCTGAGTCAAAGCCACCAGTCCAGACTTGACTGCTGTGAAGTGCAATCAGGTTTTCTTTAAAGGTCTACTGAAACCCACTACTACCGACCACGCAGTCTGATAGTTTATATATCAATGATGAAATCTTAACATTGCAACACATGTCAATACGGCCGGGTTAGCTTACTAAAGTGCAATTTTAAATTTTTTCGCGAAATATCCTGCTGAAAACGTCTCGGTATGATGACGTCTGCGCGTGACGTCACGGATTGTAGAGGACATTTTGGGACAGCATGGTGGCCAGCTATTAAGTTGTCTGTTTTCATCGCAAAATTCCACAGTATTCTGGACATCTGTGTTGGTGAATCTTTTGCAATTTGTTCAATGAACAATGGAGACAGCAAAGAAGAAAGCTGTAGGTGGGAAGCGGTGTATTGCGGCCGGCTGCAGCAACAACACAAACACAGCCGGTGTTTCATTGTTTACATTCCCGAAAGATGACAGTCAAGCTTTACCATTGGCCTGTGGAGAACTGGGACAACAGAGACTCTTACCAGGAGGACTTTGAGTTGGATACGCAGACACGGTACCGTGAGTACGCATGCAGCTGCGGCTTCCAAACATTTGATCGCTTGCCCGTACGTGCGTGCCGCTATGTGCATGTCACGTACGTAACTTTGTGGACTTTGGGGAAATATATGTGCTGTATGAACTTTGGGGAGGTGAACGGTACTTTGGGCTGTGGGATTGAGTGTGTTGTGCAGATGTTTGAGTTGTATTGGCGGGTTATATGGACGAGAGGGGGGAGGTGTTTGTTATGCGGGATTAATTTGTGGCATATTAAATATAAGCCTGGTTGTGTTGTGGCTAATAGAGTATATATATGTCTTGTGTTTATTTACTGTTTTAGTCATTCCCAGCTGAATATCAGGTCCCACCCGCCTCTCACAGCATCTTCCCTATCTGAATCGCTCCCACTGCCCTCTAGTCCTTCACTCTCACTTTCCTCATCCACGAATCTTTCATCCTTGCTCAAATTAATGGGGAAATCGTCGCTTTCTCGGTCCGAATCGCTCTCGCTGCTGGTGGCCATGATTGTAAACAATGTGCAGATGTGAGGAGCTCCACAACCTGTGACGTCACGCTACTCGTCTGCTACTTCCGGTACAGGCAAGGCTTTTTTATCAGCGACCAAAAGTTGCGAACTTTATCGTCGATGTTCTCTACTAAATCCTTTCAGCAAAAATATGGCAATATCGCGAAATGATCAAGTATGACACATAGAATGGACCTGCTATCCCCGTTTGAATAAGAAAATCGCATTTCAGTAGGCCTTTAAGGGGAACTGCGTTTTTTGGGGAAGTTTGCCTGTTGAAGTGTATTTCTGGTCTTGTCATCCTCGTCCGGACAGAAGGATGTGGTTGGATCAAAAGAGCTTTACTGAACCAAAAGTTGCTTTATTACAAGCAAGCGTCATTATACAGGTCTGCAGTACACGGAGGAACCTAGGTCCAAAAAATTAAGGACTCTTAAACTGGAGAAGCCAAATCACCAGTCTTATATTCCTACCTCCTGTCTGTGTGTGTGCGCTGGGTCAGGAGAGCAAATCGTGACCATAAAAGGAGATGTTTGTTTGTAAGTGTCTGGAAAACAACATCTATATGTTGTAACTTAAAAGTTGACGTGAAGATAGACAAGGAGCCTCTCCTCCAGGATGGAGCTATAACTTTTGCATTCCGAAGCCTGGTTTTATTGCTCCTTCTTCGTGAGAGAGCTAATTCCAGTCCACAAGCGAATGTCCATCGAAGGCTCTTTCTCAACCATTATTTACTCAAACATGGTGGTTTGTTTTCTCCAAGGTGAATATAAACATTCACCACATGTAGAACATAATGAGTTAATTAATACACTTCACTATCAATCACAATCATTATGAGAGACAAAATCATGCGTGTTTTAAATTTTTTTTTTAGGATTTTAAAGATGATTAATTAAAAATGTCTGCAAGATGCGGCTAACAGGAGTCACCATTGTAGCCTTCAAAGCCATATGAAACAACTATAAAACCCTCTATTAATATTTTATATACATGTTGCAAGTATATATATAATGTACTAACAGACACATTTGTAACAATATGTAATATGTACAATATTTACCGTATTTTGTTTATTTGAAGCAATACAGGAACTCAGCCCATTTATTTCCGTTTCCATAGCAGCGCACTTCCGGCGACAAATTTGTGTTCCTACTTCCGGAAACAAATGCGATTGTTTTATCAACATGGCAGACTTGGTAACAGACAACGAAGAGGACTATTTTTGGACAAATGAGCTTTCACAACCTTATCTTTTTGAAGCTGAACATACGAAGGATGAACTACTGGTTATAGAAGCGAACGCAAAGAGAGGGTGAAACTTTGGAGCAGAAAGAAGCCGAGAGAGTGAGGTCCGCGTGACTAGACGCTGCAAATGTGGAACGTGGAGCCGACATACCCAAAATCAACTGGAAACGTCCTCGGCCACCTGGACCAAACAGACAACTGTCCATCGAGCAATTCACTATAATATTGATCATGAGTAAACATGTTAGTACAACTACAATACATACGCTGTCGAGCTAGCTGTGTACAAAAAAACATGAAATGCGGGCTAATACTTACATATACTGTAATATGATTGTTCATGTTTTTGCCGTAACATGCCTTCGCAAAGCAATGTGTTACTGCACTAGATAAACAGTTCCTCAGTCTTCGATCTTACAATAACAATGTTGCTACATCTTGGTTATTATACAGGTTACGGAACGTACATTAAGTGTTGTTGGCGATTTTTGGATGCATTTTTAAAGTGATTTAGAGGCTAAATGGATCGCTCCCCATTTGCTGCATTGATAGGCACCTAGAACAACTGATTATTACAAATTAGAATGCAAACAAATAAAAACCCTTTTGTCTTCATGTCTCACATAAGGATTGCGAACAATAGGCCAACCCCCGCCCCAAAAAGTGCAGTTCCCCTTTAAGCCAAACTTCTACTGCAGACACACATCAGACGGTTTCCCCTTGTGGTCGCCATACTTTTTCTTTGCTCACTAATTAATTCATGTTTAATCTTGTTTGGATTAGCCTCTTGTTGCTTACTTCATCTCCAGTGTATTGTCTATGCCTATAGTAGCTTCCTTGTTCTGTTCATTCATCCCTCTTCACATTTATTATTAGAATTAGTTCTTATCATCAATCAATCAATCAATCTTTATTTATATAGCCCTAAATCACAAGTGTCTCAAAGGGCTGCACAAGCCACAACGACATCCTCGGTACAAAGCCCACATACGGGCAAGGAAAAACTCACCCCAGTGGGACGTCGATGTGAATGACTATGAGAAACCTTGGAGAGGACCGCATATGTGGGTAACCCCCCCCCCTCTAGGGGAGACCGAAAGCAATGGATGTCGAGTGGGTCTGACATAATATTGTGAGAGTCCAGTCCATAGTGGATCCAACATAATAGTAAGAGGCCAGTCCATAGTGGGGCCAGCAGGACACCATCCCGAGCGGAGACGGGTCAGCAGCGTAGAGATGTTCCCAGCCGATGCACAGGCGAGCGGTCCACCCCGGGTCCCGACTCTGGACAGCCAGCACTTCATCCATGGCCACTGGACCTGTGCCCCCCCCCCCCTCAAGGAAAAGGGGAGCAGAGGAGAAAAGAAAAGAAACGGCAGATCAACTGGTCTAACAGGGGGGCTATTTAAAGGCTAGAGTATACAAATGAGTTTTAAGATGGGACTTAAATGCTTCTACTGAGGTAGCATCTCTAATTGTTACCGGGAGGGCATTCCATAGTACTGGAGCCCGAATAGAAAACGCTCTGGGAATCACTAATAAGCCGGAGTTCTTTGAACGCAGATTTCTTGCCGGGACATATGGTACAATGCAATCGACAAGATAGGACGGAGCTAGACCGTGTAGTATTTTATACGTAAGTAGTAAAACCTTAAAGTCGCATCTTAAGTGCACAGGAAGCCAGTGCAGGTGAGCCAGTATAGGCGTAATATGATCAAACTTTCTTGTTCTTGTCAAAAGTCTAGCAGCCGCATTTTGTACCAACTGTAATTTTTTAATGCTAGACATAGGGAGACCCGAAAATAATACGTTACAGTAGTCGAGACGAGACGTAACGAACGCATGAATAATGATCTCAGCGTCGCTAGTGGATAAAATAGAACGAATTTTAGCGATATTACGGAGATGAAAGAAGGCCGTTTTAGTAACACTCTTAATGTGTGATTCAAACGAGAGAGTTGGGTCGAAGATAATACCAAGATTCTTTACTGATTCGCCTTGTGTAATTGTTTGGTTGTCAAATGTTAAGGTGGTATTATTGAATAAATGTCGGTGTTTAGCAGGACCGATAATCAGCATTTCCGTTTTCTTGGCGTTGAGTTGCAAGAAGTTAGCGGACATCCATTGTTTAATTTCATTAAGACACGCCTCCAGCTGACTACAATCCGGCGTGTTGGTCAGCTTTAGGGGCACGTAGAGTTGGGTGTCATCAGCATAGCAATGAAAGCTAACACCGTATTTGCGTATGATGTCGCCTAGCGGCAGCATGTAAATACTAAAGAGTGCAGGGCCAAGAACCGAACCCTGAGGAACTCCGCACGTTACCTTAACATAGTCCGAGGTCACATTATTATGGGAGACGCATTGCATCCTGTCAGTAAGATAAGAGTTAAACCACGACAAAGCTAAGTCTGACATACCAATACGTGTTTTGATACGCTCTAATAAAATATTATGATCGACGGTATCGAAAGCAGCGCTAAGATCAAGAAGCAGCAACATAGATGACGCATCAGAATCCATCGTTAGCAGTAGATCATTAGTCATTTTTGCGAGGGCTGTCTCCGTAGAGTGATTTGCCCTGAAACCGGATTGAAAAGGTTCACAGAGATTGTTAGACACTAAGTGTTCATTTAGCTGCTGTGCGACAATTTTTTTGAGGATTTTCGAAATAAAGGGAAGGTGGGACACCGGTCGGTAGTTTACCATGAGGTCAGGATCAAGGTTAGGTCTTTTGAGCAGAGGATGAATAACCGCTTTCTTGAATGCTAGGGGAACAGTGCCAGAGGAAAGTGATAAGTTTATAATATTTAGCACTGATGGACCTAATAATACAAAAAGCTCCTTGATAAGTTTCCCAGGAAGTGGGTCAAGTAAACATGTTTGTTTTATCCCACTTACACGCTGTAATAGTTCCTCTAATGTTATTTCATCAAAAAGAGAGACTATTTTGTATTGCAGTATCCGTCGTAGATACAGTTGTATCTGTGTTCATAGAACCCAGTTGTAGCTGGGATGCGTTGTCTTTAATCTCCTTTCTAATGAGTTCAATTTTCTTATTAAAGAAATTCATAAAGTCATCTGCCGAGTGGGTGGAACTATTGGGAAGAGTCCCTTGTTGGGTTAGCGATGCTACTGTACTAAACAAAAATTTAGGGTCGTTTTTGTTGAGGCGGATGAGATTTGAGTAATATTTAGCTTTAGCTAAGGTAAGCATGCGTTTATACGATATTAAACTATCACTCCATGCTTGATGGAAAACCTCAAGCTTGGTCGCGCGCCATTTGCGTTCCAACTTTCTACATGATAATTTATGAGCTCTGGTTTCCTCTGTAAACCATGGGGTGCGCCTTTTAGGGGCCCTTTTTTGTTTTAGCGGTGCTATACTATCAATGGTTTTGCGCAGGGCATTTTCAAAGTTGTTAGTGAGGTTATCAATAGAGCCGACATAATTTGGGAATGGTGCCATTACCGAAGGCAGTAGGTCAGCAAGAGTCATCGTTGTGGCGGCATTAATGTTGCGGCTGCTATAGCAGTTATTATTATTATTAGTTTGTTGACAATGAGTCAGAACTTCGAATTTTATAAGGTAATGATCGGACATTACTTTAGTATACGGGAGTACCATAACTTTGGAGGTGGTGACACCCCTGACCAGCACTAGATCTATCGTATTGCCGTTGCGTTGCGTAGGTTCATTTATTATTTGTGTAAGACCACAGCTATCAATTATAGTCTGGAGCGCCACGCACTGAGGGTCCGATGGGGTATTCATATGGATATTTAAGTCCCCCATTATGATTATATTGTCTGCGTGCGTCACTAGATCAGCAACGAACTCTGAGAATTCATTAATAAAGTCTGAGTAGGGCCCTGGGGGGCGGTAGATAACAGCCATATCGAGAGGCAGCGGTGCGACAGACCTCATAGTAAGCACCTCAAACGATTTGTATTTATTATTTAGGTTAGGGGTAAGGTTAAAGTTTTCATTGTATATTAGTGCGACCCCCCCCACCCCTTTTAAGGCGACGGGCAATATGCGCATTCGTATAGTTAGGAGGAGATGCCTCATTTAGCGCAAAAAATTCGTCTGGTTTGAGCCAGGTTTCGCTAAGACCAATGACGTTAAGATTGTTGTCTCTAATGACCTCATTAACTAATAACGTTTTGGGAGACAATGATCTTATGTTTAAAAAGCCCATATTATAAGTATTGGGCTGTTTTGACGAGTTTTTGTTTAAATTATCCGTAGTAGAAATATTAATAATGTTGCGTTTATTATACGTAGTGCACTTTAAATAGTTTCGACCATATCTAGGAATTGATACGACGGGAATTTTCAGATTGTTTGCTTGATGCTGCGATCGACTGAACGCATCATGATTTGCCACCTCAGTAGAATGCATATCTACCCCGGACACATTCACAACAGAAAACACATTATGTGAGTTGTGTGTTATTCTAAGAAAATTGCTATGCGTACAGGAATTATCCAGCCTGGTGCTGGCTAGTTCTAGCTTAACTGACTCCTCACCCGGACTAGCAGGCTCTGTAATTGCCTGTGACCGGGCTTGCTCTAGTGTAGTTAGTCAAATGTGACTTAAACAGTAGTCTATATTCTTAGACAGGATGATGGCGCCTTCCTGGTTAGGGTGAAGGCCGTCCCTCATCAGCAAGCCTGGTTTGCCCCAGAAAGAGGGCCAATTATCAATAAACGTTAGTCCCTGTTGTCTACAGAAGCTAGCCAGCCACTTGTTAAGCGAGACTAATCTGCTATATCTCTCATCATTGCCTCTCGCAGGCAGGGGGCCAGAGACAATTACTCGATGCCTGGACATCTTTCTAGCGAGATCACAAGTCCTGGCTATGTTTCTCTTTGTAATCTCTGACTGTCTCATTCTAGTGTCATTGGAGCCAACGTGTACAACTATATTCGCATATCTAGTGGTGCGATTAGCCTGTCGTACGTGTTTACTAGGCCTGTTGCGAGTTAGCTCCCTAAGATTAGCCTCAATGTCAGGTGCTCGGGCCCCCGGGATGCACTTAATTGTGGCTGGTTTGCTAAGCTTTATGTTTCGGGTGATGGAGTCCCCTATGACTAAGGTGTGGTGCCCGGTAGACTGGGGTGTAGGACTAGCTAAAGAGCTAAATCTATTATGCGTCTCAACCGGTACACCGTAGCTTGTAGGCCGCTTAGGACTGCTACAGGCTGGGCTAGTTAGCTCGCTACAGCTAACGCTAGCAGATGTGTCCGCAACATCTAAAGTTACGAGATTACTCTGCTCTAACTGGCGGACACGGCCCTCTAGCAGAGCCAGCCTCTCCGTGAGTAAGGTGCAAGACGCGCAGGAAGCCATACTCACGGTGTTTTCTGTCACCGAGTGAAGTTCCTGCTGTCTTCCGAGAAGTCCTGGTCACGGTGTGCAGGAGTAGACTCCTTCTGACCGGCGCCCGGCGACGCCTTTCTCCGCGCTAGCTTCGTTAGCTTAGCAGCTAGCTGCTAGCTAGCTGCGGGAGGGGTGGAGAGACAGAGATCGGGTGATTTGCAAGTTAAATAGTACTACTAAATATGTTGAGAAAGTAATAAAGAAAGCTGCAGAACAATTTAAAAGCACACAAATAGAACGATACTTAGCTTTTTCGAAACAGCGAGTAGTCAGCGAGCAGTCACGCACGGTGAACCGGAACCGGAAGTCTTATGATGGCAACCAAAATGTTACAGTATATGTGGTCCCACATTTTTGTATATTATGGTGCATTTTTTGTTATTAATCACTATAAGCACTATTCAAAGTATTTCTGTGCTTTGAAGCCCAAGTAGTTGTCTAAAAAAACCACCACTTTATGCTTTTTCTTTTTTCTTGACTGGTAAGTTGTGATGTTTCCTAGGACTACCGCACACAATACAAATGATTGACTTTCAAACTTGATATTTATTTTAGAATTTTCCACCAACCCATGAGAGAGACTCTTGGATTGGTTCACAGCTTTACAAAATATTTATTAGTGAATCTGTCTCGTCGTGGTTGCATGGCAATGCGTGGATCGTTCTCCCGAGATGCAGACTGAAACTCCAGAGGCAAGGTGCAGGTGAGACAATGATTTATTCTCATAAATCAGGCAGGAAATAAACAAAAGAGAAGTGTGCCAATCGAGAACAGGAATCACGAGCAAAGAAGCAAGAAATCATCCAACGTAACTTGCATAGCGCAAACAAGACAGCCAGACTGAGTGTGGCGAAAAGCAGGAATAAGTAGCTCTCTGATTAGTGCCCAGCAGCAGGTGAGTGTCCCGAACACTAATCAGAGCAGGGGCGTCACTAGCTTTTAAGGACAGGGGGGGCTTAGCCCCCAGGAGATGCACAGGACGCGAGCGAACGTAGCGCACGAGCACAAAACTTCACAAACGGCTAACAAAGACTTAGAAATTATTCATTGTTATTATTATTTTAAAAATGCACGGGACGAAATTAAATGCTCCCCGGGACGATGGCTTTTAACCATTTTTTTTCTTTTTCTTTTTCTTTTAATGTATTTATTAATTTGACATTTTATATTAAATGTCTTGGTTTTTCCTCCCTCTGAAAATCCTATGAAATGTTTACCAAGCCATTCTATAACAATACAACAGTTATTAATGTAACAATACAATAAAAACAAATATATTTAATGTTTTTTTTCATTGTTTTAACATGTATATGTATATTACTTTATATAGATTCTACAAGAGTGATGTGGGCATTTTCTATATGAACGAGTCAAAGGACCGCAGGCAAGGTCGCAGAGAAAATGCGGACTGGATTTTGAGTGATGTGGGCATTTTCTATATGAACAAGTGGAATGGATTGGATACCGACACACTAAAGGGGCTCTCTCCCTTAAAGTACCAATGATTGTCACACACACACACACACACATTAGGTGTGGTGAAATGTGTCCTCTGCATTTGACCCATCCCCTTGTTCACCCCCTGGGAGGTGAGGGGAGCAGTGGGGAGCAGTGGGCAGCAGCGGTGCCGCGCCCGGGAATAATTTTTGGTGATTTACGCTATGAAGTGAGGGGAAACTGAGTGAATAATGACAGGTTATATGATTAATTTATTTAAACTCATATTCGGGCCACTTTATAATGAATATGTCAGCATGTATTTGTTAAAAAAATAATAATAATAATAATTATATATATATATATATATATATATATATATATATATATATATATATATATATATATATATATATATATAAATAACAACAAATTATTTAGGGGGGGCTTAAGAATATTTTAGGGGGGCTTGAGCCCCCCTGAAATAGGCCTAACAACGCCAATGAATCAGAGGCAGGTGAAACTAATCTGCACCGATGGCAACTAAAACACAAACCGAGGGGTGCTCAAAACAGAACTAAGGGAGTCAAACTAAAATACAACATGATCCAGGCAACAGATCATGACAGATTTATCGAACAGGTATGTAACCATGTACAATGTAGCAGAAAGTTATACACCTGTTGGAGAGAAACGCTGAGGTGTAGATGATGTTATTGTATATTTCTGTGACTGGCCATGACACGTGCGTTTATTTTTTTCGAAAGGGTGAGGAAAAATGTCATAGTCGACCAAATCATATTGTTTTTAATAGGTTTAGTATTAATATTTAGCTTTCTCCTACTACATTATTGCTTTTTGCTCTATCTTTCCATTCTTTGTTTAATCAACTTATACAATGTGCCGCAGGCCGATAAAAAGATTGCGGTTTCACATGATCAACTTTAGATACCTCTGATTTACATACAATATTTCACCGGGAGGGCAAACTGTTTTTAAACGACAAAACAGGTTAAATCTGTTCAATGCAGTCCAGAGGTATCAGTCATCTTTAGTTGAGTCGTATTCTTCTACTGTTGCTTAATTGTGACGCATATGACCTCACAATACAAAGGTCCTGGGTTCGATCCTGGGCTCGGGATCTTTCTGTGTGGAGTTTGCATCTTCTCCCCGTGACTGCGTGGAGAAGACATGCACCTGGGGATAGGCTGATTGGCAACACTAAATTGGCCCTAGTGTGTGAATGTTGTCTGTCTATCTGTGTTAGCCCTGCGATGGGGTGGCGACTTGTCCAGGGTGTACCCCGCCTTCCGCCCGTGTGCAGCTGGGATAGGCTCCAGCAACCCCTTAAGGGACAAGCGGTAGAAAAATGGATGGATGGATGACCTCGCGGTTCCCCTCTGCAGAGCGGAGGTAGTACTGCATGAATGTGCACTTTGTGTTTGTGGTCCCCTGTCTAAAGCTATAAAACTACATATGAAGTCCTGAGATTCCACTGTATCACACTAACTTTAACTTGGGGGACTACACAGTACCTATGTAAAAAAAAGAAAAAAGAAAAGCACATTAAGCCAAACAAGTTACCTGACTATTCCAGACCGTATTTCTAGTACTGCACACACTATGCATATTGCCTTAAATGATGAATGTCAGATTGCTGCTCGTCTACTTAATAAATGAAAGCAAAAAGAGAGTTGCAGAGGATGATTATTTTGGGGGGCTTTTATAGCTCTCGCCCTCTTTGCCGCCTGCGAGGTGAGATTTGTAGAGATTGAAATGAGACTGGCTGGTCGGGCCGAGACTCATGATTTACACTCAGCGTTAAATCACACGGACAGCAAGCAGCCCGCCTGAGTCACACTTGTGCCTATATGCAGGAGCTTCTCCTCAAGCAAAGCGTATGGCAGCAGCCTTGTGCCAAATCCCAACTGTAGGCTTCAACTAAATGAATTCCAGACTGGGGATCCTCTTGAGAATGAACAAAAAAAAGGTCTCAGAACACTAAGAAACGTTTGTGACAAAAACTAAAGAGGGCTTCAGTGAGTCCTACTAAGACTTGGCCATTGTTTGTGTTGAATCATCCTCTGTAAGACAAGACCGCCCACTTTCCCCTTAGGAACGTGGATGTTTGTTTGAACCAGTTCTTTGTGGCTGTGTGTGAACATGCTGGTGCAGGTGGAGGTTGGGATGGATATTGCAGTTCTCCAAATACAATGAAGAGGACATTAGGAATCTCTCAAACTCTTTTCACCAAGTACCAACTCGGAAAAAACCTGGCTCTCCAAATACCACCATAATGACCCACATTAAAATACAGTACCGTAGTAGGCCTAAGTATTCATTAAAAACAGGGCAGAGGTTTTATTCAACAAGTAGGTTTAATGTCTATGAATGTTCTCATTCATCTAGTTCATTGTCCTCTCAGGGCAGTATTAATACTGTTTGGTTTGTCTTAGAAGACGAGGCGAGGCGAAACGTCTTCTAAGACAAACCAAACAGTCCAGTTGCAATCGATTGAGTGCCCTGAGAAGTATATTTAATATTTTTGGCCACTGTAACATTACGCACAATTTGAACAGTAACACTGTGTTTGAATATAGGAAAATAAAACACAGTACTTTGGCGTATGGCGAGATGGAGCCCGCGTACCACTAGTTGTCCACGTACTACAGTTTTAAAATCACAGCAGTAGACTAATCGTTCCGTACTTGGGCCCACTTCACACCTAAATTCTAGCAACATTTGTTTATGTCCAAGTTCAGGACACTTCCAAACCTCTGCCACATTTGGAAGGGGATGACCAAACCACGGCATGCATAAGCTTCTTGACAGAAGACCGCACGGTGGCATAAAGGATCGTGTCAGGCTCACAGTCAGAAGATTGAGGGTTCAAATCTCCATTGGAGGATGGTCTCCCTGTCCGTTGGTTTTGGCAAAGCACTCGTTAGGACTGGAAATGTATTTGCCGTTTCCGACGTGTATTCAAACTTGTCATGTTTGGTTCAATTAAGCTCTGATACAATTGCTCTTCTGGTGCCGTTCATTTGCTCAAGTGTGAACGCCATCATACTCTTTATGCTCTGCAACTAAACAGTCAGAGACCGCTTGAAGTGGTGGGTATTAGGCAGGTTTGCCACAGTTACATAAAGTAATCAGGTTACTGATTACTACATTAAAAAGTGACTCAGTTACTTTCGCTAATATTTTAAATATAAAAGTAACTTATTTAGATTACAAGTTACTTTATTATTTACATTTTGTCGAGTGTTTAACAAATATTGACATTCTTATTTTTAGCTGAAAAGAAGTCCAAATAAGGGCTGTAGTTCCAGCTAGAAAATGCCCATCTCTCTCCTCCCGCCATTGTTTTTATGTTTGTGTTGCTTACTGCTGAGTATAAATTACAACAGGGGCGCAGACGGGATATTTGAATTGGGAGGACCGAACTGTCAGCATATGATTTCAACTCGATGAGATTGTTTTTCCACTGCATGCCTTCGTCAAATGTTTTTAAATATTTATATCAAAGCAGCAGTGTAGACGGTGTCTCTAAACGCAGCCCAGTCCTCCTCGAGGTTCCCAGAGGGTTTCAGGTCCTGCAGTTTGCTGGTGACCTCTTCAGTCAGGGATTGCTTGACAAAGGTATTGGTGAGCCTGGAAACGTTCAAGCGCTTCAGAAGTTTGGAACTTTGAGGCCTTCTGGGAGGTTGGAGCTTGATGTTCAGCTTAGACACAAGGAGCCTATGGTCAGTCCAGCACTCTGCAACGCACACAGCCTTTGTAACCCTGACATCCTGTCTGTCCCTTTGCCTCACGATGACATAGTCCAGTAGGTGCCAGTGTCTTGAGCGGGGATGCATCCATGAGGTTCTGTTGCGCTTTAGGAGGCTGAAAACTGAGTTTGTGCCGCACAGGTCTCCAGCAGAAGGGTGCCATTGCTGTTACAGCTGCCCATGCCATTTTTGCAGAGGACTCCTTCCCATGACTTGTGATCAGTGCCGACCCTGGCATTGAAGTCACCGAGGATGATGAGCTTGTCTGCCCTGGGCACTGCCGCGATTGTAGCGTTCAGGTCTTCATAGAACCTCTCCTTCACATCGTCTGGGTTCGTCATCGTGGGGGCATAGGCACTGATGAGCATGGCAGAGTGTTTTCCTGGAAGAGGCAGACGCAGCGTCATCAGGCGGCCACTGACGCCTTTGGGAAGTGCAGCCAGCTTACTGACCAAGTTGGATTTAATGGCAAAGCCAACTCCTGCCACACGCCGCTCTGCTTCAGTGCGGCCTATCCAGAAAAATGTATAACCGGCACCAGTCTCTGTCAACTGTCCCTCTCCAGCTAGACGTGTCTCGCTGAGAGCAGCAATCTGGATGCCGTACCGGTCCAGCTCTTTGGCGATCAGGGCAGTTCTCCTCTCACCAGCCCTATCAAGAAGTGTGCGCACATTCCATGCGCCAAGGGTGATCGGTGTCACCTTTTTCTTGTTTCCTTGTTTCTTACCTCTGGTAATGGGACTCCTGCCAGCTGAGGCTAGCTGGCCAGGAAGAGGTGAGGCAGGCAATTTTTGGGGCACCTTTACTAGCCCGTTCCTCATGCCAGGAGGTAGGCAGTGCATACCTAAAGAGGGCTGCCTAGTCGGTCGGGGGGCTGCCGAAGTCCAGTGCTGCCTCAGTCATTGGACAGCGACCCTATGGCACGAGCTGCCTGCGTGCGAGTTTGTGACTATGGCTTCCAGTGAAGTCCACACCTGCCACTTGGCCACGTGCCCGACGCCGCAGGACTTGGCTGTGGTTGGGGGAGATTGCAGGGGTTGTGTGTGTGTGAAGTCATGACTTGCGCGGTGTATTGGACTTACATGTAAGTGAGGGTGGGTAATACTTGCCAACCCTCCCGATTTTCCCGGGAGAGTCCCGAATTTCAGTGCCCCTCCCGAAAATCTCCCGGGGTCACCATTCTCACAAATGTCTCCCGATTTCCACCTGGACAACAATATTGCTACACCATCCTTCACTGGGCGCCGTTTCCGGACGGACAATAATAACGGTTACACCTCAAAGTCAAGCGCGGCAATCAGAACAGAACAAGAAGAAGACGAAGCAGAGGAAGAGACATGGCGACGACAAGTAAGAAGAAGAAGGACGCTTGCAAGTTCCAAAATGATTGGAAAAAATAATTTCAATTCATCCAGGACAGCTCTTAGGGGAAGAAGGGGAAGGGGTATGCTGCCTGCAAATGTTGTAGAACAGACTTCTCCATTGAACACGGTGGCCGAACGGATATGGTCACTCATGAACGGTCAGAGAAGCACAAGGCTGCGGCAACGCAGCACCGGTCACAGCCCAGTACTATATATGGGCCACCTTGCTAAATGGAGACCCGGGGGTGTAACTTATGCCAAGACAAAGATGGCTATGCTGATAGCTACAAGCAACATCCCGTTCTCATTTGCGGATGTTTTCAACAAATACGTGAAGGACATGTTCCCGGATTCAGAGATCGCTCGCCAGTACGCAAACGACAGAACAAAGGCTACTCAAATAGATAAAGGTGAGTGTATAGGGTTGCCACCCGTCCCTTATAATACGAATTCGTCCCGTATTTTAAGATTAAATTGTTAAATATTATTATAATTTTTTTAAAGTAAGCAGCAAGTACAGTACAGTTAGTAGAAAAACTGTGTTTTCATTACTGTGTATTTGATAGGTGCCATTGCCCCGGAATTGGACAAGGAAGCGATCAAACTGTGCCAAAACCAACCCTTTAGTCTGATGTGTGATGAAAGGTGTTGTGGAAAGGGCGTGGTCCACGCGCCACCTGCGGGCAGGACATGTGCAGGTAAGTGGATATCTCAGCTGGAACGAGTTATCTAATCACCTGTCTCTTTATCAGCAGCGTTGGTGACCGCAGGGGAGGAGCTGAAAAGCCAGAGGGAAGCCGGAAGGCGAGAGAGGAGGAAAGGAGAAACACTTTTTGAATATTGAAAATAAAACATTGTATACTTGGCAACAAGCCTGGCCACCGTTTGTCGGTCCTGAGAAGAACCCTGCGACACAGACAGCAGGACTGAAAAAAGAAAAAATGTCGACCCCAACTCCCTTGGAGGCGCTGGCGGGAGGGGCGTCGAGAGCGGGGACGTCCACCTCCATGCAGCGCATTGCGGAGGCTGAAGACCCCCAAGCATTTTTAAATGTCTTCGAGGCCACGGCAGCGGTGTGTGGCTGGCCGAACGAAGAGTGGGGCGTGAAGCTGCTGCCGCTCCTGGCGGGGGAGGCGCAGCGGGCGGCGCTCAGTCTCCCGGTTTTCCCGCCGGGTGCACTTCCCCAGCCTCCGCCGTGCAATACTGGACCGGGTCGGCAGCCACCCGGAGGAAACAATTTTTTTCATTTGTCTTCCTGAATCAAGTCTGCATATGCCAATACGATGGAATTGATCTTTGGTTGTACTTAATGCATATGTTTTTTTACTATGCAGCATTTTGTCTCATGATAAACTGCATGTGAAGGCTAAACAAGGGGCCTGATGTACTAAAGGTTTGCGTGTGCTAAAACACATGCAAACTTGATAGCACACGCAGAGCTGATCTACAAAACATGTGCAGATGATTGCGTCTTTTTAGTGAGCAGATTAAGGAGCGCAATCCTTTTGGCGTGTCTTTCTTCATGATTAAGCAGAATAAAAGCTGATCAGGAGGCGATTGCGCTGCAGCTCCATTCTATGTATGGACTGTTAAGAATAAAAATGTCAGACTTAATGTCAAACCACCAATAATATTTTGGAAATTTTTAGCTGCTGGATGACTTAAGGGACAAAACAAATGTAATTGATATGTCTTTGTGTCTGCTGGTGTGTTTATAAATTACGTTTTTTCATAGTAGAAGACATAGTATTTAAATATCTCCTATGTGAAAAGAACTTCTTGAAATATGTATTTTCTTGCATATTCTATGTGAGTGTGAATGTTGTCTGTCTGTCTGTGTTGTCCCTGAGATGAGGTGGCGACTTGTCCAGGGTGTACTTTGCCTTCCGCCCGAATGCAGCTGAGATAGGTTCCAGCACCCCCCGCGATCCCGAAAGGGACAAGCGGTAGAAAATTGATGGATGGATGGATTCTTCTTCACACTTGCAGTTACTTTTGTGCCGCAGCCTCTCCAATGAGTGCAAAAAAAGCAAAGTGTAGATTGTAAATGCACCACAGGACTGCTTCTGAAATGCCCGTAAAAAAAATGTCTGCTGCTTGTTTCAAAACATAGCAAATCGCGGCAGGTCGGAGCATGATGACATGATGTGCAGAAAATGATCAAGTGTCTCTGTACACGCAAAAACCTGATTTACAAAATCCAAAGCCAGTGAAGTTGGCACGTTGTGTAATTCGTAAATAAAAACAGAATACAATGATTTGCAAATTCTTTTCAACTTATATTTAATTGAATAGACTGCAACGACAAGATATTTAATGTTCGAACTGAGAAACAGTTGTTTTTTTTTGCAAATAATCTTTAACTTAGAATTTAATGGCAGCAAGACATTGCAAAAAAGTTGGCACAGGGGCATTTTTACCACTGTGTTACATGGCCTTTCCTTTTAACAACACTCAGTAAACATTTGGGAACTGAGGAGACACATTTTTTAAGTTTTTTAGGTGGAATTATTTCCCATTCTTGCTTGATGTACATCTTAAGTTGTTCAACAGTCCGGGGTCTCCGTTGTGATTTTTTACGCTTCATAATGCGCCACACATTTTCAATGGGAGACAGGTCTGGACTACAGGCAAGCCAGTCTAGTACCCGCACTCTTTTACTCTGAAGCCACATTGTTGTAACACGTGGCTTGGCATTGTCTTGCTGAAATAAGCAGGGGCGTCCATGATAACGTTGCTTGGATGGCAACATATGTTGCTCCAAAACCTGTATGTACTTTCAGCATTAATGGCGCCTTCACAGATGTGTAAGTTACCCATGTCTTGGGCACTAATACACCCCCATACCATCACAGATGCTGGCTTTTCAACTTTGCGCCTATAACAATCCGGATGGTTCTTTTCCTCTTTGTTCCAGAGGACACGACGTCCACAGTTTCCAAAAATAATTTAAAATGTGGACTCATCAGACCACATAATACTTTTACACTTTGCATCAGTCCATCTTAGATGAGCTCGGGCCCAACGATGCCAGCGGCGTTTCTGGGTGTTGTTGATAAATGGCTTTGGCTTTGCATAGTACAGTTTTAACTTGCACTTACAGATGTCGCGACCAACTGTAGTTACTGACAGTGGTTTTCTGAAGTGTCCCTGAGCCCATGTGGTGATATCCTTTACACACTGATGTCGCTTTTTGATGCAGTACTGCCTGAGGGATCGAAGGTCATGGGCTTAGCCGCTTACGTGCAGTGACTTCTCCAGATTCTCTGAACCTTGATGATATTACGGACTATAGATGGTGATATTGCTTAATTCCTTGCAATAGCTCGTTGAGAAATGTTCTTAAACTGTTCTCAACTTTCTCAATCTTTTTTGCCACTTGTGCCAAACATTTTGAAACATGTTGCAAGCATCAAATTCCAATTGAGCTACTATTTGCAAAAAATAACGTTTTCCACTTTGAATGTTAAGTATCTTGTCTTTGCAGTCCATCCAATTGAATATAGGTTGAAAAGGATTTGCAAATCATTGTATTCTGTTTTCATTTACGATTTACACAACGTGCCAACTTCACTGGTTTTGGTTTTGTAAATAAGGCTGTCTGCACCACTTTTCAATTGTACGCACAGTCTTAGTTGATCACATGCAACACACCCACTAATAGTCAATGCAATTGTATTATTTGCACATGCAGTTTAGGACGTGGTGTTTGGATCCTAGGCCCTAAATGTGTCTTCCTTATTAAATTAAGGTCTGAGGCAGAGTACCTAAGTGTGAAAATAGCCTCATTTTAGTTACATTAACAGTGACTATAAAAAAGAATAGTGAGCGTTCCATTTACTGAACAAAAGCTCATCTGAAAATAGGCCTATTAAGATTATTATCATTTATAATGTGTTGTCAAAGCGCACCATCATGTTGAAGTCCAATAAACGGTACCAATAACAACACACAGTAGTAATCACAAAAGTAGGGAAATGCAATCGTGAATCTAAAGTATAGTCATAAATAATAGATTGAAATTGTTCGATACACACCTTTTTGTCTGTATTTCTTGTTGATCATAAATGCCCCATTTGTTAGGCAGTGGGTAATGCATTGACAGTAAATCAAAATATTGTATTTATTTTACTTTATTCCTGAAAATAAAAATGGCACAAGGAAATCAGAGAGTGCCAACTAAAACCAAGCAGGGTATGTAAGCGCTGCAGCCCGTGGTGATGAAGATGGAGGAGGAGGATCCAAGGGAGCGGGAGGAGGTGTCAATGTTGACGCGATCAGACAGATAATGAAGAGCGAGGATGTGCAAACACAGACACTTGCTCTTTGAGAGGCGAGGATGTATGGGAAGTCAATAGTTGAAACACACAAATAGATAATAGGTCACATTCTGACAAGCGTTACACTGCCATAATTATGTGTACACACACACACACACACACACACACACACTCAGTTGCTACTCAAAATATCATTTAACATGGAACAAATGAAAGAGCACAAACCTGTGTCTATTGATAACACGTACATTATTATACCTGCAGCTGTGTCAGTGTGTAAAATCAGTGAACCCGGGAGGCAATCAGTAATTTGAACATAAAACAAGCAATAACACCCCCGCCCCCGTTCCCAGATAATTGTCAGCAAGTCTGCAGCGTCGCTCTCGACTTGATGACAAACTTCCCGTTCATTGTTTAACTTTCCAGCTGCGTTTTTATGGCTTTTGGAAGACTCTGACCATGTTTATAGTTTTGTCATCATAGTTATTGCTGGAAGATGCTGCAGACAGCTGTTCTTAGATCAAATACAATCTATGCAAACATGGTACACTACCAGCTCAGCAGACACACACATTTGTTTTGTTGTTTTCAAAAGGGGAACTGCACTTTTTGGGGAATTTTGCCTATCGTCCTTATGTTAGACAAGGAGACAAAAGGTATTTTTTTCTTTTTGCATTCTAATTTGTAAAAATCTGCTCGTTCGAGGTGGCTAGCAATGCAGCTAATGGGAGCAATCCATTCTGACACAAAATCACTCTAAAAATGCATCCAAAAACTGCCAAAAATAGTTCATTTACCTTCCATAACCTGAATAATAACCAAGCTGTATCAACATTATTTTTGTACAAACGAACACTGAGAAACTCTTTTTCTAGCGTAGTAGACTTATGACGGCAAGAGATAAGCTTGCTACTACGTCAACAGCTGAATGGCTTTTTGAGTTTTTAATGCACAACACAATGCGACAGGACACCAATTTGTACTGACTGAAAAACATGAACAATCATATTACCATATCTGTAAAGTATTAGCCCACATTTCATGTTTTGCTTGTACATACATTAGGTAGCTTGACATCGTATGAACTGTAGTTGTAATAACATGTCTACTCATGATCAATATTATAGTGACTCACTTGTTGGACAGTTGTCTGTTTGGTCAAGTTGGCTGCTGACGTTTTCAGTTGGTTTCGGGTAAGCACGCGATTTATGTCGACATAACTTGGCTCAAAGTTCCACATTTGCAGCGTTAAGTCACGCCGACCTCACTCTCTCGGCTTCCGTCTGCTCCAACGTTTCAGCCTTTCTTCGTACTCGCTTCTATAAGCAGCAGTTCATCCTCAGTATGTTCAGCTTCAAAAAGATAAGGTTGTGAATCCTCCGTTGTCCAGAATTAGTAGTTTTCTTTGTCTGTTACCAAGTCTGTGTCACGACCAGAACAGGACTCTGAACACAGATGCAGGATTTTAGAGGCAGTTATTTATTCTGAACAGGGAAGGGGTCCAAAAACGGGAGAAACAAAACAGGCTATCAAAACAGATCTAACCTGAGCACCATACTTGCCAACCCTCCCGGATTTTCCGGGAGACTCCCGAAATTCAGCGCCTCTCCCGAAAACCTCCCGGGACAAATTTTCTCCGGAAAATCTCCCGAAATTCAGGCGGAGCTGGAGGCCACGCCCCTTCCAGCTCCATGCGGACCTGAGTGACGTGTCGACAGCCTGTTTTCACGTCCGCTTTCCCACAATATAAACAGCGTGCCTGCCCAATAACTGTAGAATGATCGAGGGCGAGTTCTTGGTTTCTTATGTGGGTTTATTGTTAGGCAGTTTCATTAATGTCCTCCCAGCGCGGTAACAACACACAACAACAGCAGTCACGTTTTTGTCTACCGTAAAGCAGTCCGTTTGCCGTAAACAGCAATGTTGTGACACTCTTAAACAGGGCAATACTGCCATCTACTGTACATGCATATGTGACAATAACATCTATGGCTTTTAGGGAGTGCAGTGCACAACTGCGCACACAAGGAGACGAAGCAGAATGCATCATCAGAGAGGGTGTTCAGCATGGTTAGAAAAATAGTGACAGAGAATAGAACAAGGATGGACAATTCAACCCTTAACTCAACAATGAGTGTTATGTGTGTGTATATGTGTAAATAAATGAACACTGGGACTTCCGGTTTGGCGACAAGATGGAGTAGTCGCACTTTTCCACGCTCCCGCAAATTTAATTCCTACCATTCTGTACAGCTCGACTTAATGCAGTAACTGCTACTAACGCTTTAATAGTAATAATAATTATTCGCGCTGAATGAGAAAATGTCTAACAGATCCAAAAAGGAGGAGCAAAAGAAGGAGGACTTGGCGGCAAGTACCATCATGGCTACGCTAACTACAATACTAGCTGACCACAAGACTTCTCTCTCGTCGGAGTTTAACTCCGCCTTTTCCAAACTCAACAACACGCTGGATTGTATACAGACCACACTTCTGGTAAACCAGAAGCGCCTCTCCTCACTAGAACTGTTTGCCGACACGACCAGCCGGGATATGCTGGCTATGAACACCAAGCTAACATTCGTAACCGAGGAGAACGCGAGGCTAAAAGCTAAGCTAATAGACTTGGAGAGCAGAAGTCGTCGAAACAACATAAGAATTGTCGGCGTACCTGAAAACATTGAAGGTCCACATCCAACAACGTTCTTCTCTCAACTGCTGGTCGAGGTCCTGGGTGAATACACGCTGTCGTCGACCCCGGAGCTGGACCCTGCCCACCGCTCGCTAACAGCAAAGCCAGGCCCCGGTGAGAGGCCGCGGGCTATCGTGATATGCTTCCACCGATTCCAGACGAGGGAGCTGGTGGTGCGGGAGGCTCGGAAACGCAGAGGCAAACAAAGGTACAAGGACTCACCGATACACATCTTCGAAGACTACTGCCCCGAAATACTGGAACAGCGGGCCGTGTACCGTGACGTCATGAGGGATCTCTACAATCTGGGCCTCAAACCAGCACTCCACTATCCGGCTAAGCTAATGGTTTCAAAGAGGATGGAAAGAGACGGCGACTCACATCTCTCAAAGACGCCCAAGATTTTGTCAAGTCCCACAATCAACGCAGCCAAGAACATGCAAAACAGTAATCTCAGTCGGTATGACTTTATTGAAACTTTGTTTGATACGATGTGACTACCCCACAGTGCATGGCAGGACGGCGCTAGCTTGGCTAACTGCAGCCATGTCTGGATGCCACACTGCCGACACCAACCTTAATAATCAACGCCTGCTTTATCACGATCAACCATGCTAACATAACTCTAACTCCAGGCCTGACCGTGAATATCACATCTGTGTGTTCACTCATTGGATCCACTTTCAACCCGCAATATTGTTCATTCTGTTTTATTTTGCTACATCGACACTCAAATTATTTTGTCTCCCCTTTACATTTAGTTATCATGTTCTAATAGATATATATTTTTACACGGTGGTTTACTTTTTTGTTATTTGACCTAACTGCTGATCTACTTATTTCTTGGTTGGTTACTGTTATTCCTTACCTATACATCCATGATGGTATACATGTTTATGTGTGTGTGTGTGTATATGCATATATATATAGGTGTATGTATGTGTGTATGTATATGTGTGACACCGCTTGCTTGTACTTTACATTTACTTTATTTTGCCACATGCTTTTTGAGTTGTTTATACTTTATAATCTATTTTTCTCGCTTTCTGAAGTTATCTTAGTACTGGGTACTATGTTTCCTGAGGGAATATATTGCAGTTTTGATGCACTTTAATATGTTCTGACTCAGTTGGAGCCAATCTGTTGTTCTCGGGAGGTGGAAAAACCCAGAAGCCGATATGGATACGTCCATGCAGGCGCAAGGACAGCGCACTGCTGTGAAAAGGACACTTAAGGTTCAGTTTCGACAATGGGGTTCTCAGGTCCTGGGACGATGGCCCTGTAGGTGGTTGCCAGGTTTAATCCACCTGGCATTGTTGTATGTTGTTGTGTCTGTGAGTATGTGTGTGAGTCTGTTGTGTTTTCTATATGTATGTGTGTTTATTGGTTTGTTTATCTCCTTATTCCTTCCTCTCACGCTTCTGTTTCATCCCCTCCTCTTACCAGTACTCTCTGCAGTTCCCAGTTATCGTGCATCAGCCTCCCTCCTGACCTGCTTGTATACATCAGCCCGTTCTGCTCTCCTAGTTGGACATGGTGAGACATGACAAGCACCAGTAATACACTTAGATTTGTTTCATGGAATGTGAGGGGAGTGGGGAGCGCCACTAAAATTGGGAGGGTCTTGACCCATTTGCAACACCTCAAAGGAGATATATTTTTCATTCAGGAGACCCACCTTCGCAACAGAGAGATTTCACGACTTAAAAGAGGCTGGATCAGCCATATTTTCCATTCAAAATTCAACGAAAGGGCCAGGGGCACAGCTATCCTCATTCGTAGAAATATTTCATTCGAACTCAATCAAACTGTAGCAGACCCGGCTGGTCGTTATATTATTGTGTCTGGAAAGCTGCAAGGCACCCCAGTCATACTCGCTAGCGTTTATGGACCCAACTGGGATCACAACTCTTATGTGACTAAATTGTTTACATCATTTCCGAACATTGGAAACCATTTCATCATTATGGGCGGGGACTTTAACCTGGTGCAGGATCCTGTACTGGATCGATCATCTAACAAACTGGCTCCCTTATCTAATTCAGCTAAAACACTGGATACTTTCGCTAAACAGTTGGGTCTTACAGACCCATGGAGACATGCTTCCCCTACAATTAAACAATTCTCCTATTTCTCCCATGTACATCACACTTACACTCGGATAGACTTCTTTCTTCTCGACAATAGATTGCTTTCCAAAACCAAAACATGTAATTACCATAGTATCGTAATCTCCGATCATGCCCCCACCTCAGTCGACATCAATATGGACACTCAACCTAGACCTCTTAAACAATGGCGATTCAACTCAGCCTTACTAGCAGAAGACCGTTATAGGAATTTTCTACACGATCAAATTAAGTGTTTTTTCGAACTGAACGACTCGCCAGAAATTGGAAGAGGTATACTATGGGAGGCATCTAAAGCCTATATTAGAGGACAACTTATATCTTTTGTTTCAAACCTAAATAAGACAGAGACCATTCAAATCACTGGGCTGCTCCGCAAGATTAAGGATCTCGACGATAAATACGCTTCAAACCCAGACCCGACACTATATAAAGAACGCCTTCGCCTACAAACTGACTTTGACCTTATGTCTGTCAATAGAGCGAAATTACAACTGCTCAAATCCAGACAACGATTTTTTGAATCTGGGGAGAAAGCTGGCAGGCTCTTATCCCACCGGGTCAGGGAGGAAGCATCTTCGAGGCTAATCACGTCTATTCGCTCTAACACAGGAGAACTACATACTGATCCAGCTAAGATTAATGAAACATTTGCTGCATTTTATACAACGTTATATACCTCAGACTGCCCCTCTTCCTCAGATGAGCTGTTTGGCGATAAAACATTCCCACAGAGAGAACGTGGGGCTGCGAGGGGCCTGGGCCAGCCCATTAGTGTCATTGAGATCACAGAAGCCATCAAATCCTTACAGAGCAATAAGTCACCCGGCCCGGATGGCTTCAGTGCAGAATATTACAAGACTTTCTCCAGTGCTCTTGCTCCGGCTCTAAGAGACATGTATAATGAAGCTTTTCTGCAACATCGCCTCCCAGAAACCTTATCGAGGGCCACCATTTCTCTCATCCTAAAAAAAGAGAAAGACCCCCTGCTTTGCAGCAGCTATAGACCAATTTCGCTCTTAAATGTAGATCTAAAAATTATATCCAAGATTCTCGCTCTCCGGCTCCAATGGGTGATGCCTTCCATCATCTCGTTGGATCAAACAGGTTTTATGCTAGGCCGGCAATCCTCACACAACACTCGGCGCCTCCTAAACATCCATTCGCCAAACCCTTCGACCCCGGAGGTGGTAGTGTCCCTCGATGCGGAGAAAGCCTTTGACAGGGTTGAATGGGAATATCTATTTGAAGTGATGGGTCGGTTTGGTTTTAACGAAGATTTCATTCTCTGGGTTAAACTTTTGTACTTGTCCCCAGTAGCCTCGGTACGTACAAATAATACACTATCCGCCCCAATTTTTCTAAAAAGAGGCACTAGACAAGGTTGCCCGTTTTCTCCACTACTGTTTGCTATTGCGATAGAACCCCTTGCTCTTTGGCTGCGCGCTGAGGCGGGCTTTAAAGGTATCACCCGGTCGGACACGTTGCACAAAGTCTCGCTTTACGCGGATGACCTGCTCCTGTACATCTCGGACCCTGCTAGCTCACTCCCGGTAATATTTGACATTTTGGAGCGGTTTGGCACACACTCTGGTTACAAACTTAACTACCAAAAAAGTGAGCTGTTTCCAATTAATTCCTTAGCTAAACAGTTACCACGATCTCTAGCGGCATTCAAATGGGCACATGACGGGATTCATTACTTGGGGATCCTTATTACTCCGGCTATGTCTGATATGCTCCGGGCGAATTTTTTACCTCTAATTGAAAAGATGGAGAAGAACTTTGCCCGCTGGTCTGTCTTACCATTATCTCTCGCTGGCCGGATCAATCTGATCAAGATGATCACTCTGCCTAAATTCCTTTACCTTTTTCAACATATCCCCATATGTATTACTAAATCATTTTTCGATAAATTAGACAAATCAATATCTAAATTTTTATGGGGGGCCGGATTGGCTCGAATCCGCAAGTCTGTCCTACAATCTCCCAAATCTGAAGGAGGGCTTGCTCTCCCCAATTTCAGACAATACTATTGGGCGGCTAATGTACAGAAACTCCTATACTGGATGGATGGAGGCTCTCAGACCCTCCCAGCCTGGGTATCCCTTGAAACGGCAATCCCACACTCCTCATTACATTCTTGCTTATGCTCATCACTCCCTTTCCCATTTAAACTTGAAGGCGCAAACACCATTGTATCAATCTCCATTAAAATATGGAACCAGCTACGAAAACACTTGGGTTCTCAGGGCCCATCTATATTGACCCCGCTACTTAAAAAACAATTATTTAAACCTTCCCGTACTGACCCCGCATTTATGACTTGGCACGATCATGGTATCACCACTGTGAAAGACCTCTATGCAGACGGAGTGTTCTCATCCTTCACTGAACTCTCTTCCAAATACGATTTGCCGAACTCCCACCTTTTTCGTTTCTTTCAGGCGAGGGACTTCGTAAAGAAGCAGTTCCCACACTTTCCAAATTGTCCTCCGGAAACTCTTATAGATACATTGTTTGAAACGACGTGGTCGCATAATGATGCGGGTGTGGTTCTCCCAAGGATGCAGACGGCTTCGGACACAGCTTGCAGGTAGGAAAATAATTTATTGAAAATATAAATCGTACGGGGAACGAACAAAAGACGTGCAAATAGCAAAAGGCAAAAACAAAAGGACTAGCGTGGGAGCTAGCAGGCAAAATGGCATAGCGTGAAAAGCTAGCGGGAATCAAAGTTGTCGTTATCTGTTGTATGGGAACAAACTACGAAGCCAGACAGAGTGAGGCCAGAGCAAAGACTAAATAGCCCTCTGATTAGCGCCCGGGCAACAGGTGCGCGTCCCGAACACTAACCAGAGGCAGGTGCGCACAATCTGCCGTCATGGCAACAGAAACAAACTAAACTCAAGGTGCTGAAAACACGTGACACAAACATAAACAAACTCTGATCCGGGCAGCGGATCGTAACAGTACCCCCCCCCCTTAAAGGACAGATTCCAGATGTCCCTTGACACTAAATAAAACTAGAACCCAAAAAACAAGAAATAGTTCGAGAGTCAAGGGAGGGTGGAGGGAGGATTTGGTGGTGGGTCGCCAGGCCACGTGTCCCCGAATCCACCGGGGAAGAGTCAGGTGGCGGCGGCGAGTGGAACGCCGCTGCCGCAGGCGAGGCGGGCGACCACGGAAAGGCCACATTCGTGGCTGCCGAGAAGGTGGGCGTGAGTGGCGCCAGAAGTTCAGCAGCCGGAGAGTTCTACGACTACGTCTCGGGTGTCGCTGCTGTTTGCGCCACTGGCGTCCACAAACAAACCTCCGAGAGCGCCGCTTGCGCAGCCAGACCACTCGAGGTCGCTGAGACGAAGACGAGGAGAGAGCAGACGTCGCCGTGGAAACAGGAGGAGCCGACGTCGCCATGGAGGCAGGAGGAGCCGACGTCGCCGTGGAGGCAGGAGGAGCCGACGTCGCCGTGGAGGCAGGAGGAGCCGACGTCGCCGTGGAGGCAGGAGGAGCCGTCGTCGCCGTGGAGGCAGGAGGAGACGTCGTCGCCGTGGAGGCAGGTGCAGGTTCTGGTACCAGCCGTGGAGCCGGCGCTGGTGTGGGTACCAGCCGTGGAGCCGGCGCTGGTGTGGGTACCAGCCGTGGAGCCGGCGCTGGTGTGGGTACCAGCCGTGGAGCCGGCGCTGGTGTGGGTACCAGCCTTGGAGCCGGCGCTGGTGTGGGAACCAGCCTTGGAGCCGGCGCTGGTGTGGGAACCAGCCTTGGAGCCGGCGCTGGTGTGGGAACCAGCCTTGGAGCCGGCGCTGGTGTGGGAACCAGCCTTGGAGCCGGCGCTGGTGTGGGAACCAGCCTTGGAGCCGGCGCTGGTGTGGGAACCAGCCTTGGAGCCGGCGCTGGTGTGGGAACCAGCCTTGGAGCCGGCGCTGGTGTGGGAACCAGCCTTGGAGCCGGCGCTGGTGTGGGAACCAGCCTTGGAACTTGGCATGGTGGAGCTTGGCGTGATGGAGGTACTGGAGACGAAGCTTGGTGTGTCAGCCGAGGTGCAGGAACAGGTGCTAGCCGAGGTGCAGCTGGAGGTGGCCTAGCTGGCGGTTGTGGCTTAGCAGGACGAAGGACTGGTGGAGGTGGCCGTGCAGGAGGTTGCGGTTTAGCACGCCGGAAGACTGGTGGCGGTGGCCTTGCAGGAGGTTGCGGTTTAACACGCCGAAAGACTGGTGGCGGTGGCCGTGCAGAGGATTGCGGCTTAGCACGCCGAAAAACTGGTGGCGGTGGCCGTGCAGGAGGTTGCGGCTTAGCACGCCGAAAGACTGGTGGCGGTGGCCGTGCAGGGGGTTGCGGCTTAGCACGCCGAAAAACTGGTGGCGGTGGCCGTGCAGGAGGTTGCGGCTTAGCACGCCGAAAAACTGGTGGCGGTGGCCGTGCAGGTGGTTGCGGCTTAGTACGCCGAAGTTGTGCCACCGCACTAGCACAGTTCCCAGTACTAGCCCCCCCCCTCAAGACGCGGATACCAGACGCGCTCTTTGCGGTTTGGAACTGTCTTCAAGGGTGGGTGGGGGGAGGTATGGAGGGGGGTATACTCTTCTTCAAATTGTCCAAATTGACTATTATCATCCCCCACTTGAGATTGGGTGGGAGCACAGGGGGAAAAAATATGTGCAGTGGGCGGAGCAATAGTCACTGGGGGCGGAAACAAAGTCACTGGAGGTGGAGTTTGAAAATCAGAATGTGACTGACTAGATTTACACTTAGCAAAAATGTCCTGATAATGTTTTATCTTAGAATGAAAATCATTTGGTATTGGCTGACAGAAAGAATTAGAAGAGGGGAAAAAAAAATCTTGTTCAATGATGTCATCAGAAGTGGGCGGAGTTACCTCTTCGGGAGGCGCCAATGAAATGACATCACTGTTGCAACTGTCCATGTGACTTACAGCCCAATCGGAGAATTTTTTGGCGAAGTGGTCGATGGGGTTGCCAAACATCTGAGGAGGGGGAGTTTGAGCTGCATGTAGCTTGCTTCGGTCCGGGGGAGGAGTTTGCAGGAGCGGCGCGTCTTGGCGGCGAGGGAAAGACCTCCTGGCCGGCTTCCGTCTTTGACGGCGCGCACGGTACTGCGGTGTAGCGGCGATGTCTTCCGACCAGAGGGAATCGATGGGGATAAGAGAGCCTCCAGGTCCCCACATGAGATTCGACCTCTCCTCCGTCGAATAGCGAAGAGTCTCGGCTTCCATCGCTCGCAACACCATGAGCGTACCTTCGTCCAACTCCTCGTTAGCCAGTGCGGGAGAATTGTCTTCTGCTGGCTTCGTACTGAAACGACGTGGTCGCATAATGATGCGGGTGTGGTTCTCCCAAGGATGCAGACGGCTTCGGACACAGCTCGCAGGTAGGAAAATAATTTATTGAAAATATAAATCGTACGGGGAACGAACAAAAGACGTGCAAATAGCAAAAGGCAAAAACAAAAGGACTAGCGTGGGAGCTAGCAGGCAAAATGGCATAGCGTGAAAAGCTAGCGGGAATCAAAGTTGTCGTTATCTGTTGTATGGGAACAAACTACGAAGCCAGACAGAGTGAGGCCAGAGCAAAGACTAAATAGCCCTCTGATTAGCGCCCGGGCAACAGGTGCGCGTCCCGAACACTAACCAGAGGCAGGTGCGCACAATCTGCCGTCATGGCAACAGAAACAAACTAAACTCAAGGTGCTGAAAACACGTGACACAAACATAAACAAACTCTGATCCGGGCAGCGGATCGTAACATTGTTATCTTTGAGCCCTAATCATAAAAAATGTATCTCCGTGTTATATACCTCCTTAAGTTCAGTTGCTCCAAACTCTCTATCAGTGATAAGAGCCTCGTGGGAGAGCGATCTTAATACCAACATATCCGATCAACACTGGAACTCGGCCCTGAAACTGGTTCACTCCTCCTCAATATGTGCCCGTCATAGTCTCATCCAATGCAAAGTAATCCATAAAATTCACTACACTAATTCAAAACTATCCAAAATCTACCCCACTGTTAGCAATACCTGCAATAGATGCAAACAATCTCCGGCTGATCACGTCCATATGTTCTGGTCCTGCTCTAAACTATGTTCCTTTTGGGAGGACATTTTTGACACAATCGGAAAAGCATACGGTCAAAACTTTCCTCCCAACCCATTATCAGCCATTTTTGGCGTATGCCCCGATAACATGTGCCCGGTACCACTAAAACGCGCTGTTGCTTTTACGACCCTGCTGGCCAGGCGATTGATCTTGTTTAATTGGAAGCTGGCTCGCCCCCCATCACACAGCCGTTGGATTAGAGCTGTTCTCTACAATCTAAAACTGGAAAAACTTAGGTTTTCGCTAAAAGGCTCGGTTCAAGCATTTGAAAGCTCATGGAGCCCTTTTTTGCTGTATGTCAACTCTCTTGACCTATGCCCAGACGCAGATGAGGAATAATCTCCCTTTTATTTATTAGTATTATTTTATTCTATTTTTTATTTTATTATATATTATTATTACTATTATTAATTTTTATTTTATTTTATTATTATTATTATATATATATTTTTTAAATATATATCTGTCTGTCTCTGGCCTCGTATGTGTGTGTGTGTGTGAGAATGTGTCTGTCTTTGTTGTCTTACTTGTTACATAATTGTGCCATTTGTCCCTCGTTAGTGGGACCTGAGTGGGGTGGAAGGGTGGGTGGGTGGTTTGGGTTTTAAGGGAAAGGGTGTGAATCATTTACTGACTTTAAAATTGTACTGTTTTGACTTGCACTTTTTTCTGTCTATTTGAAAATGTCAATAAAAAAAAGTTGGAGAAATAAATGAACACTGAAATTCAAGTATTTCTCTTATATATATATATATATATATATATATATATATATATATATATATATATATATATATATATATATATATATATAGCTAGAATTCACTGAAAGTCAAGTATTGCTTGGTGAATTCTAGCTGTAAATATACTCCTCCCCTCTTAACCACGCCCCCAACCACGCCCCCGCCCCAACCACGGCCCCCCCTCCCCCCTCCCGAAATCGGAGGTCTCAAGGTTGGCAAGTATGCTGAGCACTAAACTTACAAATGTATCAATAACTCAAAACACTTCGGCTACGGAGGGAAAAATGTGCTATGAACAAAAACTACCAAGTACAACAAAAGGCGCTCCAACGGAGGCGATGCTAGGAAGCTAATCTTACCTGACAAAAATTTCAAACCAAAAAACTCCCGTGGATCCAAAAAGGTACATCAAACGTGGCTATGACTGTGGATAATACTGTGGCAAAGGAACGCTGGAGGTACACACAAGAAGATACGAAACACTCTGGCACAGGACAGAAGGCGGACGAGGCATTTACACTCATGAGGGAGAGTGACACAGGTGGGCACAATCAAGCAATCAGGAAAGACATCAGACCAGTGATACAGGAGGAAGAGCAAGTGATCTGAAACGAGAGGGAGAGTTAGTATTTCAAAATAAAACAGGAAATGACAAGACAACCTGAAACAAGACAAAACCCAGACAAGACTTCACCCAGGTGTGACAGTCTGCCATGATTAAAACACACTCTGTTTCCGGAAGTAGGAAGTGTGCTGCTATGGAAACGACAGAAAAAGCGCTGAGTAAAGAAGTTTCGGTAGTGCATAAAATGACCAAAATACGGTAAATATTATACATATTGTTATGAATATGTCTGTTACTACATTATATATATACTTGCAGTGTGTGTTAAGATTGTATATATCTGCGCTCTTACTCTGTGTAGCTTTGTGGTAGAGGTTGGATGTTGTAGCGCATGTTCTCCACTTGGGGCGCTCTGGTGCTGTGTAGTGTTTAACACCGCAGCAGTTGTGTGTTCAACAGGAGAAGAAGAATAAAGTATCCTCGGTGAGAGGACGTTGATGATCGGACTCGATGAAAGTGTCGTTCATGTGCACGCATAAAGAACTCCATTAAGCTCAAACACCTTAACAGGTTATGGTGCCCAGGAACCCCAGAGATTCCAGCCAACTCAAGCAAACAAGGCCAGGTAGCGTTGAGTCGACGCACGGACAGAGAAGCCAAGAAAGTTTGCAGGTGTGGACTTGAGCTAACAGAGGAGAACTGCTTGACCAAGGATAAAGGTATTGCAAACGTGAAGTATTACACGGAGCATAAAAGTGACTTTAGCCAATAAAGTAGCGTGTACCCTCGAAGAAGAAGTAACCGCGGTAAAGTTTGAGCTAATTAGCATAGCATAGTGTTAAAGTGCGGAGCTTAAACAAATATGGCGGCTTGTACTACTGGAGCAGTATCCCCGCAACTGTACTTTGATGGATCCGAAAGCAAGTATGACCTTTGGGAAGCAAGATTTTTGGGACACTTACATATTTTAAAGTTGAAAGACACTGTTCTAAATGAACCAGTAGGAGAAGAGCAAGCAGCAGCGGACAGAATAAAGAATCCAGACTGCTATGCAGAGCTCATCAAGTTGATCGATGATTAAAGCTTGTCTTTAATAAGACATGATGCTGCATACGATGGCAGGAAAGCACTGAAAATACTGAGGGACCATTACTCAGAAAAAGCAAGCCACGAATAATCAACCTGTACACGTCCTTGACAAAACTACGGAACGCAGACAGAGAGTCAACTACGGACTACATCATCAGAGCAGAAAACCTGATTACAGCACTTCGTGATGCCGGTGAGACTCTCAGTGATAGTCTGATCATAGCCATGATTCTTGGAGGCCTACCTGACTCTTACAAGCCATTAGCTGTACATGTAATGCAAAATGAAGACAATGTGACATTTACAGATTTCAAAAGAAGATTACGTATTTACGAAGAGTCAGAGAAAATTAGTACTGCTGAGCCAACAGACAATGTGATGAAAACGTTCACAAAACAGGATAGAAATATCCAGAAGAAGTACACCAGCAGCACTAAAAGTAGAAGTGAAGATGGAGATCTGACATGTTTCAAATGTGGATTAAAAGGACACAGAGCAAGAATGTGTATCCGAAAAGTGTGGTGCAACTTTTGTAAGAGCAACACACACCAAGAAACCATATGCAAAAAGAAAGATAAACGAGACAATGTCAGAAAGGTTACGGATGAACAATCCAATGATTACCTCTTCAAAGCAGCACAAGAAGAAAGTGAGTCAGCACCCAAAATAAAGATGAAAGGCATTATGGTGGATGCAGGAGCGACATCCCACATTGTAAATGATGTAAATAACTTTACAAGCTTTGACAACACTTTTCAACCAGAGACTCATTCAGTGGAACTAGCTGATGGGACAAGATGCAGTGGAATGGCCCAAGGAAGAGGAACAGCAACGATACATCTAGTGGACAGCGATGGACGACAGCACAGAGCACAACTACGAAATGCTCTGTACATGCCCTCATATCCCCACAACATCTTTTCAGTGGCGAGAGCAGCCGACGGAGGAGCAACCATAACTTTCAAGAAAGGAGAGAGCCACATGATCACTAAAGATGGTAACAGATTTAACATAAACGAAAATGAGAAGCTATATTATCTACCAACTGTTGATGCAAATGAAGATCAGTGTAAAGTTTGTCATGACGTACAAACATGGCACGAGATTCTAGGGCACTGCAACTATGATGATGTAATCAAACTCCAAACTGTGGTCAAAGGTATGGTAATTAAGGGAAATGTTGTTAAGCCAGATCAGATGTGTGAAATATGTACAAAAGGCAAGTTTACCCAAACGAGAAATAGGGAGCTAGATGCTAAAGCAAATAAACCCCTGGAGTTAATCCATACAGACCTAGCAGGGCCAATGAAAACTGAGAGCATAGAAGGACACAAATACGCACAATGTTTCACAGATGACTATTCAGGTGCTGTATTAGTATATTTCCTTAAGTCAAAAAGTGATGCAGTAGCTGCAACAGAAAAGTTCTTAGCAGATGTAGCACCCTATGGAGATGTGAAGTGTATATGTTCAGACAACGGCACTGAGTTTACAAACAGAGAGTTCCAAATGTTACTAACAAAGAACAAAATAAGACATGAGACGTCAGCGCCTTATTCGCCACACCAAAATGGCACAGCAGAGAGAGAATGGCGAACACTGTTTGACATGGCTAGATGCTTACTAATAGAAAGCAAACTACCAAACTATTTGTGGAACTATGCCATTCAAACAGCAGCTCATGTTAGAAACAGGTGTTACAATAGACGGACAAAGAAAACAGCATATGAGTTACTTACAGGAAAAGTACCAAATGTGTCACAAATGCAAAAGTTTGGGTCTACATGTTTTAATTACAAACAAGAAAAAGGAAAACTAGACTCCAAAAGTGAGCAGGGCATTTTCATAGGATATGATAAAAACAGCCCAGCCTTCCTTGTATATTATCCAGAAATGGAAAAGGTCCAAAAGATCAGACTGGTGAGATTCGCAACCAAAACAAGTGTAGAGAGAGAGACACAAACTTTGGAGCCATACGCAGGACATGACATTGGAAACAGAGACAATGTAGTCTGTGACAGTGACCAGAAGGATGAGGACAGAGTTCAACCTGAAAACAAAACTGAGGATTTAAATGAGCAGGAAGATGTGGAACAGTCAGCGGCAAATGCCGAAACAGAAATCAGAAAGAATCCATTCAGGATAAAACAAAAGCCAGTTTATTTACAAGATTTTGAGACTGATGATTCATTGGACAGATTACAAACATGCGTTGATTTCTGTTATCGAGCAGTTTGTGACATTCCAGAAACTTATCAGGAAGCCGTGTTATCATCCAAGTCAATGCACTGGAAAAACGCCATGTATGAGGAGATGAACTCACTAGTGGAAAATGACACATTCCAGTTGACTGACTTACCACCAGGTAAGCGAGCTTTAAAAGCGAAGTGGGTTTATGCACTCAAAACAGACACAAATGGACTAGTCAAAATGTCACAAGAGAGATATGTGAAAAAGGTTTTACAAAGGTTTGATATGGAAAATTGTAAACCAAGAGAAACTCCTTGTGAACCAAAACTTGATTACGCAGAAAATGCTGAAAAGTTGAAACAACCAAGACAGTACAGAGAAGCAGTGGGAAGTTTAATTTACTTATCCACATGCACTCGACCTGACATAAGCTTTGTTGTGAGTAAACTATCTCAACACTTTAATGAACCTACTATGGAACATTGGAATACAGTGAAACATGTATTCAGATACCTAAAAGGTACATCAGAACAAGGACTTAACTTCAAGAAGAATGTAACTGAAAGACTCGGTCTGACAGTTTACTGTGATGCAAGTTGGGCATCAAATGAAACAGACAGTCGTAGCACATCAGGCTATTGTGCAACTTTGTGTGAAGGCAGTTCATTCATTTCATGGAAGACAAGAAAACAACCAACAGTAGCTCTTTCTACCTGTGAAGCAGAGTACATTTCGTTAGCTTCAGCTATACAGGAGTGTCTTTACATTGAACAGCTACTAAAAGGACTTGATAACTATCAATATGTTAAAACAAAAGTGTACGAAGATAACCAAGGTACGATTGCACTCACTAAAAATCCTGTTAACAGACAAAGATGCAAACACATTGATGTGAAATACCATTTCATAAGAGACATTGTTGCTACTGGTAGGGTATTACTGGAATATTGCCCTATAGAACAAATGGTTGCTGATATCCTGACAAAACCAGCTACTAAACAGAAGTTGAAATGTTTTTCACAGAATATGTTTGGCATTTTGGGATAAAGACTAGAAGGAGGAATCTTAACAAAACAGGATGATGGAAGATGTTCTTGAAATATTGTTTACAAATTGGTTTAACACAGTGAGCTAATAGCGAGTGGGGGTGTTAAGATTGTATATATCTGCGCTCTTACTCTGTGTAGCTTTGTGGTAGAGGTTGGATGTTGTAGTGCATGTTCTCCACTTGGGGCGCTCTGGTGCTGTGTAGTGTTTAACACCGCAGCAGTTGTGTGTTCAACAGGAGAAGAAGAATAAAGTATCCTCGGTGAGAGGACGTTGATGATCGGACTCGATGAAAGTGTCGTTCATGTGCACGCATAAAGAACTCCATTAAGCTCAAACACCTTAACAGTGTGTATATAAAACGTTGATTGAGCGTGTTGAAGTTGTTTTAGAGGGCTTTGAAGGCTTTCAACAGTGACTCTCATTAGTCACATCTTGCAAGCGTTTATGATCTTTGAAAAAAACCACACAAAAAACATGTGTTTTTGTCTCTCATAATGATTGTGAACAATAGGCTAAATTCCCCAAGTGCAGTTCCCCTTAAAGATGGTGGCATAGTTATTAATGTTGTGTATGAACAGCCAATGTGGAAAAAAAAACATTTATTATATACAAAAATATCACATTTACTTTGATAATTGAATTCCTTTGTCCTTTTTACTGAATTCTACATATACAAGTTAGTTTCGACAGTGTTTTGTCTGATCACACCTTTGCTCTTTAAAGTTCCTTGTTTAGTCCATGCCTGTAGCCACGGAACCTTAAACAAGCTGTGACTGCACAGCACTCGTTATCTCTGCCGAGGAGGTCATGTTTTTGGTCAAGTGTGTATCGATGTTTATGTCTCGAAAGGATAACTTCTGAAAAAAAAAAAACATTTCTTGCAAACATTGTGGAGGTGTGTAGCATGAGCCACAGAAACACCCTTGACTCACTCATTAAAGAGACTAATATAGATAGATAGATAGATACATAGTACTTTATTGATTCCTTCAGGAGAGTTCCCTCAGGATAATTTGAATTCCAGCAGCAGTGTACAAAATTGTAAAAAAGTAAAAAGTAAATAATGGGGGTATAAATGGAAACAAAATAGAAGAATATTACAATAGAATAAAAATAAAAAGCAACAATGAGAATAAAAATATAACAGTAAAATAAGAATATAACAAGAGAAACTAGGCAGTAGTGACCACGTTATGAAAAAGTATTGCACTGTTATTGTTTTGCATCCCCTGTCATCCTAGTACCCCCCTGCCCCCCAGAGAGGAGTTGTACAGTCTAATATATAGTATATAGAATATAGTATGCTGAGCAAAAGTAAAACTTTAACTTTGTAGGCCCGAACCCACCACAGGCGTTGCATCACAAAGGGCACCGGTCGTAAAAGAAAAAAAAAAAAAAGAAGCTAAATCACTGAAAAGAAATGGGCCGTCAGTAGCTTGATCCATAAGGGTTTGGAACTGGAGTGTTAGGGTTCAAATCCCACTGCAGACAAAAATACAGAGTGATTAGCTGTGGGAAAGATACAGTACTTGTCTGCTATGCTGATTACTTTTTCGGGGGCGGGGGGATGGAGCCTATCCCAGATTAACTTTGGCGGAAGGCAGTGTACACCCTGGGCAAGTTGCAGGGCCAATATAGATGATATTAAATATCCATCCATCCATCCATTTTCTACCGCTTATTCCCTTCGGGGTCGCAGGGGGCGCTGGAGCCAGTCTCAGCTACAATCGGGCGGAAGGTAAGGTACACCCTGGACAAGTCGCCATCTCATCGCATATCATCAACAAGAATAAATATTGCACATGCAAACGGATTGCAGTGTCTAACTATTGTTTGCAGATTATGTAACTGCTACTTAAAATAATTAACTCACAGTTACTTAAACTCAGTGGATTAAACATAATTTTGTCTTATTTTGAAAGAAAAAATGCATAAATCAAATCAAGAATACATTTAGAATGAATTAATTGCATTATAGATTTGTATTGTTATTATACTCTGTGTGTGTATGTACAGTCGTGGTCAAACGTTTACATACACTTGTAAAGAACATACTGTCATGGCTGTCTTGAGTTTCCAATAATTTGTACAACTCTTGTTTTTTTGTGATTTTTTGGAGCACATACTTGTTGGTCACAAAAAACATTCATGAAGTTTGGTTCTTTTATGAATTCATTATGGGTCTACTGAAAATGTGACCAAATCTGCTGGATCAAAAGTATACATACAGCAATGTTAATACTTGGTTACATGTCCCTTGGCAAGTTTCACTGCAAAAAGGCGCTTTTGGTAGCCATCCACAAGCTTCTGGTTGAATTTTTGACCACTCCTCTTGACAAAATTGGTGAAGTTCACCTAAATTTGTTGGTTTTCTTACAGGGACTTGTTTCTTCAGCCTTGTCCACACGTTTAACCCTTGTGTAATGTTCATATTGTTGTTACTCAGCCAGCGTTTGTGGGTCTGATGGACCCGTTGCATTTTGTGGCTTTTAATGCCTCACAATCAAACACTTTTATGTTAAAATACTGAACAGCTGTTTACCTTATCCCAATTACAAGCAGTATAAACAATAAATATGGTTAATATTTGCCTTTTACCTTTGTTAGGTCACATTTATAAGTTATTATTTAAAACATAATAAAGAAAATCAATTAAAATCAAGATATGAGTGGAAACAAATTTACAAGTGAAGCAAGGTTTTTCAAAACTACTGACTTTTATTTCTTTGAACTTGAAATTTAACCCATTCAGGTGCACAACACAAGCTGAACACATTCACAGAGTAAACATATCAGTCAAGACAACACATCAGCCCCATTGAACACATGGCCTTTAGCCACTAGCCTATACAACAAATGAGGGGCAGAGCTTTACTGTGTGTGTGTTGCAGATATACTTTTTGCACTTGATGCATGTATATTGTGTTTTCCTGTCCATCTTGGGTCCGCACACTTTGCACCGCTTCTTCTTGTTGCTGGTGTTCACAACCTAGAATAATGAAAAGATCAGGAATTTAACTAACACCTCTCTCTCTCTCTCTCTCTCTCTCTCTCTCTCTCTCTCTCTCTCTCTCTCTCTCTCTCTCTCTCTCTCTCTCTCTCTCTCTCTTTCTCTCTCAAGACATGAGTGCCAGACATGTACTGCAACAGCATCACACACTTACTTCAGGCTTTGCAGATTGTGGTTCTGTAGGTTGGGTGTACAGGGCACTAGCATTCTCCTCTTGAATCCTCCTCACAATAGCTGCAGAGGCTGGGGTTCTGGGGATATGTTTTCTTCTCTCGATTTGTGGTCTCACCAATGCCTTTCCCAGATCCTCAAGAAAGAGCCGTCTTTTTTGGAGCTTCACTCGTTTCCACTCTGGGTTCAGTGCCATCCAAATGACAAAGGCATTGTACGCTGAGGTGTCCACCATGTCAAAGAATATCACCAGTGGCCAGCGTAGAGTCCTCCGTTTGCAGCTGTAGGCCGTCACCAGATTGTCCATGTTGTCTACCCCTCCTTTTGTGGCATTATAATCCATGATGATCTCTGGTTTGTGATGTTCCTGGTCACAGATTCTTTCATCCCCGTGCAGTGTACTCATGAGTACCACATTCTTGCCTTTCTTTGGCACTTAGGATACCAGGGATGTGTCAGCCATGTATACAAACTTGGAAGACTTGACAGGCCTGTTCTTTGAAGTCAGCAGTTGAGGTGAGAGCTCTGACCTTTTTTTCCTTATTGTTCCCACCATGACCAGCTTCCTCTTCAGGAGCTCCTGTCCCAGTTTGTGCAAGGTAAAAAAATTGTCGCATGTTATGTTGTGTCCACTGAATCCCTGAGACTCAATCAGACATGTCGAGGACAACTCTCATTCCTTGTTTTTTCTCGTGAGCGCCTCCATCAGGTTTCCCTGTGTAGACTTGTAAGTTCCAAACATATGAGGAAGTGGCATCACAGGCAGCCCAGAACTTTATACCATACTTTGCAGGTTTAGATGGTATATACTGCCGAAAGAGGCAGCGGCCCCTAAATGGCATCAGCTGTTCATCAATGGTGACATTTGACCCAGGGTTGTACAGCAGGGGGAGGCGGCGCACTGTCCTGATGGTAGCTAGTTTGTCTCTCTGCCGTCAAGCTGGTCTGTCATCTCGGTTGTCAAAGCGGATAATCCTGGAAATGATGTGAAAGTTTTCCAGAGACATTGTTGCACGGAAAATTTCTCTGCCAGTTTCTGCATCCCACAGGGATTCTGCGGATTCCCCTTTGGACCTGAAAACTCCAGCAAGGATGAGAACTTTGAAGTAAGCATGTAATTGAGTTTGGTCCATTTTCCTTCCACCTCTCTCCAAAAACACTAAATAAGTGCAGTCAAGAATAATTTCCTGGGTGGAATCTGGGATGAAAAGCTCAAAAGAAGACTTGGATGTCCTGTGTGTGAGTAACTGCCATCCGTGTTGTCCCTGGTTGCATCCGTATCACATTGGCAGCCTTGCGGGGTGGCTCTTTTCTTGGGCGAGAAGACCATTCAGTTTCAGAATTTTTTGACATCCATATTTCCTCACTTGCTCCATGCTGACTGGCTTGTTCTGGGCCTGGGGCTGGCTGCTGATGGCTTGGTCTTGGGGCTGGCTGCTGACGGCCTGGTCCTGTGGATCTCTGCCAGTTTCTGCATCCCACAGGGATTCTGCGGATTCCCCTTTGGACCTGAAAACTCCAGCAAGGATGAGAACTTTGAAGTAAGCATGTAATTGAGTTTGGTCCATTTTCCTTCCACCTCTCTCCAAAAACACTAAATAAGTGCAGTCAAGAATAATTTCCTGGGTGGAATCTGGGATGAAAATCAAATAAAATCAAATCAACTTTATTTATAAAGCACATTTAAAATTTACCACAGGGGTAGCCAAAGTGCTGTACAATGAACAGGTTAAAAGATAAAACGAGTACCGAGCAAACACAACACAACACAAACAGAACACGATAAAAAATAAATAATTAAAATATAATTAATAAAAACATAAAAACAGGATCACAGCAGGTGTATTATGGGGCGCCATTGCAGGATGGATATCACTCAGTGTTAAAAGCCATGGAATAAAAGTATGTTTTTAAGAGAGATTTAAAAACAGGAAGAGAGGAGGCTTGTCTAACACTCAGGGGTAGGTCGTTCCAGAGCTTGGGATCAGCAACGGCGAAAGCTCTGTCACCTCTAAGCTTCAGCCTTGTGTCAGGGACCATCAACAGCAGCTGATCGGCTGATCTTAAGGATCGGGTGGGGCAGTAAGGCTGAAGGAGGTCGGAGAGATTGGTTGGCGCGAGGTTGTTTAGACATTTAAAAACAAATAAAAGGAGTTTAAAATGTATTCGGTAACGCACAGGGAGCCAGTGAAGGGACGCTAAAATAGGGGTGATGTGCTCACATCTGCGGGTCTGTGTTAGCAGACGAGCAGCAGAGTTCTGCACGAGCTGCAGGCGGGCGAGGGAGGCCTGGCTAATGCCTACATACAGGGCATTACAATAATCAAGACGAGTCGAGATAAAAGCGTGGATTAATTTCTCAAGATCATGTCTTGATAGAAGCGGTTTCACTTTCGCTATTTGGCGTAATTGATAAAAGCTTTTTTGAACGACGCTGCTGATTTGTTTTTCGAATTTAAAATCTGAGTCAAACTTTACCCCCAGGTTTGTGACAGAGTCGCTGAGATACGGGGTCAGAGTGCCGAGGTCAACGTTGGGGGAGGGAGAGCGACTTGGACCGAACAACATAACTTCTGTTTTATCTTCATTTAGGCTCAGGAAGTTAGCTGAAAGCCAGACTTTGATGTCGTGCAGGCAGTCAATAAGACGTTGAACCGTGTTATTTTGTGCCATGGGAAAATAAATCTGGCAATCATCGGCATAAAAATGAAATGCAATACTGTACTTCCTAAAAATAGAACCAAGGGGGAGAAGGTAAAGCGCAAATAAAATTGGGGCAAGGATTGAGCCCTGGGGGACCCCATGTGGTATAGGAGCTGTGGACGACATAAAACTGTCTACTTTTACACAAAAACTCCTGTCGGTTAGGTACGACCGGAACCAGTTGAGGGCGGCGCCCTTAATGCCCACACAGTTCTCAAGACGAGTGATTAAGGTGGCGTGGTCGACGGTGTCGAACGCAGCAGACAGATCTAAAAGCACCAGGACAACATATTTACCAGAATCAGTGGACAGGAGGATATCGTTAAAAACTTTTAGAAGCGCTGACTCTGTGCTGTGGAGGGCTTTAAAACCGGACTGGAACAGCTCAGTGATACCATTATCCTCTAAGAAGGGCAACAACTGACTGTAGACAACCTTCTCTAATATTTTGGAAATGTATGGAAGATTAGAGATAGGTCTGAAGTTAGAGAGGAGAGAGGGGTCGAGGCTGGGTTTTTTAAGTAGAGGTCGTACCACTGCATGTTTAAACTCTACTGGAACTATTCCAGAAGAGAGGCTACTATTGATAATGTTAAGGACACTTGATCCAATAGTAGCAAGTACCTCCTTAAACAGGCGAGGTGGGAGGGCATCTGCAGGAGAACCAGAGGGCTTCATATGACTAACTGTGTCACTTAAAAAAGAAAAGGACACCGGCTCAAACTGATGGAAAACAGAAGAGAAATGCAGGGGAACAGAAGGGTCATATGAAGGCTGAGATAGACTGGCTCTAGTTGACACAATTTTGTCAGTGAAAAAATGGAGACAATTTTCACAGAATTCATAAGAAGCATCAAAACCATCAGATTTGGGAGCATCAATGACAGTGTTAATAGTTTTAAACAGAACTCTGGGGTTGTTACAGTTAGAAGATATAATCTGAGATAGATATATATTAATTTCTGCTTTTACAGTCATCTGAAAGGAAAACAGGCTTTCTTTAAAAATGGCAAAGGACACATGCAGCCTGTCTTTTTTCCATTTTCTCTCTGCTCTTCTACATACGCGCCTGGCAGCCCGAGTGACGTCATTCAACCAGGGCTGAGGCGTAGCTTTAGAGCGGCGGCATTTGAAAGGCGCGATCGTGTCCAGTGTTTGTAAACAAATAGAGTTGAACCCAGAAACCAACTCTTCAGTATTCAGACACACAGATGCTGCAGAATTATCATCACAAAGAGTCGAAAAAATAGAGGAGAACCGAGCAGGAGACGAAGAATTAAACATGCAAGAGCGTTGGGGCGGTGCGCACAATTTAACTGGACACTGCGTGGCAATATCAAACAGGATCGGCATGTGATCAGAGAACACAGCGTCGCAAATGTCCAAATTAAAAACACACAAACCATACGAGAGCACTAAATCGAGTGTATGCCCGCGTTCATGTGTAGAACCACACACAGACTGTACAAAGTTAAATGAGTCGATTATATTCAGGAAGCTCCTGGAAAGCGGCTCGTCTGGACAGCAGGTGTGAATATTAAAATCACCCACAATAAGGACACGATCATATTTGGGCAGGATTTCAGCCAGAAATTCAGAAAAGTCAGTTATAAAGTCTTTGTGGTACTTGGGTGGTCGATAGATGACGGCACACAGGACGACATCAGAAAGACCCAGTTCAAACATGCACAGTTCGAAGCTTGAAAAGGAGGATTGTAGGCGGATCTGACGGCATTTAAAGTCATTTTTAAAAACGACTGCTAATCCTCCTCCTTTTCGACCGGACGGCCGTGGGGAATTAAAGTAGGGACACTCCGGAGGCAGAAGTTCATTAAGAGGGGCGGACTCACCGGCTCTCAGCCATGTCTCCGTCACACAGAGGAAGTCCAGTCCGCGGGAAGTGAAGAAATCATTCAGGATAAAAGTTTTGTTTGTCAAAGATCTTGCGTTCACAAGACCGAACCTGGCGGGGGCCAGCACGTCCAAGGCCGCAGGTGGCGGTGATCCACCCCGCGCCTCCGGGGGCGGGGACAGCAGGAGCGACGACGGCAAGCTTCTTCCTCCAAACCAACGATAGGAACCAGCCAGAAGCCGATGGGATCGAGCGAGCGTGGGTGCAGGAGGAGACCGGATACCGCACCATTCCTCCTTCGGGGAGCCACGGGAAGCCGGGCCAGGAGTGCCCTAACTTTCACCAGCTGGCCGCCACGTTTACCGCGGCGCCGGAGACGCTTCCGCCGGGGGAGAGGAGCCAGGGGGCGGGAAAGGAAGGCAGGAATCCGGCCAGGTGAAAAAGCTGACTGGGACGTCGAAAAACCAACGTCGAAGTTGATCATATCAGTGGGAGAGGGGCAAAGATCCAACAGTGTTTGGCGGTCATACACAAGCAGTGAGCTGACAGAGACGAAAATAGACGCAAAAAACACAAAAACGAACAGAGCTGACAGCGAGAGACGGCAGGCCAAAGCACATACTGGCGCCATCTTGCATCGGGGCGTGGTCTCAGGATCTCAAATGTGACTGTGTGTGAAAATGTGAAAAGCTCAAAAGAAGACTTGGATGTCCTGTGTGTGAGTAACTGCCATCCGTGTTGTCCCTGGTTGCATCCGTATCACATTGGCAGCCTTGCGGGGTGGCTCTTTTCTTGGGCGAGAAGACCATTCAATTTCAGAATTTTTTGACATCCATATTTCCTCACTTTCTCCATGCTGACTGGCTTGTTCTGGGCCTGGGGCTGGCTGCTGATGGCTTGGTCTTGGGGCTGGCTGCTGACGGCCTGGTCCTGTGGATCGTCTTTGTTTTGGAACTGGCTGATGCTCAATCTCATCATCTTCTTCAGAGTCACTGTCAGACTCTGAATTTTCAGAAATGTGATCCTCAAATTCTGAAACCTCTTCTTCTGAATCCTCTCCCTCTACATCAGTGGTTCTCAAACTTTTTTTGTCATCCCCCACTTTGGACAAGGGGGAGTTTTCAAGCCCCACCTGCCCCCATCACCCCAACAGAACGCTAATGCCAAGCTTAACATGTTCAAATTTATTGGACATCAAGTAACATCAAGTTGTATACATTCAAACTCAATAACATAACATAACATCAAGTTCAATAATAAATAAGATAACTGTGCAGCTGTGGTATAACTTGCATCAAGTTCAATAATAAATAAAATAACTAAGCATGACTGACACCAGGTCTATTGCAGCGGGGAGAATGAGCTGCTCAGCAATTGTGTGAGGTGTCATGTACTGTTTTGTCATGTCCGAGCCACCGTAGCATGTGTTCAGTGTGTGACGTCACGGGAGGGAGGGAGAGTTTGGACTCTCGAAGTTGTTAATAAACGGGAGCGATCCGAGGCATTGAGTTGAAACGTGTTGCCTGATTATTATTAAATTAAGACACCTAAATAAGCACATAGGTGAAACCGAGGACATAACATGTGTTTTTTTGCATTGTGCAATTCTGTATGCAACTCTATATGAAGCCATTTGAGCGTTACTGTTTACTGATGCAGCTTTTACCAGGCGCTTCTCCTGTTGACGGTACTCTGTCAGTTTTCTTTGAAAGAAATCAAGTGGCTTATTGACGTGATTGGGGTGTGTGGTCTCGAGGTGTCTCTTTAATTTGTTGGGTCTCATGCTGTCTGCTGCTAGCGCTTTTAGACACAGAACACACAGGGGTCTCTCCTCTGCCTCCACCACCACTGCCGTGAATCCAAGAGCAAGATACCCTTCATCATATTTTCTTTTCGGTTGGCTTTATGGTTGATTAGGCCCGTCAGATTTTTGTTTTTCTGCAGGCTCTGGCTCTGGTTCGACGACCTTTGAGGTGCCAGTCACAAATGTATCCATTTTGTGTAATTGTGGTCCACACATTAGCCTGCTACCCATCCGCGCGAAAGTTTGATCCGCTTAGCCCCGCCCCCATTAGTTACTGTTGCTATGTCTGTCAAACTTTCGCTCCTACCGAAAAATTTAAAGCCTACAGGAAAAATAAGTCATTTACATTTATTTATATAGCGGATTCCACAGACAGAATCACAAAGTGATTTACAGTGTGTATAGAAAATGAAAGCATAGTAAAAAAAAAAAATCTAAGAATATAATTTTTTTTTAAATAATTAAAGTGAAATGTCCTCCCGTTCCTCGCGCCCCACCTGTCATGTCTCTATTCCCCACCAGTGGGGCGCGCCCCACACTTTGAGAAACGCTGCTCTACATCATCATCAAAAACTTCTCTCTCTTCCAAAATCAATTCCAGGGCCCTCTGCACAGAGTACCTTTTGGCCATCTTGATCGGTTGTGATAAGAAACCACACTGACAAAGCTATAATTATAGTGTCCCGCCTCCAATTTGTAGCAGAAAGAGTTTAAGAAAATAAAGATTCCCGCAAGACAGAGGGTCAAATGTGCAAGAAAATGAAAGCAGACAGTGTTGACAAACAATGTTGCAACCTTGTGTAGGAACTGCTTCTTTTGTGTTTCTGCACCTGCGGTTCCCACACAAGGTTGCAACATTGTTTGTCAACACTGTCTGCTCGCATTTTCTCGCACATATGACCCTCTGGTTTTCTGTGTACCTACACCCTGTCCTCCTGTCTAGGCCTGCTGTGTGTGCGTGTGTGTGTGTGTGTGTGTGTGTGTGTGTGTGTGTGTGTGCATGTGGTACACAGAACATCATTTTCCACACTTCTATTAGCCCCGGGTCCAGTGGACCCAGACATCTTATATGTAACAGAAATGTGTAGGGGTGGTGTATGGTGTCACACCATACACCACCCCTTTAATGACCACACACCATTGGTGTGTGGTCATTAAAGATGTATTCTGATATATGTTCTTCACAGAAAATGAGCCAAAGTCAGTGAGTCTCAGTTTGAAAAATGTATTAATTATATCATTGTTCTTTTAATAAAAAATGAAAACGGGTCCCACAGACCCACACACCACACAAGGGTTTAGTCTGGACTTTGGGAAGGCCATTCTAAAACCTTAATTCTAGCCTGATTTAGCCATTCCTTTACCACTTTTGACGTGTGTTTGGGGTCATTGTCCTGTTGGAACACCCAACTGAGCCCAAGACCCAACCTCTGGGCTGATAATTTTAGGTTGTCCTGAAGAATTTGGAGGTAATCCTCCTTTTTCATTGTCCCATTTACTCTCTGTAAAGCACCAGTTCCATTGGCAGCCAAACAGGCCCAGAGTATAATACTACCACCACCATGCTTGACGGTAGGTATGGGGTTCCTGGGATTAAAGGCCTCACCTTTTCTCCTCCAAACATATTGCTGGGTATCGTGGCCAAACAGTTAAATTTTTGTTTCATCTGACATTACATGGACAAAGATAAGACCTTCTGGAGGAAAGTTCTGTGGTCAGAAGAAACAAAAGTGTAGCTGTTTGGCCACAGTACCCAGCAATGTGTTTGGAGGAGAAAAGGTGAGGCCTTTAATCCCAGTAACACCATTCCTACCGCCAAGCATGGTGGTGGTAGTATTATGCTCTTATTATGAACGTATACTAATCAAGTGACTAGTATATGATCTCCCTTTAATTTTTTAAGGATGATATGGATGACCCAGACCTGGAGGATGCAGCAGTGGTCCTCCTGACAATCGTCAGTGACGATGCCACGAGTCCAGTTAACTACGACCCAGTGAAAATTTCTGTCGTCCTAGAGGGGGATGTGGTGGTCGACCTCCCCAGGTTTCCTGATCCCTTCCTGGTAATGTTCGGCCTCATCTATGCTTTACATCTCAATTATCCCAAATGACAATTACACAAGGCGAATCAGTAAAGAATCTGGGTATTATCTTCGACCCAACTCTCTCCTTTGAATCACACATTAAGAGTGTTACTAAAACGCCCTTCTTTCATCTCCGTAATATCGCTAAAATGTGTTCTATTTTATCCACTAGCGACGCTGAGATCATTATTCATGCGTTCGTTACGTCTCGTCTCGACTACTGTAACGTATTATTTTCGGGTCTCCCTATGTCTAGCATTAAAAAATTACAGTTGGTACAAAATGCGGCTGCTAGACTTTTGACAAGAACAAGAAAGTTTGATCATATTACGCCTATACTGGCTCACCTGCACTGGCTTCCTGTGGTCTTAAGATGTGACTTTAAGGTTTTACTACTTACGTATAAAATACTACACGGTCTAGCTCCGTCCTATCTTGTCGATTGCATTGTACCATATGTCCCGGCAAGAAATCTGCGTTCAAAGAACTCCGGCTTATTAGTGATTCCCAGAGCCCAAAAAAAGTCTGCGTGCTATAGAGCGTTTTCTATTCGGGCTCCAGTACTATGGAATGCCCTCCCGGTAACAATTAGAGATGCTACCTCAGTAGAAGCATTTAAGTCCCATCTTAAAACTCATTTGTATACTCTAGCCTTTAAATAGCCCCCCTGTTAGACCAGTTGATCTGCCGTTTCTTTTCTTTTCTCCTCTGCTCCCCTTTTCCTTGAGGGGGGGGGGGGGGGGGGGGCACAGGTCCGGTGGCAATGGATGAAGTGCTGGCTGTCCACAGTCGGGACCCGGGGTGGACCGCTCGCCTGTGCATCAGCTGGGAACATCTCTGCGCTGCTGACCCGTCTCCGCTCGGGATGGTGTCCTGCTGGCCCCACTATGGACTGGACTCTTACTATTATGTTGGATCCACTATGGACTGGACTCTCACAATATTATGTCAGACCCACTCGACATCCATTGCTTTCGGTCTCCCCTAGGGGGGGGGGGGTTACCCACATATGCGGTCCTCTCCAAGGTTTCTCATAGTCATTCACATCGACGTCCCACTGGGGTGAGTTTTTCCTTGCCCGTATGTGGGCTTTGTACCGAGGATGTCGTTGTGGCTTGTGCAGCCCTTTGAGACACTTGTGATTTAGGGCTATATAAATAAAGATTGATTGATTGATTGATGACTAACCAACACATTGGAGTTCACACAGAAAATCTTACTTGGTCTTGATGACTCTAAACTGTCACCCAAGCTGCAGAGTCTCAAAAATGACATGATGTCACATGTGTAACTCAAGCTCCAAAAAGCAGGTGGATTCAGATGGCTCACTCTGTTAGAGCTTAGTCGACAACGAGAATGTAATTGACTCATTTGACTACTGTTCAACTGTTGATGTTAAAGTCGCTGCTCTACTCAACTGGTTTTAAGATAAATGGCACAAAGTACACACTGTTTTTGTACTTGTTAGTGGTTAGTGTAATTCATATTTCATTGATGTTAAACTGATATGCACCCTGAAGTTGCTTTAAACCAAATAGCCAAAGGAAGGCTACACACTGCCTTTGTACATGTTATTTTACAGTTTTGGCGGGTTTTTTTTTATCAGATTTAGTTGTGAATGTGTGTGTGAATGTTGTCTATCTGTGTTGGCCCTGCGATGAGGTGGCGACTTGTCCAGGGTGTACCCCGCCTTCCGCCCGAATGCAGCTGAGATAGGATCCAGAACCCTCCGCGACCCCGAAAGGGACAAGCGGCAGAAAATAGATGGATGGATGGATAGTAGTGAAGAATTTATAAGCTATTTGTTTATATGTTGCTGCACTGCAATTTTACAACGAGATGGCCCAAAGTGTTAACATGACTTTCGCCAGATCCTTGTAGTTCGCTGAGCTCCACACAAAGATCTGGGCTCGAAGGCATTGCAAACTCCTTCAAGATAGCAAAAAATAATGAACCAATCAAGTTCGCCGGGCGGGATTTCATAGATGTGACGTAGCGCCGAAGCGACTGTTTGATTCAAACAACAATGGCGGCACACAGCCCTCGCTGCTATTGCAACTGTGTTTGTCGAATCTGTCGAATATTAATTATTTAAAAGATGGACAGAGAACTTTTCGCTCAGTCGTTATCCAATATGTTGGCTGTTCTTTTTTGGATTTCCCAGCGTCGCTCTCATCAGCGTCACAGGTTGATTTCGATGTGAGTGGTTGAAGTAGCACGTCATTCAAGATAACGGACAAGTGGTTTATCCAATCAAATACAATGATTTTTTTTTTTACAAGGCCCGCCTTCTGAAATACATCTCCTATTGAGAACTCCCATATCCTTGTGTGGAGCTCAGCGAACTACAAGGATCTGGCGAGAGTCAGGTTACCAAGGTGTGCCTTTGTAATTGTTTCTTGAATATTCTGAGTAGCATGTACTGAAAGTTTAATTCAATTATACAAACCCCGTTTCCATATGAGTTGGGAAATTGTGTTAGATGTAAATATAAACGGAATACAATGATTTGCAAATCCTTTTCAACCCATATTCAATTGAATGCACCACAAAGACAAACTCATAAACTTTATTTATTTTTGCAAATAATAATTAACTTAGAATTTCATGGCTGCAACACGTGCCAAAGTAGTTGGGAAAGGGCATGTTCACCACTGTGTTACATGGCCTTTCTTTTTAACAACACTCAGTAAACGTTTGGGAACTGAGGAGACACATTTTTCAAGCTTCTCAGGTGGAATTATTTCCCATTCTTGCTTGATGTACAGCTTAAGTTGTTCAACAGTCCGGGGGTCGCCGTTGTGGTATTTTAGACTTCATAATGCGCCACACATTTTCAATGGGAGACAGGTCTGGACTACAGGCCGGCTAGTCTAGTACCCACACTCTTTTACTATGAAGCCATGTTGATGTAACACGTGGCTTGGCATTGTCTCGCTGAAATAAGCAGGGGCGTCCATGGTAACGTTGCTTGGATGGCAACATATGTTGCTCTAAAAGCTGTATGTACCTTTCAGCATTAATGGTGCCTTCACAGATGTGTAAGTTACCCATGTCTTGGGCACTAATACACCCCCATACCATCACAGATGCTGGCTTTTCAACTTTGCGCCTATAACAATCCGGATGGTTCTTTTCCTCTTTGGTCCGGAGGACACGACGTCCACAGTTTCCAAAAACAATTTGAAATGTGGACTCGTTAGACCACAGATAACTTTTCCACTTTGTATCAGTCCATCTTAGATAAGCTCAGCCCCAGCGAAGCTGACGGCTTTTCTGGGTGTTGTTGATAAACGGTTTTTGCCTTGCATAGGAGAGATTTAACTTGCACTTACAGATGTAGCGTCCAACTGTAGTTACTGACAGTGGGTTTCTGAAGTGTTCCTGAGCCCATGTGGTGATATCCTTTACACACTGATGTCGCTTGTTGATGCAGTACAGCCTGAGGGATTGAAGGTCACAGGCTTAGCTGCTTACGTGCAGTGATTTCTCCAGATTCTCTGAACCCTTTGATGATATTACGGACCGTAGATGGTGAAATCCCTAAATTCCTTGCAATAACTGGTTGAGAAAGGTTTTTCTTAAACTGTTCAACAATTTACTCAGGCATTTGTTGACAAAGTGGTGACCCTCGCCCCATCCTTGTTTGTGAATGACTGAGCATTTCACGGAATCTACTTTTATACCCAATCATGGCACCCACCTGTTCCCAATGTGCCTGTTCACCTGTGGAATGTTCCAAATAAGTGTTTGATGAGCATTCCTCAACTTTATCAGTATTTATTGCCACCTTTCCCAACTTCTTTGTCACGTGTTGCTGGCATCAAATTCTAAAGTTAATGATTATTTGCAAAAAAACCATCAAATATGTTATCTTTGTAGCATATTCAACTGAATATGGGTTGAAAATGTTTTGCAAATCATTGTATTCCGTTTATATTTACAGCTAACACAATTTCCCAACTTATATGGAAACGGGGTTTGTAATTTAAAAGTACATTTAACATAAACTCCGAATATTTACGATCTGATATACTCAAATATTTGAGTTTATGTTTTAAAAAAATATGTGGCAATTGATAGCCTCACTTTTTTTTAGTTCTGCTTACTTACTCGGGTTTACAGTGTGCAAGCAGCAAATGTTGTGAATGAGATTCTGTAAATGTTCACGCGTGTTTTAGCTTTTCTAAAAGTAAATGTATACTACACACATGTTATTGTTTTTTATATATATTATATAATGTAATATTAATTGTTAACTATCATATTAATTACACAATATATTATAGTATTATATGTAACAAATATTATTAAGGTACATTTTAACTGATTGGCTTTGAGTGTAATATACCATGCATCCATATCATTACAAGTCTGTTACATGTCAACTATTTTTGCCCCAAATGTAATCAAAGGTTAATTAGTAAATCGTTTATTCATATACAGCTTGTGTGATCAAGTGTAGTGCCTTATACAGTAGAAGTGGGTCATCCATAAAGTGAAAATGCAGATTAAAAATCCTCCCACTGTAAGTCCCAGTAGTATCGCAGATGCTTGTTTTCATGGCAGCATTGCTTACTGAGGACGTCATCCACGCAACAACAAAGCCTGCCTCGCACATCTAACGGACACAGAAAAGCCATGTTGTGAAAGCACAATGCCTTACCACCTGAACCTGGTGCACAATAGAGGAAACAATACCGTACATCCAAGAGTTATGCCTATTTTTTCTTTTTCATTTGTGAACGAGAGATAAGTTTTGAAAGGGATCTTTACACTATGCCTTGATATAAGTTAGGGGTCTATAGATTTATACATCCAAACCAACAAGCTGACCCCAAATGACTTCTCCCCCAAGCACGTCAGAGCTTATCTTCCTGTCACTCACACATACCAGCAATATACAGTACATGTTGCTAATTTACTAGCATAGAAAAAAACATTTATTTTTAAAAATCATCTTTAAATATTGTTTTCAAAAATGTTTTTATACAGGAGGAATCGTCTTGCATTCAGGCTAGTCTAATTTCCAGGCAAATACAGGAGCAGCAGTGCGATCTTCTAAGACGCACATTTTTACATATTTTTACATACCCTCCCTTTTGTCTTCATAATGTGTTGTTGTGGGCCATGTTTAATTTAATTTTGGATGCTCTAATAAGGCAAAAAAAAAAGCAAAAACTTCCCGAGCATTTAATTTGTCTTTTAGTCTTTAATTTCACTCCTAAAATCAACAAATGTTTTCACAATATTCTGATTTATTGGGATAGACATGTGTGTTTGTGTGTATAGATATATATATTTTCTTAATATATATATATATATATATAGTATATGTGCCTGTACAGTATATAAATATACAGTAAAATAAGACATTACCAGAATCTGATAGAAAAATTTCGATTGAATATCACTGAACAAAATAATGAGGGTGCTGGATATCACAGCCATCAATAGAACATAAAGGATTTTAATGCATGTTATCTTTTGAGAAGTCCCACTTACTAGGAGGTCATACTCAGCCATCTCAATCTATTGGTTTCTTTTGTGTTGAGAAAAGCTAATCTTATTATGCATAAACGTTAGAGATTTATCGGCCGATATCATCGGCCGATAAATGCTTTAAAATGTAATATCGAAAATTATCGGTATCGGTTGTTTTTTTATCGGTATCTTTATTTTATTTTATTAATATTTTTATCAAATCTACATAAAAAACACAAGATACACTTACAATTAATGCACCAACCCAAAAAAAAACCTCCCTCGCCCATTTACACTCATTCACACAAAAGGGTTGTTTCTTTCTGTTATTAATATTCTGGTTCCTACATTCCACAATATCAATACAGTCTGCAAGGTATACAGTCTGTAAGCACACATGATTGTGCGTGCTGCTGGTCCACTAATAGTACTAACCTTTAACAATTAATTTTACTCATTTTCATTAATTACTAGTTTCTATGTAACTGTTTTTATATTGTTTTACTTTCTTTTTCTATTCAAGAAAATGTTTTTAATTTATTTATCTTATTTTATTTTATTAATTTAAAAAAAAAAAGGACCGTATCTTCACCATTCCTGGTTGTCCAAATTACCGGTAGGCATAATAATGTGTTAATTCCACGACTGTATATATCGGTATCGGTTGATATCGGTATCGGTAATTAAGAGTTGGACAACATCGGAATATCGGATATCGGCAAAAAAGCCATTATCGGACATCCCTAATAAACGTACAATTAAACAAAATTGACTAAATAAAATGATAGAACTCATAGATGTATATTAATATTTTGTTCGTTAACAGACGGAAATCACCTCATTTTTTTCGTAGTGTAAAACAGCAGAGAAGGGACAAAGAACTGGCATTCTCTCTCACTCACACACACACACACACACACACACAAACACGCACGTGCAGTCATCCACACACATGCTACTACTGTATATGCATGCAAAGTACTCCTGCATAATGCATTAATAAAGCACATGCATTTTGTATCACATCATACCAGAAATGTGAGACACCTGATAACAACTTGTCTTTTCATTCCACATATAGTTTTTTCGATTGTTTACAAAAAATTTTTTTATTACCATTTCTATTTCACAATTCTTTACAAAGTGGTCCAATGCCCAGAGTCTGTATGTTAAATCCCTGGTTACTGCTCAAGTCCTGGGAAAGTATCCTTGAGCAACATACATAGTTGCTCCTGATTATGGGCCTGATCTGCTAAAGGTGTGTGTGTACTAAATCTAGGGTTCGTACGGGGGCTTAAAAACCTTGAAAATGCTTGGATTTTAATGTTGTGTTTTCAAGGTTTGAAAAATGCTTCAATTTTGGGTGAAGTGCTTGTAAATTCTTGGAAATGTTTATCATATTTCTCGGCAGTCTGACTCAATAGGCTAATTATAAAATGGAAAAAAAATAAATTAAGTTTCCTTAAAAATGAGAGCTACATGCTTGATCTGTTGGCTTTGCACGAGCCCTTACATTAGGTTGTTGTCATGCCAGAGTCGTATATACGGCTCTGTGTCGCCCCCAAGAGGACAGTGGTGCATCGGTCCATCATGCCGGGAGGTGGTCGTTTTAATGACCACTGGATGGAAAATGACAAATACAAACTTTGGATAAAACGTGGACAAAATCCACTTGTAGCCTGCTGCAAAGTATGCAAAAGGGAGTTTTTATACAACATGGTTCAATGTATTTTTTGCTCCATTATTTTGGTTATCTACTTAACTTGTCTGACTCAGTTAAAGTAAACAAGTTACATTTTGTCGTTTTGGTCAATTGCATTCAAATGGTTACATTATTGGACTTGTTTGTATTGTGAATGTCATGTAATGTATAATTTGGAACCTTATTCACAACTTAGAGCTGAGTTAATATGAATGATTTAGTCGTTTTTACACAACATGGTTGTATGCATTTCTTGCGCTATTATTTTCGTTGTCTACTTAACTTGTCTGGCTACCTCAGTGAAAGCAAAACAAGTTAACTTTTGTATTTTTGTGAATTTGTTATGATAGCCACAGTATAAGGCTGGATATGCTTAATGAAAGGTGACTGAGATGTTGTGAAAAAAACAAAATATTTTCCTTTAATTTATTATCCTAATATTAATGTGGAACAGTTTTGCTAATAAATTGACATTATGAGGGTGCTTGTATTTATATCACAGCCCCGCTGCCTTGTGGGTTAGTCTGGGAAGACAAAAGGCTAGGGGAGCACACCCTGAGAGAAAAGCAAGTAACGTTGGAGTCTGCGTGTCCCCCTCTTCAAAACAGACCTCAACGGCGGAGTGGGCGAATGATGGTTGTAGAGAACCTCCACAACGGTCACAAAGGCGGAAGAAGGCTGCAGCAAAGATGGGCCCCCAATTGTCTTGGTCTCCATGCCATTGGACCCTGGCCTTCTCTTTGCCAAGGACAGTGTGGCGACTGTCTGTGCACCAGTTTCCCCACTTTAAAGGATACTCCTGAAGGACCCATCAACCAACAGGAGGACAATCATACTCGCTTCGAGTGATCACAGATGATGATGATGATTTATATCACATTATGCAGTTTACAAGCACAAATACGGTGTGAATCAATCCGTGCTGTTCGATGTCATTGAGTGCTGTAAGTAAGAAAACATTTGAAAAACAACACAAGTGGAGACACGTTTGCAAACACCAATGATAAATAAATGATAAATGGGTTATACTTGTATAGCGCTTTTCTACCTTCAAGGTACTCAAAGCGCTTTGACACTACTTCCACATTTACCCATTCACACACACATTCACACACTGATGGAGGGAGCTGCCATGCAAGGCGCTAACCAGCACCCATCAGGAGCAAGGGTGAAGTGTCTTGCTCAGGACACAACGGACATGACGAGGTTGGTACTAGGTGGGGATTGAACCAGGGACCCTTGGGTCGCGCACGGCCATTCTTCCACTGCGCCACGCCGTCCCTATGACATTGAATAGTCTACAGAAACACTGCTTCATTTTCTATGCCCCATTCAGTTAATTATAAATGCTGGTTCAATGTTAGGCTTAGGTTTTAGCAGATGTTCCCTATTTTTCCTACAGACAGCATTTGGTGACCTCAAACAACAAGGCTACGGATTGATTCACACTGGTTTTCGTCTTTTGAAGGGTACTGGAAAAACTGTAAAATGTATCTTGAAAGTCCTTAAAAAGTGCTAGAATTTGGCCATTCCAAAGGTTTACGAACCCTGTAAATCACATGCAAACTTACTTGAAAATCTTATTTGAATTAGGCCGTCTGCACCACTTTTCAATTGTACACAGTCTTAGTTGATCACATGCAACCCACCCACTAATAGTAGACGCAATTTTATAGTTTGCACACGCTGTTTAGGGTGTGGTATTTGGATCTTAGTAGATCAGTCCCTATGTCTCATGAACAGAGAGAGCCCCCTAGTGTGTAGGACCCCACGAACCATAGTTTTGTGTGAAAAAGCGCATGTAAAATGTCAATTATTGAGTAACAGGGCGAAATATTACCACAAATGGATTCTAGAGCCTCTTCCTGCTCCGCCACTTAAAATAATATATTGGTACATTTCACCAAATATTCACAGTTCTCTGTGGTGTAGATTGTTAGTGCTGGGCTTGCAAGCAGCGGGACTGGCTGGGTAGATATCAGCAAAACATGTGATTATTTTTTTTGTCATTGTTGTTTTGTCAAAGTTTATTTCCCATTAATTAATTTCAGTAGAAAATATGCTTCAAATTAAATTCAAATTTGTTTAAAAATAAGTGTGAAAAATGTTTGTAATGGGGGGACTCAAAATAAAATACTGCTAATGGCCCCGGTTTAGCCAACAGCAGATGTGATCAACAGTGAAGTGAAGTGAATTATATTTATATAGCGCTTTTCTCTAGTGACTCAAAGCGCTTTACATAGTGAAACCCAATATCTAAGATACATTGAAACCAGTGTGGGTGGCACTGGGAGCAGGCGGGTAAAGTGTCTTGCCCAAGGACACAACGGCACTGACTAGGATGGCGGAAGCTGGAATCGAACCTGGAACCCTCAAGTTGCTGGCACGGCCACTCTACCAACCGAGCTATACCGTCCCAACAGTGTGTGAATAAATTGTTCACTTATCATACAACAGCATGTGTGCATGTTTTTGCGGAAAATTCCCTTCAATGCCTCCTTGATTTCGTAATCGTTTTCATCTTGGAACCACATGTTCCCAGCTCATGTTCAAAGTCAAAGTCAGCTTTGTTGTCAATTTTTCAAATGTGCAAGACATACAAGGAATCGAAATTGCGTTTCTCACTATCTCGTGCGTAGACTAGACAAGACACAAATGGTAAAGTGACACAACGTAAATATCTCTAACTACTATAGTAACAACAAAACAATACAATGATAACTACAACAATAATAATAAAGGTGCATATGGTGGCATAATACTCTTACTGGTCTTGAAAAAGATATGTTTCAAGTGTAAACTAGTATTTGACACATGCCTCTAGGCAGGAAGAGTAGTGGATGAGTGTAAACATGTTGCCTTTCCTTGATGAGAAATCCTCTCATCATGTCCACAATCAGCTCGAAACTGACAAGCAGCACCCTCAGACATATTTTTTCTCCTCGTTGAGTCGCAAAAAACATCACAATCGCATCTCAAAGCGTGGTTGATGGGTCACCATTACTTCAACCTCTGCATCAGTATTCTGGAAACTCTCCCAGGCCACAACCTGCAGAACTAGTCTCATGAGATGTCACACAAGAGCTATACATCATATAGAGTAAAGGCTTTCTGTTCTCAAAAGGTTAGACGAAACACAAATCCAATTAATCCATTCCAGACACCCAAACATATTAACACAAAACATAATTTATGGAAAATAAATGTACTTTTACACGTGGAAAAAAAAATGCTAAACCCATATATGTGAGGAATTGAACATTCCACATCACTTCCTCCTTTATTGATTGTTGTCGGTGGTGAGCAGAGTAGGAGGAAGGCAGAGAAGAGCCACACGGACGACAACTGTATTGATTTTAAAAGTGATTCTCACCTTCTTTATCAAAGTGCTGGTATTTGCAACATTCTTTGGACACTTGGTGGTTTGTTTTTGACTTGTGGTGTAACTAAATTAGTTAGCAAAGAACTCCAAAGCCAACCAGTAATGACATGGTATGGCATTATATTTGTCTTAATGTTGAAGTCGCAAAGGCAGATTTTGAGGACAGAAACAATTATTTTGCAAGCACAGACATATAAATGTATTTTGTGCACAATAAAAGTGTTTGCTATTATCCATAATAACACTTAGTAATTAGTGCTGTCTGCGGTCAGACGGATGCGCTCTCTCGTGCCCTCTCTCTTCCGCTCTCTCAACCACACCCTTCTGGGCATTCAACTTTTTTTCTACACTCGCTCAGATTTCTGCTCTGCGCTCGCACAAGTTCAGACACGCAGTGTTATATCAATCAACCAATCAAAGTTTATTTATATAGCCCTTAATTAAATCACCAAATGATTCCCGGGCAGGGACACCGCTGCTGCTTACTGCTCCCCTCACCTCCCAGGGGGTGTACATGGAGATGGGTCCAATGCAGAGGATAATTTCAGCACACCTAGTGTGTGTGTGACTATCGTTGGGACTTTAAAGGCCTACTGAAACCCACTACTACCGACCACGCAGTCTGATAGTTTATATATCAATGATGAAATCTTAATATTGCAACACATGCCAATACTTACTAAAGTGCAATTTTAAATTTCGCGTGAAATATCCTGCTGAAAATGTCTCGGTATGATGACGTCAGCGCGTGACGTCACGGATTGTGGAGGACATTTTGGGACAGCATGGTGGCCAGCTATTAAGTCGTCTGTTTTCATTGCAAAATTCCACAGTATTCTGGACATCTGTGTTGGTGAATCTTTTGCAATTTGTTCAATGAACAATGGAGACAGCAAAGAAGAAAGCTGTAGGAGGGAAGCGGTGTATTGCGGCCGACTGCAGCAACACAAACACAGCCGGTGTTTCATTGTTTACATTCCCGGAAGATGACAGTGAAGCTTTACCATTGGCCTGTGGAGAACTGGGACAACAGAGACTCTTACCAGGAGGACTTTGAGTTGGATATGCAGACGCGGTACCGTGAGTACGCATGCAGCTGCGGCTTCCAAACATTTGATCGCTTGCCAGTACGTGCGTGCCGCTATGTGCATGTCACGTACGTAACTTTGGGGACTTTGGGGAAATATATGTGCTGTATGAACTTTGGGGAGGTGAACGGTACTTTGGGCTGTGTGATTGAGTGTGTTGTGCAGGTGTTTGAGTTGTATTAGTGGGTTATATGGACGGGAGGGGGGAGGTGTTTGTTATGCGGGATTAATTTGTGGCATTTTAAATATAAGCCTGGTTGTGTTGTGGCTAATAGAGTATATATATGTCTTGTATTTATTTACTGTTTTAGTCATTCCCAGCTGAATATCAGGTCCCACCCGCCTCTCACAGCATCTTCCCTATCTGAATCGCTCCCACTGCCCTCTCGTCCTTCACTCTCACTTTCCTCATCCACGAATCTTTCATCCTCGCTCAAATTAATGGGGAAATCGTCGCTTTCTCGGTCCGAATCGCTCTCGCTGCTGGTGGCCATGATTGTAAACAATGTGCAGATGTGAGGAGCTCCACAACCTGTGACGTCATGCTACTCGTCTGCTACTTCCGGTACAGGCAAGGCTTTTTTATTAGCGACCAAAAGTTGCGAACTTTATCGTTGATGTTCTCTACTAAATCCTTTCATCAAAAATATGGCAATATCGCGAAATGATCAAATATGACACATAGAATGGACCTGCTATCCCCGTTTAAATAAGAAAATCACATTTCAGTAGGCCTTTAACTTTAGTCACAAGTGTCTCAAAGCGTTGCACAAGCCACAACAACACCCTCGGCTCAGATCCCACATCAGGGCGAGAAAAAACTCAACACAATGGGATACAATGACAAACCTTGGAGAAGACTGCAGAAGTGGGACCCCACCACCCCCTGGGCGACCGGTGCAATGGACGTCGAGTGGATCTAGTTAATACATATTTGTGTAAAAAAGGCAACCAATCAGAGAACTGGACAAATGTACTCTCATTGACTGGTCTTCAAAGAGATCGCTCTGAAAAACTATTTTCAACATGGCGACGGAAAGAATAGATTTATTCATTCATTTAAAACATCTAAAACCAGACATGTAACACTGGGGTGACAGTAGTGATATAAATACGTGTTAAAGAACGAGACCTCGACTATCAGAATGTCGAGCGACCTCCGTGCTCTTCGCTGCTCTCTTTACCCTAAAAGAGACCATCCTATTTGGCCATTGCAGACGGCTCCCTGCACGGAGCATTTTCAATGTTTAGAAGTAAAAGCCTTACATCTTTTTCTTTGAATTTTTACACCTAAATAGCTTGATTCATGTCTGTTTATGTCTTACTAATGTGTGACTCTAATAGTTGCTATTTTTTTAACTATATTTACGATTTAAATCATAATAGTTGTTCGTAGACGCTATACATTTTTATTTCACTTAACATGTATGTGTTTAAACCACTGGTAGTCTGAGCTTGTGTTTAGGACAATCAAGGAGGAAATGGACTCTCAAGACAATTTAAAAGACAACAGAGCAAAAAGAAATGGATGTAACAATGCGCAGCTTTGGCTGATCATCTGAAAGCTTTTTTCACTGTATAAATAAACAAAGTGCTGAGACTAATCAAATCAAATCAAATCAACTTTATTTATAACTACTGCTGTTGTGATTCATTTCTTGCTTCAATTGCAACCATTCCAAAATAGGGGAATATATTCAGTTATTACAAATAAAATTCCACTTAATATTTACAAGTACAGTTGAAAGTACAAACCTTTATAACGAGTTTGAAAAAAAATCAACTTTAGAATTATTTAAAAATATTACTCTGGTCTTTTGCAGAAGACATTAATATTCCGTATTATTTTAAAACATCCATTTTCTACTGCTTGTCCCTCTCGACGTAGCGGGGGTGGCTGGAGGCCTATCCCAGCTGCACTTGGGCGGAAAAGTCGCCACCTCATCACAGGGGCAACACAGGTAGGCAGACAACATTTTACCTAAACACGAACTAATCAAGCGATCATCATATAACAAATTCTCCATAAACTAATCAATAACTATTAGCTTTGTAAAGAGAATCCCAGTACTACGATACAGTTAATAACAATGAATGAATGCATAAACAACACAAAATGTAATGCATAACACGTAGATAATCCTAAATTCCTTTTGCAATATAGGCTTACATATGCATTGCCTTGTATTTTTAAACTAACAATATTGTCAATAGGTAGAAACAGAAAATGGTCAATTCACTCTATAAAGTAAATATATATAAATAGTAAATATAGTAAATATACATATTTAATCTATTAGGCTACAACTTCAACGAAATGCTGCTCCATGCCGCGGAGTCTTTTTGCTGTGTGGGTCTGCTTGGCACTCAGCATCAAGGGTTGGAATTGGGGGTTAAATCACCAAAAATGATTCCCGGGCGCGGCACCGCTGCTGCCCACTGCTCCCTTCACCCCCCAGGGGGTGAAGAAGGGGATGGGTCAAATGCAGAGGACAAATTTCACCACACCTAGTGTGTGTGTGACAATCATTGGCACTTTAACTTAACTTTAACTTTAACTTACTGTCAACCTGACAGCCTGTGAGGAGGGGCTCTTGGCAGCACCTGCTGCTTGTTGAGGACATTCATTACAGGGTGATGTGCGCTTTCATGACTTCAAAACATTCGGAAAAGTCGGTAGATTTGTCGCTAGTCACTTCCGAGAAGAAAACATTTTTTGTAAAAGAAGTTGGAAAGTCTCCAGATTTAGCGAGGTCTGTTTTCCTCTCACAGACATCCTCCAGGCATGTTATACGGTTGAAAAGTGCCGGTCAGACAATGACTTTCATTTGTGTTACACCACAATGTTGTACATGGTACAAAACAGTTCTTCTTGCACTGACTTTAGCTATTATAACTGTTGATAATTTGTTGATTTGTTATATTTGTTGACTGCACCGTCATATATGCCTGCCGAGGACTGGCCTGGTGAACACCTCTCCAAAGGTGTTTGACACAAGACTTTTTTCATTAGAACTTATACACGCGATGATAGTTTAGGACCAAACAGGTTCGGTTCATATAAGCATGACCTCTCTGCTCATGAATCCACGATTAACTCGATAAACACTTCTTTGCATGCATCCTTCAATTAAGACAAATACCATTAGCAAGAATTCTGAAAGGAGTTGCATTAAGTATCTTAATGTCAGCGCTCATCTGTGTCACCCTGACCTCATCTCTATAAAGTAACAACAAGCATCCCGAAGCAGTCATCCACCATGCTTCATCTGGATTTTCTACCTTGCTGTGCTGTCACTAATTAGTTTACAGGGCCATGGGTTTGTGAAGGAGCAAAGCGATTAAATCCTGCAAGGTCATTTGGTCGTCAATGCTGGGTGTTTTAAACCGTACACGATGATGGGCGCTTTACAAAGCAACCGCACAGCCTGGAGTATTTTATGGGCTACAACTTGGCAATACAACATACTGATTGTCAAACACTGTTCCAAAATGTATGGTTTAACAGGATTATAAATAATCCCCCTTTGTGACCCGCAGACACAAAGTCAGCATGGGACAGTCACAACACGGCCATCATGCAGTACACTCAGTGGTAGTGCTTTGCAGTACAAATGTAATAAAAACATTGGTGCAACTTGGAACTTTTTTATGCCTTTTCATGACCTCTCCTCTGTCTAACCGGGGTGCATTACATTTTACCACCTTGCAGTCTGGCCAGGTAATATATGCAGTATATTACCATTTGCCAGGAACACATTTTTAAATGAGGTGTATAAGGTTAGGAACAGGCTAGATCGTCAAATGTCAATGTCGCTGTACAAATAACGCATGTCTGCACAATTACACAATGAAAAACCAAATGAAGCGTTGATGTATTACAAGCACATGAAAAGTTCACAGGAAATCTCAAGTGCATAATTTACCTTTTGTGTAATTGTTCATATGGAAAGGGTTTATCCAGTCCAGCAATTCACCAGTTAGACTTAGTGAGGTTTCTGAACTTAATTTAAAGACATTAAATTCACCTGTGGAAGTATGCTATTCATGGCGAAAATACTTTATGTTTATGGTAAATATAATATTTTAAATGTAAAAAGCATACAATTGAGACAAATAAGACATACACAATATTGATACTGTTACATTCTGCACAAACATAGCTTTGAAGGTTTCATGATAGTGTGTTGTCTTCACCCCTAAGATGCAGATGCAGAAGATGGCGTGCAGGTAATATGATCATTTATTAGCACAAAACAGAAACCTAGTACAGCTAGGGAGTGCACAGAAAGCTAACATGTCTAGGTAGAGTTTTGCTCCTAAAATAAGTAATGTTTGTCTGCTCTTGAATGGGATTGTGCTGAAAATATCAGTTTCCCCTCGGGGATTAATAAAGGATTTCTGATTCTGATTCTGATACAAAGTGGCTCAAACTAGTGTAAGATTTTGGCAAAGCTGTACACAAAGTCTCCTACAACTTATTTGTGTATCGGCAACCGGCAAAACACTGAATTCTTGTGACGGTGCGCGACAAAATCTTAGCCATACAAGCTGCACTCTCTGACATAGCTAATTGTTATCAGTTGGATATTGAAGCCTTGCGGGAGGTAGACTCACGTAGTGTGTGGTAAAAAATTAAGAACATTAATTTGTATTTTCAAAGTGGAACTAAGGAAATTGGTGGGAGAAAGGTGAGAGAAAAAGTGGAATCTGGGATAACTGATAGTTTCGAGCCAGAAGAGATGGCAACAGCTAGTGTTAGCACTCGTGTTACTTACAGTACTAGCATAGTTTACAAATTACAATCAGATTAGATCAAACGCTTCCCTTTGCTCTAGTTTGAGAACAGCCTAATTTTCTGTAAATAATGGAAAGGGCAGAGGGTAATTTGGCATTTGTGACTATAAATCCCCACTTAAAAAAAGACAAACTCACAAAACACAACCAGTCCGAGCAGCACATCGCCCACAGAGACAGTAAGTAACATGACGCGACAAAACAAACCAGCCTCGACGGTGACCGCAGCCCTGGATAGGCAGGTGATGATTGCAGTAGGCCTTATGATAGCACTGTGTTCATACGTGTGAGTGCACTGTGTGTTACTTTGTACATTGTTTGAGTGTTAACAATACAATTGTGTTATTTAAGACCATTTTTTTTCATTCGGGAATATTTGTGCTCCTAGTGAATGAGCTAAGTGTGCCTCACCCATTAATTTAATCAAAAAAGGCATTTTTATATAAATTGTTTTTAATCAGACTTTGTGCTTATGTGTCTGCAAAGATTTTGACTCCTCTGACACATAATGTTCTAGAAAAAAAAACTCTGCAGAGACACTTCGTGTTAGTTAAAGTTAAAGTTAAAGTACCAATGATTGTCACACACACACTAGGTGTGGTGAAATTTGTCCTCTGCATTTGACCCATCCCCTTGTTCACCCCCTGGGAGGTGAGGGGAGCAGTGGGCAGTTCTTTTGCAAATTAAAAAAAAACCATTATGTTCCCAAAAAAATAATTAAACTTGTGTGTTCCTATATATTATTTTAGAGTACCTCAAACTCAAACACACTTTAATGTATTTTCATTCAATATAAGATACAGAACTTGGGTTTTAAAAACTTCACAATCTGGGTCACCGCTTGTTGTTTACCAAAGCACTGTTGAGAAGCACTGATGTAAACAAGTAATTAAAGAATACAAATAATAATTTACATTTTGAAAGTGTTGTTTACTAAATGTTTACGTGAAATGAAGGTGTTTTAGTATTCATTACACCAATTATACTTTGTTTACTGCAGAATGTTTGGCAAATATGTTGTTCTCTTTACCCCCACAAAACGTATCGAAAAAGAAGCAAAACCACGGCCCTAAAACTAGGTACGGACTGTAGCTTGGGTTACCTGTACTGTTGCATCTCTCATAATTACAATTATATATATGGACAAAAGGACAGTTGTCAGCTGTTATCATATATTACCTCGAACAAACATGGTGGAAATGTTTGTTACAAGATACTCAACCGCAGTACTCGCTGTAATCATGCACGGACAATCAACTTTAATAAAAAATAAAAAATGGTGATATTATTAGAGATCGGATGAAAAAAATGAATCGTAATCATTTATTTTGCTATATCACCTAGCCCTACCCAACTGTAAGTCAAAGACGCACCCACTCTAAGCCTCTTACCTGTAAACCAAGCTGTAGCAACATTGTTATTATAAGAGCTAAAGGCAAAGATCTTTTTTTTTAGCATAGTAACACATGGCTTTGCTAACAAGACACATTCACTCTGCTGGTGCTTGTCATAGCCTCATTGTCGTCCACTAATGCCGTGGTAAGCTACTGTAGCGCCTTCGTCCATGTCGTAAGCTACTGTAGCTCCTGCGTAATTTGCTGAATCACTTTCAAAATTGTAAAAGTTATTGTTTGATGTTTAATCATGCCTCACAAGTGTATAGTAAAAGGTCGTAGACATAAGCCTAAAAACTTTGAAATCCCACTTGTTGCCAATCAAAACTCTGAATCGACTGAAGCAGTGAATACTTCTACATAGGTATGTCCGATAATGGCTTTTTGCCGATATCCGATATTCTGATATTTTCCAACTCTTTAATTACCGATACCGATATCAACCGATACCGATATATACAGTCGTGGAATTAACACATTATTATGCCTAATTTGGACAACCAAGTATGGTGAAGATAAGGTCCTTTTTAAAAAATAAATAAATTAATTAAATTAAATAAATTTAAAAAAAATTCTTGAATAAAAAAGAAAGTAAAACAATATGAAACAAGTTACATAGAAACTAGTAATTAATGAAAATGGGTAAAATTAACTGTTAAAGGTTAGTACTATTAGTGGACCAGCAGCATCTTGTGTGCTTACGGACTGTATCCCTTGCAGACTGTATTGATATATATTGATATATAATGTAGGAACCAGAATATTAATAACAGAAAGAAACAACCCTATTTGTGTGAATGAGTGTAAATGGGGGAGGAAGGTTTTTTGGGTTGGTGCACTAATTGTAAGTGCATCTTGTGTTTTTTATGTTGATTTAATAAAAAACAAAACAAAAAAAACCCGATACCGATAATAAAAAAACAATACCGATAATTTCCGATATTACATTTTAAAGCATTTATCGGCACCTCTACTTCTACACTTAGGTTATCGAGGGTAAATCCCACCTAACCTTATCCTTGTCCACACACACACAATGGTCGTTTAAGACCCCCTCCGTCCGCTAGCGCAACGCGACCTAGTACGCATGCACGGAAAATGCGCACGTCATAGTCACCTCCAGTGTTGCTTTGTGTGCAAGTTCTTAAATTAAATTTAACTTATCTGAACAATATCCAGTATTTCAATTAACTGGAATCCAGTGTGCTGTGGGGCCCTATTGTAGTGCATCACACCTGAGCCATCATAAATTAATCACATCTTTATTAGACATGTGGAAGTAAACAATGTGATAAATAACATTTTACATCAATCAATCTAGGGATGTAGATATGTGGTAAGGACACTCCTCACTCTTTTGCACCTTCATTGTCCATTCGTTTTGGTGACTTTATATACTCTGGACCTAGGCGTTGAGTCTGCGACATACATGGCGGACAATAACTGATACAGTCTGCTCTGCCAGTCCAATTGCTTTAGATGTTTTCTGTAGTCTTCCCTCGTCAGCCAGGTAATAAAGCACACGCTACCTTTTTTTAATCACATCCACGGTAGCCCGCATTCTCGTTGTCTCGCCCTTGACAAATGAAGTTTTTCGGTAAGTAGAATCACAGCTGACTTGGACATTCGAAAGTTCTTTTGCCATCTGAAAAGTGTTATATCCCAAATAGCTGCAATTGTTTTCTCTTAAGGTATTCATGTGTGATTTCCACAAGCATTTGTACATGTAGAGGAAGGAGAAACACGGGCATGTCTGGATGACTCGCCTCCATATTTCCAGTGTTTACCTCCGAGTGGAAACAGGTTGTTATGAAGCTGGCTGTGGCGCATTGTTTCCGACGTCACTTCCTGTCTGGGGAGCGGTCTTTCTGGCATCACTTCCTCTCCAAACTCAGGTTGTAAACGATAGATGAGTCCATACAAAGCTAAGACCAGCAAATTCAAAAAATACACTGCGCACTTACCAGTGTAAAAAATTATCCAAGGAGGGCAACCTTACACGATGGTTTAGTGTGGCTGAAACGGAGCTTAGGCTAAATAATTATTTGTTTAAGGGGTTATCCGGCTTAGTGTAGACATGTCCCAATTTGCACCACAAAACCGATGACATTGCTCAAACTTTCTCAAAATGTTTTCACATGAGGACTATTGTGGGGGTACCAGCTCAACTGGGAGTACAAGTGTTGTGCTAAAAGGTTCAGCCATACTAACACTCGGAATCCAGAGATGTAAATACAGTGGAACCTCGATTTACGAATTTAATTGGTTCTTGTATAGGGCTCGTAAATCGAAAAGTTTGTTTAGAGACGCAGAGTTCTCTCTAAGAAACAATGTAATTATGAATAGTGGGTTGCAGCCTCGACAAAAGTTCATATTTTAGTGAAGGTTTGTACACTTTGAACACAATATAAAGTGCTGTACAGTACTGAATATCACACAAAAAGTAACAGGTGATAAATGAACTTTCTATTTAATAACAAAAGAACTGTGAGGTATGCGCTGCCCTACAAACACGCACACCCGCACGGAAGTCAATAAGAAATCACAAAAACCCACAACAACCACATTTTGGAAAGTAAAATCCATCCACATTAACATCAACAAGGAGCTGAGAAGAAAAAGCATCTTAGGTGTGTGCGGCCGCTGGAGAGGAAATGTGTCTTTGACAAATAACAACACACAATACCAAAGGTTTGTGATTCCCTCTTTCCAACCTTTCTCCCATTAGTGTCATGGTTTCTCTCTGCTCCAACGTCTCACCCTCTCTTTCTGCCCGCTCAGCTTCTTTAACCAATACTTCCTCCTGTGTATATTTAGCTTCAAAAGATAAGGTTGTGGATACTTATTTGTACCAAAGAAGTTGTTTTCGTTGTCTATTGCAAAGTCTGCCATGATTATTGTTAGCAAGCACCCGCGTTTGTTGACGGAGGTCGGAAGTACGTTGCTTTGTGCTCTGTGAAATCAATGCACCCAGGAAAGAAGTTCCGGGAATTATTAAAATGACCTAAATATGGTAAATATTACATGTTATCATGAATGTGCATGTTACTACATTTTATGCAAACTTCCAAGCATGGATCTAAAACCCCGATGAAGGGTTTTTTTAGAAGTGCTTTGAAAACAAGCTAGGTTAATCCTATTAGCTGCAATGTTAGCCACATCTTGCAAGCATTTTTATTTTTCTTAAGTTTTGAATGCACAAAAACAATGATGATATCTGTGTTCATGTCCAACGTAAGCATTGTGCATGATGGCCAAAATTCCCCCAAAAGTGCAGTTCCCCTTTAAGTTACATGGCAAAAGCCTCAGCCCCCGATTGTGACCATGAACGGGAAAGGCAGCTCGGAAAATAAAAGAGAGAAGAGAATGTCAAGGAGACTGCAGTCATCTCGCAAAGATTAAGCATCAAAGGCGGCTTCTGTCACATTGTGTGTACATTATTGCTTCCATTTATTGTGCTTTGCAACCCAATTATCCAGCCAATTATTCAGTCTCTATCTAAAGGTCTGTGTCTGTTCTGTTTGTACTGTATTTGATGCACAAGTCTGTGATGCACTTTCTGTACAAGTTGTATTGAAGTTTGAATTTTAAAGCCATCGAACAATGCAAGGTTTAAGAGGGGACAAATGCGGAGGAAATAAGTAAAAAACAGTGATAGGGAGTAGCAACAGTCACATTAACGTTCAATGGGATGGGGTCTGGGCAGGGAGAGAGAGGGGAGTGTAATACATAGCAACAAATGGTGAGCGCGTCTATTCATGGTCTGTTTGTGTAGTGCTGGATCCGGTGCAGGAATAGAAAGGATCTAGTCGTGGAATCTGATTGGAGAACCTGAAAATTCAATGGCCAGTTCAAACTGGGTCCCTCCAAAATGTGCTCACTGTAACCATTAATCCCGATTTCCTCATTTGCATTAAAAAATATTTTTTTTTGTTTTTGTTTTGTACTCTGTAGAGGTTGTCCTCTAGTGGGTTTTTCAGACCACCACACACTGCCAGGAATTCAGGGTATAACACTGTTTTATTTTGTTCTAAATGTGCAAGCCTTTTGCTTCCCAGCAACAAATCTTTTCTGCATCTGCCCAGCAGTACCTCCAACTCCAACTACTCGTCTCTGACATGTCTGTGTAATCATGTTTTGTTTTAGTCATGTTTTGTTTAGTTTAGTTATTGGACTCTTTAGTTTCTGGTTGTTCACTCCCTTGTTTTGTTTCCATAACAACCCATTAGTTTTCACCTGTCACGTCACGCACCTGTTTCACGTTTTGAGTCACGCACCTGTTTTCGTTAATCATGTCTGTGTTATTTAAGCTTTTATTTTTCTGTTGGTCAGCCTGGCGACATCGCATTTATGCTCTGCACACTCTTTATCTTTTCAAGCCATGTTCACAGTCCCATGCCACAGTAAGTGTTTTGTTTCGTGTTCTTAGTTAATTGCCTTTGTGCTATAGTCTTTTTGGTTTCATAGTTTGTTCTCCGCCATTGTGCGCACCTTTAGTTTGTTCCTTTTGTTATTGTAAAAATAAAATATGTACTCACATTCCCGTCTCGCCCGAGCCAACTTTCCGTTGCCTTCCGGAAAAGCAAACACTAGGGACCAAGTCTTGACATTATGTCGCCAGCAGAACAGTTTTTCCGCACGAGAGTTGGACAGTTTGGACGAGGCAGCGTGGGAGGTCCTCCGCGCCATGGAGGAGGAAACGCTGCGCTACTCCTCCGTGGAGTACAGAGACTCCATTTGGTCCCAGGACGACGCTGCGTCACCTCAGTCCCGGAAGCGCCGCTCCAGACCGAGGACATCATGGAAGGTGAGCGGACAGCACGCGGCTCTCCCGCAAACTCCTCCCCCTCCGGGCGAAAATGGGCCGCAGCCTGCCCGGCTTCCCCAGGATGACATCACAGAACAGGATTTTTTTTTCAACTCTTTTACTTTTGGTCACCCGCCTCCAACAAAAAACTCAAAGAACATGATTCAACACTACCAAAATATGATTTTGAACATTAGATCCTGTCAAGCCAAGCCACCCAAATTTCATGCCCCACCCCCCAGGACTCAAGCCACGCCCAAGTCACAAAAAAAATGTTTTTCACCCACTCAAACCCAGGTACAAAAAAAACATTTTGGACGGCGTGGCGAAGTTGGTAGAGTGGCCGTGCCAGCAATCGGAGTGTTGCTGGTTACTGGGGTTCAATCCCCACCTTCTACCATCCTAGTCATGTCCGTTGTGTCCTTGGGCCCCTTAAGGGAGGGTATCTGTCATGTCTGTGTAATCATGTTTTGTATTAGTCATGTTTTGTTTTGTTTAGTTATTGGACTCTTTAATTTCTGGTTGTTCACTCCCTTGTTTTGTTTCCATAGCAACCCATTAGTTTTCACCTGTCACGTCACGCACCTGTTTCACGTTTTGAGTCACGCACCTGTTTTCGTTAATCATGTCTGTGTTATTTAAGCTTTTCTTTTTCTGTTGGTCAGCCTGGCGACATCGCATTCATACCCCTGACACACTCTTTATCGTCACTCTGCATAATGCCATGTTCACAGTCCCATGCCAAGTAAGTTTTTGTTTCATTGTTCACAGTTTCTGTCTTTGTGCAAGTTTTGTTTTCATTAGCCAAGTTTTTTACCTCCGCCATTGTGCGCGCCTTTAGTTTGTTCTTTTTGTTATAGTAAAAATAAAATATGTACTCACATTCCCGTCTCGCCCGAGCCAACTTTCCGTTGCCTTCCAGAAAAACAAAACCCAAGGACCAAGTCTTGACAGTCTCATCACGGCTGCTGTTAATAAAAGCGACAGGTGATTAGATAACAAGGCCCACTTGGGCCATCTACGCACCTGTCGTTGTCTTCGAGGCCCGTCCTGGCAACACGCCGTTCCGCGGCAGGCCCGCAGGCCACGCCCCCCTCCACATACTCCTTACTGATCAATTACATTTTTTAAAATTATTTATTGAGTTTATTTAATTTTATATTTCAGTATCAAATTAATCAAGTCAATCATAACATTTTTATAGTTTAGACATAAAACATTTTTGGGCATTTCAGGCAAATTGATGCACTTTAAAAAAAATCTGTCACAGACTAAAAAAACAATTTTAATAAATGTATTATTTGTTGAAAGTTGTTCTATGTTTCTTTTTTTGTTTAATGTATTGTTAATTAGAATACAATGTTATGCAGAGGTGTACTTATGACAATTTTAGGGACAAATTATATTATTTATTGTTGCGGCGCAGAGTGGGGGCCAGTTCTCAAAATGTGTTCTTCTTCCTGGGAAGGGCGGTTTGGGGAGGTAACAGAAAATAATTGATAAGCGCTGCTCTATGCAGATCATGCGCTGTGTGTAGGGCTTTGCGATCCGTGGTTGCCCCTGTTTTGCGAGAAAATGTGAATGTTAAATGTCCATTAATGAATGACTGCAATATTTTACTGCAAACTTGTCCCTATCCCCTTTTCTGCTCAGTCATTGATGCAAATATAATGCCAAATTTCTCCAAGACATTCTCATTGTCCGCCGTAGTGGGCAGCGTTAGTGCTGGTCTTGAGAGGCAGACATACTGGGTTTGATCCATGGTTGGAGTTGTGTCAGGGAGATATGCAAATGTATGTTTTCATTAATTAGGTTAAATTTGTTATTTTGCACTGAAAAAACAATTATTTAATAATTCATTTGAAATGATTTCGTTTAGCCCAAAACTTGCATCAAGTTTGATTTAGAAAATACAAAAATATTTTCAAATAAGAAAAACAAAGTGTGAAAAAGCTTTGTAATGGCGATGGTCTCAACATAAAATTTGGTTTAGGCCCCCAATTTAGCCAGAGGTGGCCATGGTCTACCCAACAAGTGCTGCTGAAGAGAAACTACCTCCTATGGTCAATTGTGTTTACTAAAGAGAAGTTAATAGGGCTTGGTCTTGTCAAGTTAAAATACATTTTAGAACTTTCAACACCACTTGTTGAAATATTTAGGTGAATGTATGCATCTATTTAAACCTGTTAGTACAAATTTGACCTATGTACATTAAACATGAGCACCCAAGTCTTGTTTTTATAAATAATTGAAAAGGCACATCAAATAATCATTCCACCCAGGAAAAAGAACAATTTAAATGAATTATTAAGCGCTCAAAATGATTAAATGTCACACCAGATGCTGGCACTGTTCTTGTCCTGTATCTAATTATCCCAGTGCGGGATGCTTTGTCGTTGTGTGACAGTGCAATCACAGCAATATCTAGCTGTGCTGGGTTCTGTGTAAAGGGGACACAGGGATATGTTGCAGCTATTTGTGTGTTCTGTCAAGTAGATATGTTCAGGAATAATACAACTAAATAACATATTGGGCTTTTGAAACTTCTATCTGTCCTGTCATGACAGATTTTGTAATGTTTCATGAGTTTTTTTTCTTGTTATAGGGAATGCTAATGGGTGAGTTGTGGTGGTTAGTTTAAAATGTTCCCCTGGGGAAACTTTAATTAGTTTTATGCATGTTAAATGTCCCCTATAATGCTGACAACATTGGCACATATTTCATAGTCCTGGAACTAATGTCTACATGTAAAAGTCCTCCCAAAATAGACAGTTGAGATTTTAGGTTTGTTTTCTTTCGAGTTTCAGCACATTTGGGGACGCTCAGTTTTAGCTCTAAAATGTGGGCGGGCCTGCCTCAGCCTGCTAACATCACCCACAGTAGACTGGAGGAAATTTCATATTGCGGAGTATTTGTTTTGGTAGCATCTTCATCCCAAATCAATATATTTTTTGTGGACAATTTTAAGTAATCAATCAATCAAAGTTTATTTATATAGCCCTTAATCACAAGTGTCTCAAAGGGCTGCACAACCCACAACGACATCCTCGGCTTAGATCCCACATCTGGGCAAGAAAAAACTCTACCCAATCGGCACAATGAGAAACTTCGGAGGGGACCGCAGATGTGGGGACCCAAACCCCCGGGCAACCGGTGCAATGGATGTCGAGTGGATCTAGTTAATAGTGTGAGAGTCCAGTCCATAGTGGGGTGAGCAGGGGATCATCTTGAATGCAGCGCAGAGACGTCACCAACTGATGCACAGATGAGTGGTCCACTTCGAGTCCCGACTTTGAACAGCTAGCGCATCATCTGTGGTCACCTGATAACCTCTCCACGCAAGAGAGGGGGGCACAGCAGAAAAGAAAAGAGACCGCAGATCAACTGGTCTAAAAGGGGGGTCTATTTAAAGGCTAGCGTATACAAATGAGTTTTAAGATGGGACTTAAATGCTTCTATTGAAGTAGCATCTCTTAACTGTATACCGGTCGGGCATTCCATAGTACCGGAGCCCCAACAGAAAGCGCTCTATAGCTCGCAGACTTTTTTGGGGCTCTGGGAATCACTAATAAGTCGGAGTTCTTAGAACGCAGATTTCTGGCCGGGACATATGGTACAATACAATCAGCAAGATAGGATGGAGCTCGACCCTTTAGTATTTTATACGCAAGTAGTAAAACCTTAAAGTCGCATCTTAAGTGCACAGGAAGCCAGTGCAGGTGAGCCAGTATAGGCGTAATATGATCAAACTTTCTTGTTCTTGTCAAAAGTCTAGCAGCCGCATTTTGTACCATCTGTAATCTTTTAATGCTAGACATAAGGAGACCCAAAAATAATATGTTACAGTAATTGAGACAAGACGCGATGTAACGAATGCATTAATAATAATCTCAGCGTCGGTGGTGGACTACAATCTGGCGTGTTGGTCAGCTTTAGGGGCATGTAGAGTTGGGTGTTGTCAGCATAACAGGGAAAGCTAACACCGTATTTGCGTATGATGTCACTTAGCGGCAGCATTTATAAGCTGAAGAGTGCAGCGCTAAGAACTGAACCCTGTGGAACTCTGCACGTTACCTTAACATGCTCTGAGGTCACATTGTTATGGGAAACGCACTGCATTCTGTCAGTAAAATAGGAGTTAAACCAAGAAAAGGCTAAGTCTGACATACCAATACGTGTTTTGATACGTTCTAAAAAAAATGTATGATCGACGGCATCGAAAGCAGCGCTAAGATCAAGAAGCAGAAACATGGATGACGCATCAGCATCCATCGCTAGCAATAGATCATAAGTCATTTTTGCGAGGGCTGTCTCCGTAGAGTGATCTGCCCTGAAACCGGACTGAAAGGGTTCACAGAGATTGTTAGATGCTAAGTGTTCATTTAGCTGCTGTGCAACAATTTTTTCGAGATAAAGGGAAGGTGGAACACCGGCTGGTAGTTTACCATAAGGTCAGGATCGAGGTTAGGTCTTTTGAGCACTAGATGAATAACCGCTTTTTTTTAATGCTAGGGGAACAGTGCCAGAGGAAATTGATACGTTTATAATATTTAGCACTGATGGTCCTAATATTACAAACAGCTCCTTGATAAGTTTCCCAGGAAGTGGGTCAAGTAAACATGCTGTTTTGTCCCATTTACACGTCGCCGGAGTTCCTCTAATATTATTTCATCAAAAAGAGAGAGACTATGAGAGAAGACTATTTTGGAGGGCAATATCCGTCATATATACATTCGTATTTGTGTTAATAGAACCCAGTTGTAGCTGGGACGCGTTGTCTTTAATCTCCTTTCTAATGAGTTACATTTTCTTACTAAAGAAATTCATAAAGTCATCTGCCAAGTCGGTGGAGCCACTGGGAGGAGTCCCTTGTTGGGTTAGCGATGCTACTGTACTGAACAAATATTTAAGATAGTTTTTATTGAGGCGGATGAGATCGGAGTAGTTATTAGCTTTAGCTAATGTAAGCATGCATTTATAAGTTATTAAACTATCACTCCATGCTTGATGGAAAACCTCAAGTTTAGTTGCAAGCCATTTGCATTCCAGCTTTCTACATGATAGTTTAAGAGCTGTAGTTTATTCTATTAAGCAAGGGGTACGCCTTTTATGGGCCTTTTTTAACTTTAGCAGAGCTATACTATCATTGGTGTCGCGCAGGGCGTCGTTAAAGAAAGGGTCAGCCTGCGTTTCCAAATGATGGGAATATGAGGAAAGTATGGACCTCTCGAGTCAAATTGACAAGATGGGACGGACCAAGCGAGAGGAGTGAAATATGCAGCGACCATTTTGATGATTCTGACTTCGAAGTAGAAAGGTTTTGATCAAAGTTTGGATGGAAAAAAATGTAAAAGACTCAAGCCAAATGCTTTTCTGAAAATCAGGAGCATCCTTGAGGGTAGGAAGACTGAGTCAGAACCTGCAGAAAAACGGAAAAAGAAGTGCACAACCGCCGCTCAGTAACGAGACAAAAGGACGGTAAGCCAGTAGTAGTCTATTTTTGCTTCCTCTTCTACTGATGTTTTCCTCACGATGTTCGAATAAATGCTGAAAGAGCATGGGGAAACACGGGATATGGTGTTTATGGAACAGGAGATCGAAGAGCAGGGAATTCTGCTAACGGTGACGCTTTTACGTTCCTTTTTTGCTCATAATGCTAACCATATCAGTTTTGAAGTAATCAATCAATCTTTAATCAATCAATCTTTATTTATATAGCCCTAAATCACAAGTGTCTCAAAGATCATGGATCATGACGACAAAAACATACAATTAAGTGATTAAAAATAGTTTTACATGCCTATATCAACACTGTACATGCAGGGAAATGGGCTTCAGTTCTGTTGATGATGTCACACCAACAGGGGGCGGCTAATCGAGTCTAGTGATGTATAAAACCCAAAACCAGTGAAGTTGGCACGTTGTGTAAATCGTAAATAAAAACAAAATACAATGATTTGTAAATCCTTTTCAACTTATATTCAATTGAATAGACTGCAAAGATAAGATACTTAACATTCGAACTGGTAAACATTGTTATTTTTTGCAAATATTAGCTCATTTGGAATTTGATGCCTGCAACATGTTTAAAAAAAGCTGTCACAAGTGGCAAAAAAGACTGACAAAGTTAGGGAATGCTCATCAAAACTTATTTGGAACATCCCACAGGCTAACAGCATAATTGGCAACAGGTAGGTGCCACGATTGGGTATAAAAGCAGCTTCCATGAAATGCTCAGTCATTCACAAACAAGGATGGGGCGAGGGTCACCACTTTGTGAACAAATGCGTGAGCAAATTGTCGAACAGTTTAACAACAACATTTCTCAACAAACTATTTGCAGGGAATTTAGGTATTTCACCATCTACAGTCCGTCATATCATCAAAAGGTTCAGAGAATCTGGAGAAATCACTGCACGTAAGCGATGATATTACGGACCTTCGATCCCTCAGGCAGTACTGCATCAAAAAGCGACATCAGTGTGTAAAGGATATCACCACATGGGCTCAGGAATACTACAGAAAACCACTGTCAGTAACTAAAATTCGTTGCTACATCTGTAAGTGCAAGTTAAAACTCTACTATGCAAAGCGAAAGCCATTTATCAACAACACCCAGAAATGCTGCCGACTTCGCTGGGCCCGACCATATCTAAGATGGACTGATGCAAAGTGGAAAAGTGTTCTTTGGTCTGACTAGTCCACATTTCAAAATGTTTTTGGAAACTGTGGATCCAGATTGTTATAGGCGCAAAGTTGAAAAGCCAGCATCTGTGATGGTATGGGGGTGTATTAGTGCCCAAGACATGGGTAACTTACACATCTGTGAAAGCACCATTAATGCGGAAAGGTACATACAGGATTTGGAGCAACATATGTTGCCATCCAAGCAATGTTATCATGGACGCCCCTGACTATTTCAGCAACAAGCCACGTGTTACATCAACGTGGCTTCATAGTAAAAGAGTGCGGGTACTAGACTGGCCTGCCTGTAGTCCAGACCTGTCTCCCATTGAAAATGTGTGGCGCTTTATGAAGCCTAAAATACGACAATGGACACCCCGGACTGTTGAACAACTCTCAGCTGTAAATCAAGCAAGAATGGGAAATAATTCCACCTGAAAAGCTAAAAAAATTGGTCTCCTCAGTTCCCAAACGTTTACTGAGTGTTGTTAAAAGGAAAGGCCATGTATCACAGTGGTAAACATGCCCCTGTGCCAACTTTTTTGCAATGTGTTGCTGCCATTAAATTAAGTTACTGATTATTTTGCAAAAAAAATCAGTTTCTCAGAACACAAACATTAAATATCTTGTCTTTGCAGTCTATTCAATTGAATATAAGTTTAAAAAGGATTTGCAAATCATTTTATTCTGTTTTTTTTAGGAATTACACAACGTGCCAACTTCACTGGTTTTGGGTTTGTAAATGGGGTGTTCCAGGTACAGTTAGTTATCTACGATTACACAAAAATAATTGACATTACAGAGAATGACTGCCAGATTCATTTTCAGGAGCAAAAAATACATGAGGAGTAGTCATCTAAACACTATGGGTCTTTGAAGGCCCACCAAAATGCGATGACAAGCATATAATATATATTTATATATATATATATATATATATATATATATATATATATATATATATATATATATACATATATATATATATATTTATATATATATATATATATATAAACACACGCATATATATATGTATATATATATATATATACACATTATGTATATTTATATATAATGTGTATCGGTTGGGAATATCTCTGCGCTGCTGACCCGTCTCCGCTCGGGATGGTTTCCTGCTGACCTCACTATGGACTGAACTCTTACTATTATGTTAGATCCACTATGGTCTGGACTCTCACAATATTATGTCACAATATTACGACATCCATTTCATTTGGTCTCCCCTAGAGGGGGAGGTGGGTTACCCACATATGCGGTCCTCTCCAAGGTTTCTCATAGTCATTCACATCGACGTCCCACTGGGGTGAGTTTTTCCTTGCCCTTATGTGGGCTCTGTACCAAGGATGTCGTTGTGGCTTGTGCAGCTCTTTGAGACACTTGTGATTTAGGGCTATATAAATAAACATTGATTGATATATATATAAGAAAAAAAGAGGAAGCATTATAAACATTGCAGTTACAATAGGGTCTTCACATCATTATCACTCTGTGCACGGGTCATTATAATATATTTTAAAGCTACATGTTTTTTCTGTAGGAAATTATGTCCCGGATATAAGAGGTGTTAAAAGTAAGTAAGTGTACAGTGTAGATATCTTTGTGAAGAGAAGCTGCCTGCAGAGGGGAACGTTTGTACCATTACAGTTTGAATTACTGCTTCTGGCTCATTTCATATGCTCAACTCTATTACAAAATGTGCCTCTGCCAATTTGCATGACGACAAGTTGTCTTTCATACTTTGCAGCAAAACGAAGGCAACTGAACTTGAAATGCATTCAGGTTTGTTGTCAATATTTTCTCCCTAGGAGAAAGTATCCAAATGTTTTGTTCTGTCACTTTCAACTGCTATGTTTTCTAGACTATCTTTAGTATTTTTGCACAAAAACACAATGTATTTGTTTAACATTACAGATGGGTACCAAAACTCTGTACCATAATAGCACTGGTTTTGATAGTTGTAAACAGTAGCTAGACCAAAACAAGTGACTTTATTTCTGACCTTAACCCCTTGATTTCCACAGGACGCGAAAATGCTGCAGAACGTCATTGCCATGGCCACTTTTTCTGTTTTTATCCAAGTCAATGTGTCCGTTTTCACCACCTGCAGAATGACAAGGACATGGCGGTGACGTTCTGCATCTCTGCGCTAAATATACGTAGGGATTCCATTTTTACCTGTCGCCGCAACACGGCTGTTCAATTTAGCTCAAATTTGTTTGTGTTGGACAGGAAATAATGCACAAACACAAATTACATTACCCGGTATACTTTCCAAATAGAATTGTCCGTCTTCAATGTGGATCATATTTTACACTTTGAAACGTCCTGATGAGATTTTTGAGACGTAATTTCATTTTGTTGACCCAAATGCTGATTCTGGAGGTTCTAAATCAAAGAATCATATACAGCAATATACTGGGCAGCTATGTTCGGATATGGGGTCCTGTGTCAAATGCCAGCTGATATGGGGACCAGGGAAGGGTCGTGGTTCTTGGGAGTTGTGTGTGTCTACCACACTCGCCAGGGATGATGTTACTATTGTGTTATTTTTTTCAGTAAAAAAAGTTGTCGTCTTATCCTTGAGTCAAGTCAATGCTGTCACAGTCATGCCCGTTTGAGAATGTTGATGGACGGCAAAGCTGGAGACGTTCCGCAATGTTTACTTTATCACATGATTATGTGCGGATTTGCGAGATCTTGTACAAGTCTGCCCTCCTTCACTGCACGGCGGAGCCACAACCAAAAGGCAGTGGGGATTACCAGACAGTAGATGGCGGTGCCGTTCCGTGGTGGTTAAGTTTTGCTGACGTTCCGCATCATGTGGAAATCAGGGGTAACACGCCAACGGAAGCCCGAATGTACAACACCGCTATCGGCGTAATGCAGGGATATTGAACTGAATTGTTTTGGGGGCCTCTATACAACAGGAGTAGTAGTAGGCATTCATCGGTCCTGGAGGGTCATGGGGTTGAGAACAGCATCTGAGAACCTGATGCGTGAGCAGGAGTCTCGTCTGAAGCATGCGCAGATGAAATCTGATGCCGGTTTGTCTGCTGGGAGTTAGGCCTTTCTCTGTTGGCACATGCCCTTCGCCTGTTGGATCAAAACTCCCTCAGAGTGATGGAGGCCAGACCTTATTTTGTGACTCCAGGCAGATATGTCTTCAGCCACTGGCTGCCAGGTGCTGATGTCGATGTTGAGCGCTTTTGGGTTCTGTTTGCAGACGTCTTTATAGCGCAGTTGGGGTCTACCAACTAGCCTCTATCGAGACAACAGTTCGCGAAGAGGAGATCCTTTGGGATGTGCCCATCATCCATGTGAACAACACATGACCACAGATGTTTCCTTTTAAGCAATGTGCACATAGAGAGAATGTGTGCTCTCTCAAGCACTCACACTCCAAATGCCAAGGATTTGCCTTAGACAGCGCATGAGGAAGGTGTTAAGCCTTCTTTCCTGGTGAGAACACAACGTTTTGCTGTCATAGGGATGTGTGCTCACTACAAACGTCATGTCGACCTGTGCATTTGTATGCTCTGTTATCTTATTGTAACAGATAGAAAAAGGAAACAGCATATTTTGGTATTTTTTTATTTTATATTATTGTTATTAATTTCACCAAAATCCATCACATGATGTATTTTAGTTTCTTTTTACTTTAAATATGGATTATCAGTAATATAATTCAAGTTTTGTGGATTTATTTTTGTATTTCTTTTATATTTACAAATCTGAGCTTTTATTTTGAAAGTTTGAGGATATGACAGTGCATAGCTTCCTTTCCCCCAAGTCTGCGCTGTCCCTCACTGGGAGAGGTACGTTGTTTTGCTCTGGGATTAACAAATTATATTTCTTGAGGTTAAATGCAAAATTAACGGAAGAATGTTGGTGTGCAAAAGTTTCGAGATGTGTTTATGGAGGTCTTTGTGTAGTGGCATGTTTTAAAGAGCCATTTTGAGCGAGAGAAGGAGAGTTTGTTTCGCCGAGACTTTTCTCTGTATATATGAGGAAGGTGTTAAGCCTTCTTTCCTGGTGAGAACACAACGTTTTGCTGTCATAGGGATGTGTGCTCACTACAAACGTCATGTCGACCTGTGCCTTTGTATGCTCTGCTATCTTATTGTAACAGATAGAAAAAGGAAACAGCATATTTTGGTATTTTTTTATTTTATATTATTGTTATTAATTTCACCAAAATCCATCACATGATGTATTTTAGTTTCTTTTTACTTTAAATATGGATTATCAGTAATATAATTCAAGTTTTGTGGATTTATATTTGTATTTCTTTTATATTTACAAATCTGAGCTTTTATTTTGAAAGTTTGAGGATATGACAGTGCATAGCTTCCTTTCCTCCAAGTCTGCGCTGTCCCTCACTGGGAGAGGTACGTTGTTTTGCTCTGGGATTAACAAATTATATTTCTTGAGGTTAAATGCAAAATTAACGGAAGAATGTTGGTGTGCAAAAGTTTCGAGATGTGTTTATGGAGGTCTTTGTGTAGTGGCATGTTTTAAAGAGCCATTTTGAGCGAGAGAAGGAGAGTTTGTTTCGCCGAGACTTTTCTCTGTATATGCGTGAGTGAGTGAGCACGTGTGTGTGTGTGCGTGTGTGTGGGGGTCCTCCATGTTGTAGCCTACATGCTCAATGTATTTTATTTCTTGTGTGTGTTAGGAGTTATGTGGAGAGGAGATGACCATTGCACTCACATTGTGTTTCATGTCACCGTCATGCAGGTATGTGTGTGTTTGGCCGCCATGTTAGAAATGTTTGGTTACTTTACTGTATGGAGAAATGTAGTAGTGAGTGCAAGTCTGCGCTGTCCCTCACTGGGAGAGGAGTTATGTGGAGAGGAGATGACCATTGCACTCACATTGTGTTTCATGTCACCGTCATGCAGGAATAAAGTTGAATGTGAGAAGTTGAACCAGCCCCATGTCCCATGTCATTGAATGAACTCAGAGTACTACACACAAACAGCGTAGTCGAGACCCTGCAGACCCGTCCCGGCTACATTATCATTTAGCCGTGTGAGTCTTTCCAGCATTGTTGCTGCCTTCCTGTTCAGCTTGTTATTAAGTGAGAGACTGCCTGAGATTTATGGAACCAAGGTATGCGAACTCATGAACCACGTCAAGCGTGTCGTTTGCAGTGCTTGCAGAAGGTGGCGACATCTTGTCCCATCACTCAGGTTTTCTTCAGTGTAGTTGTTAGGCCAAATGCACTGCACGCTTCTACGAAGCGGTTCAAAATTTGCTGCAACTCCTCTTCTGAGTGTGCAACAAGTGCTGCATTGTCTGCAAAATTAAGCTCACTGAGGAGCCTCATCAGAACGTTGGTCTTAGCTTGAAAATAAGAGATGTTAAACAGGTTTCTTGCTGATGTTTTGCGGAGATAGTTGCCCCCTGTGGCTGTTCCAAAAGCGTGTTTCGGCAGTATGGAGAAAAAGATGCCGAACAAGGTCGTATCAAGCATGCAGCCCTGTTTGACTCCACTTGTGATGTTGAACGGCTCAGATGTCTCAATGGGGCCTTTCATGCCATTATGGAATGAGCGTATCAGGCTGAGTAGTGTAGTTGGGCAACGAGTCATAGCCAGATCTTAAAAAGACTATCTTTCATCAGGAGATCAAAAGACTTTGTTAGGTCTATGAAGGAAATATACAATGGCATTTTTCTTTAAGTTGTCTTACAGAAAAGACCATGTCGATAGTTGACTTCTCTGATCGGAACCCGCACCGAGATTCCGGATATACTCTTTCAGCAAATGACTGCAGCCTCTTCAGGATCACTCTCGCAAAACAGTTTACCAACAATGCTGGGTAGCGAGATGCCACGGTAATTGTCACAGTCGTTCATGTCCCCTTTGTTTTTGTAAAGTGATGATGTTTGCGTCACTAATTACTTGTGTCACTACCAGTGTTTGTAATAACAGCGTTAGAGTATAACGGTGTTTTAGTAGTGAGTAATCTAATTAATTACTGTTGCCATCGTTCCAACTGAGAATGTGATGTGGCGCGATACTACAGTTTGGTTGAATAAAGCGCAAAGTCTCTGGTTTTGGCACACATTCAGAGATCAAGGGTGGAACTGATAAAATTATCGGCAAGAGCGGGGAAATCAGCTGACAAAGAGACACGATACACTCAAATCATCTTCCCTCATCTCTGTCTCTCCGCTGTCAGTGTCAGGCTCTGTCAGCCCGGCATCCATACGACTGCCTCCTCCACCCCCCAGTAAACTAGTGTTGACAAAAATGTTGACATACACAAAATCCAATCATATTTAAATTAATCTTGTCGACGGGTGGGACAAATTCGGAGCATATCCAATCACAGCTTTTTAATAGTGTCAAATATGAGAGAGGGTGGGGACTTGGGATTAGCAACGATGTACAGCCAATCAGATACTTTTCCATCCTTGTTTAGGAAATTGAAATTCTCTCCAGCAGCGCCAAAACAAAAATGTGTAGATTTGTTCCACCCCCGTAATATGTGAACAGTAAAGAGGGCACCTTTTATTTTTGATGGCATCAACCGGCGAGTCATCATGTATTTGCTGCTTCTACCACACTCATAAATTAATTGTTGTGAGGAGCCGTGGCCTGCGGACCTGCAGCAAGGCGTGGTGTGCCGGGGCCGGCTCTGAGATCGGCGACAGGTGCGTAGATGGCCCACCTGGGCGTGTTTGACTGATCACCTGTCACTCTATAAAAGGGCAGCAGCCGGGAAAGAAGTGGTTGGAGAGGTTGGAGAAGTTGGAGTTGTTGATGGTGAAGAGAAAACCTGAGCACGAGCGAGACGGAAACGGAGACGGAGACGAGAGCGGATGGCTGAAAAGCAACTCGAAGAGCAAGACCGTCATGAGAGGCGATTTCTGAAAAGCAGAGCGACAAGTTTATTGCAAAATAAACCAAATCACAAAACCGTCAAGCCTGTCATGTCCATCCTTGGTGGTCCAAAGAACCCGGAGGTGCAAGACCTCCACAATTGTGATGAAGGCATGCAATGTAGCTCCGTTTCACAACACACATACATACCTGCTTAGCCAGAGGCGAGGCATAAAACATTGTTTTTAGGTTTGTCTGTGTAAATGAGTGTATAATACAGTAATTTTAAGACATGATGCAGATGACCTGATGATTATCCCTGATGAGCTAGTTTGAGAAACATTTTTTTGTATTATTCATAAGACCACAATATTTCAGTTTTGTAAATATTGACTTTTGTGTGTGAAGTCCTACTTGAGGTTAAATTCAATTTAAGAATTAGGCCATCAAGTTTATATAAATGTTGTGAAGGTTGATACAATGTGGATGAAGGACACTTTTATTTTATTGATTTTACTTGTATTTTTTATTGCACTACTTAAAGGCCAAATGGTCATTTGTGTCTTTTTTTTTTTTTTTACTAAAGTTTACATTTAATAATGAATGTTTTAACTTTACGGATTTTGTTAACACATTTTTATTGCTACGCCTATTATATGGCACACTGCAATCTATTGAGTCCAGATAAATGCCAAATGTTCTAAAATACTGTATACAGTGTTTTCATTCTTCAATCAGATAATATGGACCTATTTGACATTAAAGATGTTATCAAATGTAATAGCGTATAAAATAACGAAATGAAAAAAAAACGTTCTAGTTACTTTGCTGAGTAACTAGTAACTTTTACAATGAGGTAACTGAGTACTAACTCAATTACTTTTGGGAGAAGTACTTTGTAACTTAAACTAATAACTTTTTAAGGTAAAATGACCAACACCGGGCACTACACCCTCTGTCCAACAATTAAACAGAAGTCTCAAGCATCATCTATTAATAAAATTAGTAAATATTCTGCAAAATGTATCAAACATGATTTTAAAAGCCTATACTTGCAGGAAGGATGAGACCCGCTTGCTATTTTGTTTCCAGTAGAAGCACTTTTGTATTTTTAGGAATTTGCTTCAAAAATGTTTGTCAGTTGTATAGTCTTGTGTATTTACAAACTCCGGAAACAACGAACAAGCGAGTCAACTTTCCAAGTTTTTATCCTATTGCTGCTGGTTTTGCTGCAATATTTAAGACAATGTAGGGTTGTCCCAATATCAATATTTTGGTACCGGTACCGGTACCAAAATGTATTTCGGTACTTTTCTAAATAAAGGGGACCACAAACATGGCATTATTGGCTTTATTTTAACAAAAAATCTTACGCTACATTAAACATATGTTTCTTATTGCAATCAAAGAACAATTGTGGCCTAAATAAAATAGTGAACATACTACACAACTTGTCTTTTAGTAATAAGTAAGCAATCAAAGGTTCCTAATTTGTCTGCTGACATATGCAGTAACATACAGGTATTGTGTAATTTCTCATTCTGTTATTTTGTCAAAATGATAAAGAACAAGCTGTAAAAGTTGACTATTAATCCACTTGTTCATTTACTGTTAATATCTGCTTACTTTCTCTTTTAACATGTTCTGTCTACACTTCTGTTAAAATGTAATAATCACTTATTCTTCTGTCGTTTGGATACTTTACATTAGTTTTGGATGATACCACAAATTTTGGTGTTGATCCGATACCAAGTAGTTACAAGTTCATACATTGGTCATATTCAAAGTCCTCATGTGTCCAGGGACGTGTTTCCTGAGTTTATAAACATAATATGAATTTTAAAAAAGGAAAAAAAGATTTTGTGACGATAAAAAATATGGATGTAATCATAGTAGTTTTGACTAGATACGCTCTTGTAATTGATATCATTACAGTGAATGTCAGGTGTGGATCCACCCATGGCATTTGTTTACATTCAGGAACGGCGTCATTAGCGGTGACGCCGGCGAGCTACGGCGTGTAGTGAAGTATGTTTAGCTATTCCTCGTCCTGCAGGGATGATACTTATAATAAACGTATTTTATTCGTCGCCATGGAGGAGAGGATTAGGGATTTAGAAGTAGCTAAAACACTGCCGACTGCAGATGGATTTTAGCTGCTAGCTAGGTAGCCATGTTATAGTGTTATAGCTTCACCTTTATCGTCAGTTTTTAGGCCAAAATGCGTCCATTCTCCCTTTTCTGTCTACACACCGTGTCTGCTTGTCAGTACTCCGTGATTGTGCTCTGCCGAACATGCTCGTCTACTCGTAAAACCAGCAATGTCATGACGTGACGACGCACCGTCAAAATTGGGGAACCGGTACTTTTCAAACAGAGTATAGTACCGTTTTTGGATTCATTAGTACCACGATGCTATACTAGTACCGGTATACCGTACAACCCTATGACAATGACATTTTATTAAACGCTTAACTTTGTTATTATTGTACCTACACTTTTGAAGTATTCACATTTTAGCTTAGCTTGAATGTCACAAAAAATCTATCACATCAAAAGATATTGATTTTTACCAAATAGTTTTTAACTTTTTTAAAGACGGGAAACGCTTAACCACAGACACTGATTAAAAAGGACCGATTTGGCACCCTTAGTGCTTGTAGAAGTGTCTCGAACAAGTGCTGTTTGAGATTCTGGACAAATCAGTTAATGTTACAGTTGGCATTAATTGCACCAAAACAAACAACACAAATTCCTGACCTTGCAGTCATAAAATGTCTCCATCCGTTTCAAGAGTTGATTACAAATACTCAGCTTGGTGGTAGACCCGCAATAGCCTCTAGTTGCTGACAGGTGAAAGTCTTTCTTTAGTGTGAACAATCTACTCACACAGGACGCTCTTATTACACTTTTTTTCTTTTTTCTTTTAAATGAAGCCTAGCTAACCGAAATATTCTCAGGGACTTTGGGGAGCACAGTGAGTGTAAACAGATGACTGAGGAAAATCCCTTTAAGCACATTGTCTTTATTTTTATAAGGTGACAAAGCCTGATAAGAAATCACTTTCAATCACAACACATAAACAAGACTGTATTCACATTTGTGACTTCTGAGCAAAGTCTGGCTCCCCTGTTGGCTCCACTCAGAAGTTGTCCAACATAGTGACCTGAGTATTAAAAAGATTATGGCATCTTTTCAAGTCGTAGCGTTCCCGTAACGCCTTCGGAGCTTTTATTAGTCCCAACGCATGAGTCAAGAGAGTTAACTCACTGTATGAGTAGGTCAGCCATTGAGATCCCTTTCTTGAGTGTCCTAAGATGATGCGTGAGGGAAAAAAATGGTGATAGAGATTTGATAATTGCACATTTTCAGCAGAAGAGTTGATTTGAGCTGATTGTAGCTCCTTTTTAAAGTATTAGACTAGCTTGAAACTAGAGATGGGGCCGACCCAATACAGTACCGGTATTGGATTCCAATACCAGATCTTAAATGTCGGATCCAACCTGTGGCGATTTCCTATACCGTGTACCATTTGTGCTTTAATGTGTGCTGAAATTAATTCACAAGTGCGTCACTGCCGACTGTTAGGGTAGCTGATTGCAAAATGTGAAATGGATGTATGAAACGCAGTGTTGGGACTAACGCGTTAGTGTAACGCCGTTAGTTTCGGCGGTAACTAGTAATCTAACGCGTTATTTTTTATATTCAGTAACTCAGTTACCGTTACTACATGATGCGTTACTGCGTTATTTTACGTTATTTTTTATGTAGTATCGGCTAGAAACTGATGATCTGAGTGTGTTTTATTGCAGCGAAGCAATGACATGCTTCTGATTCTTCCTCTGCGCTCTCTGTGTGTGCGTGTGTCTGGGTGTGGGAAGGGGAGGGGAGGGGGGTGCGCAATACAACGTAAACCGTTGGCCAACCAAAAAGTAACCACAGAACACTATACGACTATACGATATAGTGTTCTGTGGTTACTTTTTGGTTGGCCAAGCGGACGTGACGACAGGTTGTCCCCACTCAGATCCGCACAAACCTGGAGGGGGCGTGCCTTAAGTCCGGCTGGAAATCGGGAGAAATTTGGAGAATGGTTGTCCCAGGGAGAGGCACTGAAATTCGGGAGGGTTGGCAAGTATGAGATATTCTCACTTCTTTTCTTTTGTCGAGCACAAAGAAAAGAACATTTTAGTTAAATGTATGTTGTGTCTTGGATCAAAGATCCCGTCTCCTGCCCAAAACAACAATTCAAATCTACCTGGTTAGGCTCTTTGTATGTCACGTGTGCCTTCCTTAGGTGAAGCCAGGTTTACAGCTATGTTGTTGATTGATTGATAGATTCCGTACAAATGACCACTAAATGGTAACACCCAAATAAGTTTTTTAACTTGTTTAAGTCGGGGTCCACTTAAATTGATTCATGATACAGATATATACTATCAAATATATACTAACATCATAATACAGTCATCACACAAGATAATCATCAGGGTATATACATTGAATTATTTACATTATTTACAATCCGGGGTGTGGGATAAGTAGGGGGGGTGGGAGGGGGTTAGGTTTGGTTGGTATCAACACTTCAGTCATCAACAATTGCATCATCAGAAAAATGGACATTGAAACAGTGTAGGTCTGACTTGGTACATATGTACAGCAAGTAGTGGACACAGAGAGAGAGATCAGAAAGTATAAGAAAAAGTGTCTACATTTGATTATTTACAATCCGAAGAGGTATTATGTGGAAGGGAGGGTGTTAGTTTAGGGTTGTAGTTGCCTGGAGGTGTTCTTTTAGTGCGGTTTTGAAGGAGGATAGAGATGCCCTTTCTTTTACACTTGTTGGGAGCGCATTCCATATTGAAGTGGCATAGAAAGAGAATGAGTTAAGACCTTTGTTAGTTCGGAATCTGGGTTTAACGTGGTTAGTGTTAGTGTTAGTGTTATTATGCTGTTTGTTACTTATGTATGTTATGTTGCAGCTATTTAAAATAGTTTTGTCAATTTTTTCTGGCCTGAAATAAATTGGCCCTTTGAAACATATGTGACCCACCCATAATGTCTCACATTTTTGTGTTGATATATTTATTTTATTTTATGGTTTGAATTCGTTTTTGGAGCTGTCATTCCACATTTATCAATATTCACATTGGTCAGTAGGGGGCAGCAGGGCGTTTCTTCCCAATTGAATGCGATCACCTACAGACCGGAAGTGTCTTGTCATTCTGACGAGAGCGACCAGTCTGTGACCAACTGAAACGTTCTGTGTGCTTATTTCCTCCTGTATAACAGGACATTATTATCTGACTGCTTGTCCTGGCTACTTGGGACCTGCAACAGATATTTGGGGGCTCGTCCGGGATCGGCAACGCCATTGATGGTTTGACGGTTGCTGATCCAGTGATATATATATGAACCCGTAAGGCCAGAGTGACTGCACGTTACTGAAGTGAGGTGGCGTGTATAACAGTGCGGCTACAGAGAAGAGGTGGCGCGACTGCAGTACGACTTCAGTACAGAGGTGACGTGCGACCATAGAGCCAAAGCGACTACAGAGACTGCAGTGCGACTACAAAGACTGCAGTGCGACTACAGTGACTTAGTGCGACTACAGAGGCGAGGTGAAGTGGCCGCAGAGCGACGACAGAAGCAAGGTGTCATCACTGCAGCTAAGGCCATGTCTGAAGGACGAAAATAACTCTTATGGAGCATCAAAAAGCAACTATACCATCTCTCAGGCACCGAAGCCTATGAGGTTGCGATGTCCATCGGAATTGATCATCCAGGCACAGATGAGCTGAGCTTAACCGATGAAGAAAGCTGCATCGACCATATCCTTTCCTTTATGCAATCTGATGATCTGTTTAATTCTAATGATGAGGGTATTGGTCGTTTGATGATATTGAATGATGTAATATTGAAGGTTATCAAAAAACATGATTGTTTTGAATTGCCTGTTTTTGTTTCAAATGATGAGCCATCTTGTTCAAATGCACCACCCACACGCTCAGGTGATACTACATATCCACACACTAACCCCAGTACACACACCCACACAACCACACCAGATATGAAGCAGCTACAAGCCATGTATGAAGAACTAGGCAGGAAGTTACAGGAATGTGTGACTCCCCTCACATCTTCTGGCCTGACAACCACAACTGACCCACACCTGAACAACCATGATGCAAATGACCCCCTAATGACTCAAAGAACCCCAGCACAAGTTGGCTGCCAGCCACATCACCATAGTGATATTGAACCCACACCACGCCAAACCTCAGAGAGGTTGGTCTCCCTACAAGATCTTGCTTATCTCCAGCGAAAAGAGTACAGGATACATGGGGGCCAAATAAGTGACACTACATCTGACCTCAGCTACAACAGCTTATGCAAACAAATAGATGAAGGTCTCAGAGAGAAACACACTGAGGGTGAGGTCATTAGAGGAGTGCTCCGTACAATCAAACCTGGCAACTTCAGAGATATGTTGACAAACAAAGACGACCTGACTGTCACAGAACTCAAAAGCTTCCTCCAGTCACACCTAGGTGAGAAGGGATGCACAGAGCTCTTTCAGGACTTGATGTGTGCCAAGCAATATGAAAATGAGACACCACAGCAATTCTTGTATAGAATGATTGGCCTCAAACAAAAGATTATGTTCACTACTAAACAAACAAGCTCAGTAGTTAAGTATGATACCTCCACAATACAGTGCATATTCTTGAACACATTATGTCAGGGAATAGGAGAGAAGTATGATGATGTCAGGCGTGAGCTCAAGCCTCTCCTTGCTGACCCAACAGTATCTGATGAAGCTTTGCTGCGACAGGTGATAAAGACCACCACAGAGGAAAGTGAGAGAAAGCGCAGATTTGGTCGCAGCTCCGCCCGCAAAGTAAGTCAGGCCCATAGCACCCAGGCTGAACCTGAGGAGAAAGTTAAGAGTGAGGTAAAAGTCAACACTGTTAATAAAGATGACACAATACAGAGACTTAGCTCCCAGGTTGAAGCATTGACCCAGGCAATGGAGACCCTGAAACAGCTGGTCACACAGGCTCATGCACCAGATCAGCGCTGTACACCAACCTCTTACTGTGACCCTGAAAAGCCCAGAACTGAGAGAAAGACACAGAGACCCTATGGCTGCACATAATGTGTCGCCCAGTCCAATCCAAATTGCAACCACTGCTTTGCATGCGGAGAAGAAGGCCATCGTGCAGTTGGGTGCTTGAAGAAACAGAAACTGTCGGGAAACGGGGTGCGGTCAAGACAGAGGGACAACCTTTGACCGCTCCTGCACCCATGTCCCAACCCCAAACAGGCCTAAAACAAAAGCCAGTTAAAATCAGTGATGCCAACACAATACAATCTCAAAATACCTCACAGCCATGCAAGCTAGTAGCCCCACTCATTGGCCGCAAATCCCTGCTGAAATGTAGTATGGGTGGCTACGCTGTCACTGTCCTGCTGGACACAGGAGCCAATGTGAGCCTAATTGACCGCACGTGGAAGAACAAGTATCTACCTAGCCAAGATATTCGACCTCTCTGTGAGCTACTGGACAATGAGCTGAATGTTTCGGCAGTCACGGGTGATGAAGTGCCTTACGACGGATGGGTTGAAGTGGTGGTATACCTGCAAGGTAATGATGATCCAGACTTATCCATCCGTGTACCCTTCCTAGTGAGTTGCCTGAAACTAGACAGACCATTAGTTGGTTTTAATGTAATCCAAGAACTCATTAAGAGTAATGAAGGCCGGCCTAAACGCATGTCCATTCTGTCTAACCTCCTTGCAGGTGCCATGGAGATTGATGATGTTAGTGCTGGGGCCATAGTGAGTTTTATTCGGACTCAGAACTCCCCAAAAGAGGAAAATGCTGCTGTAAAAGTGGGTTTCAAAGAGGTCACAATTTGTTCAGGTCAGGTAGTTCACATTAAGTGCAGGGTTCCAGCCAATATCAACCCCTCAGAGTCATTTGTGTTGTTTGAACCCAACCTTGACAGTGTACAGCTGGAGTCATTGAGCATTGGAGCAGGCTTAATGGAGATTCACCAGACAGACAGGTGTTTCATTAAAGTTCCAGTGTCAAACCACTCCCAACATGATGTGACCTTGCCAAGCTTCACAGTCCTAGGCATCATTGAGCCCATTGACAAAGTCATAGAGACAGACAGTCCCCACAGTGACCATAAGAGTATTCATGTTAACACTGTTGACTCCTCACCTCCCCCCAATTCTAATCAGGTCCCACCCACTGCAGACCTGTGGCACCCACCAGTGGATGTCAGTCATCTGACAGATGATCAACAAGAGGAGGTGAAACAAATGTTGATGGAGGAATCAGGAGCTTTTGGTCGCAATGATGGTGACATTGGGAACATCCCAACCCTCCATATGACCATCAGTCTGAAAGATGACATTCCAGTCCAAAAAACATATTCATCCATTCCCAAACCACTCTATCAAGAGGTCAAACAGTACATCCAAGAGCTCCTTGCAAAGGGCTGGATCGTCAAGTCAAAATCACCCTTTGCAGCACCTGTTGTCTGTGTCAGAAAACGTGATGGATCTCTAAGACTGTGTATTGATTACAGGCAGTTGAACCAGAAAACAGTGCCAGATCGCCACCCACTGCCTCGCATCCAGGATCTCTTGGACACCCTGGGCGGCCACAGCTGGTTCACCATTCTTGACCAAGGCAAAGCCTATCATCAGGGCTACATAGCTGAAGGATCCCGCCACATGACAGCCTTCATATCGCCTTGGGGTCTATATGAGTGGGTGAGAATACCGTTTGGTCTCAGCAATGCCCCTGCTGCTTTCCAACGCAGCATGGAGGAGATGCTTGTCACCTTGCGTGACGACTGCTGTATTCCTTACCTTGACGACATCCTCTGCTACTCCAAGACCTTTGCTGATCATGTCGATGCAGTGCGTCGTGTCCTGAGAGCCCTGCAACGTTATGGAGTCAAGCTGCGACCCACAAAATGTGAGTTGTTCAAACCAGAGGTCAGGTATGTGGGGAGGTTAGTGTCAGCTAATGGGGTGAGAATAGACCCAAAAGACATCGAGGCTGTAATGTCACTGAGGGAGAAAAGACCCACTACAGTGGGGGATGTCCGTAAACTGTTAGGTTTTCTGAGTTACTATAGGATGTACATTCAAGATTTCTCCCGCATCGCTAAGCCAATATATGGGCTGCTACAAGTGAAAGGAAATCCTGATGCAACACAGGGGAAGATAAAGAAAGGTAAAGGAGCACAGTTGCCTTCAAAGACCCCCATACAGTGGACTGATTGTCACCAGACCATCCTCGAGCAGCTCATTAACGTCCTGTCACACCCACCTACACTAGCATACCCTGACTTTGAACTTCCCTTTACACTACATACAGACGCCTGTCAGCAGGGACTCGGTGCAGTCTTGTACCAGCGACAGAGTGGAACGCTGAAAGTCATTGCATATGGTTCAAGGACATTGACCCCCGCTGAAAAGAACTATAACTTTCACTCTGGAAAGCTGGAGTTCTTAGCCTTAAAGTGGGCGGTATGTGAAAAATTCAGGGATTATCTGTTTTACGCCCCATCCTTCACAGTGTATACAGACAATAATCCACTAACATACGTGATGAGTACTGCAAAGCTGAACGCCACAGGCTACAGATGGGTTGGAGAGCTTGCTGACTTCAGATTCAACCTAAAGTATAGGCCAGGAAAAGTCAATGTGGATGCTGACACACTGTCTCGTCTCCCACTGGACATAAACCGTTATGTTGAGGAGTGTACTGAAGAGCTCGACAGAGATGCAATACATGCTACTTGGGAAGGAAGTGAGGCTGCAAAAAGGTATGACATTGCCTATGTTGCTTCTCTTAACCTGGCCCAAAGTTCAGAGTCTCAAGTTAAGTCCCCAGTACCGACCATCAGCCAAAGTGAACTAATCAGATCTCAGAGGCAGGATGCAGCCATCAGTGAGATAATCAAGCTGAAACAGACAAAAACAGCACTGACAAATGAGGACAGGAAGAAAGCAGGTGGCCCTGTGAAAAGACTCATGCATGAGTGGGGTAAACTGTATATGGAATGTGGCCTACTGTACAGGAGTGCAGGGGGTCGACAGCAGCTTGTCTTACCTTCTGAATATCGGCCCCTTGTATTGAAGCATCTCCATGATGACATGGATCATCTAGGATCAGAGCGAGTCATTGGGCTGGCAAGAGATCGTTTCTATTGGCCCTTCATGAAAAAGGACATTGAGGTTTATGTCACAAAACAGTGCCCCTGTATCAAGAAAAAGAAACCTGTGGTCCATGATAGAGCACCAATGGGCAGTATCACGACCAGTGCACCTCTTGAGCTTGTGTCTATCGATTACATGCACTTGGAGCAAAGCAAGGGTGGATACGAATACATCTTAGTAGTCATAGACCACTTCACCAGATTTGCCCAAGCATATCCAACACGAAACAAGTCAGGCAGAACAGCTGCAGAGAAAATATTTAATGACTTCATCCCTCGGTTTGGTTTTTTATCCAAATTGCACCATGATCAAGGCAGAGAGTTCGAGAACTCCCTGTTTAAGACCCTTCAGCAACTGTCTGGGGTGGGACACTCCAGGACAACCCCGTACCATCCACAGGGAAACCCTGCCGAGAGATTCAATCGGACGTTGCTTCAGATGTTGAGAACACTGCAAGAGGAGAAAAAGAGCAACTGGAAGGATCATTTACCACAGGTGGTGCACGCATACAACTGCACTAGACACGAGGCCACAGGTTTCTCACCTCACTACCTCATGTGTGGGCGCCACCCCCGCCTCCTTGTTGATCTGCTCTTTGGTCTGTCCTCTGAAGAGGAGGGTGAAACACCCCAAGGGTATGCCGACAAATGGGCTGTGAAATGAAAGAGGCCTACCGCATTGCATCTGAGAACAGTCAGCAGTCCAGTGCACGAGGCAAGAGACGATATGACCTTCATGTGAAGGGGATTGTTCTACAGCCTGGTGACAGGGTTTTAGTTCGCAACATGAGTGAGAGAGGAGGCCCAGGAAAGCTCAGGTCCTACTGGGAACAAACGGTAAACATTGTTAAGGAACAAATAAATGACAGCCCTGTTTACAAAGTGTCTCCAGAGACAGGTGGTGGCAAAGTCCGTACTCTACATAGGAATCTCCTCCACCTTGTAAACGACTTACCTGTGAGTGTGGCTGAACAGTCAAAGAACCAAGCACCGACTAAAGAGAGACAAAGGAATAGGAGTCAGGTTGAAAGGAATGCAGAGAGAGAGACATTCCAAAGCAGTGCTTCATCTGACTCTGATGAAGATGGCCCAAGACCACAGTACTGGCTCAGAGTATCAAGGCCAGCCGAGTCACAAAGGTCAAATATAATAACCACCCATGTGCCTAATAGAAACCATGTTGCTTCTCCATCCTTACATGAACAAGCAAGGATGACCACACAAGCAGGAGAGCACAGACAGCCTCCCAGCTTCACAGCAGAGGAACCTAAACTGATGGAGCAAGAACAATCCAGTGAACACGAATATGAACAGAATGCTGAAAATGAACATTGCCAACCCAGATATGAAACTAACCAGGACAGTCCTACTTCCTCTCAGTGTGGTTCAGTCAGGAGACCAGTGCGAGTCAGGAGACCACCCAGGACACTGACTTACGAGTCTCTTGGTCAGCCATCCTACCAGTCAATTGGGTCAGTCAACAATATTGGACTTTGTGGGCCGCAGACATTGCCAGCATGGGGAATACAGTCAGGCCCAACACCACATTACCCACCCTATCCCACACTATACCCAACACTGCCATACACCGTCATGATGCCATACATTGTACCTTCCTTTGCATACTAACATACAAGTTTTGATTTGAAAAAAAAAGTGTATTGAAAAGAGTATTTTGTTTTGAATGCCGGGAGTCATTTTCTTTGTCGGGGAGCGTGTGACCCATCCATAATGTGTCACATTTTTGTGTTGATATATTTATTTTATTTTATGGTTTGAATTCGTTTTTGGAGCTGTCATTCCACATTTATCAATATTCACATTGGTCAGTAGGGGGCAGCAGGGCGTTTCTTCCCAATTGAATGCGATCACCTACAGACCGGAAGTGTCTTGTCATTCTGACGAGAGCGACCAGTCTGTGACCAACTGAAACGTTCTGTGTGCTTATTTCCTCCTGTATACCAGGACATTATTATCTGACTGCTTGTCCTGGCTACTTGGGACCTGCAACAGATATCTTTGTCTTTGTGTGTTGTATGTAGAGCACATTGCTTAGCAGAGTTCAGTGATGCAAATGTATGTCAAGTTGATCAACACATTGTATTATTCTCCAGTGCAATAACAGTACTGAAATGAAGGCTAAAAGGGTATTAATGGGAGCTTTAAAAAAAAGAAAAGTAGAAGAAGTAACTACATAGTTACTTTTCACAGTAACGCATTACTTTTTGGTGTAAGTAACTGAGTTACTTTTGAAATAAAGTAAATAAGAACTGTAACTAGTTACTGGTTTTCAGTAACTAACCCAACACTGCTGAAACGGAGACGGGTCTTAATTAGACGTGGTGTAATGGGACACTCCTTTGTTCCCCATTCCACAGTTAACAGCCGGCTGGAAAATAATCATTGAGAAAAAGCACTGTCGATAACAAGCTTTTCATCATGTTCTATGTATGGAAAATTTTACCAAACTTCCTTATTTTCAATCCGTAGCTTGTGACTATCAGCTATATCAGCTAACTAGTTGCACTTTCGTAACTTCTGCGGTGGTTTTTTGTGATCTTCTGGATCTGCCTCCCGGGAGCCTTTTGGCCATGGAGACCAGCTGCTGGGTCTCTGCCACGCCAGAGTCCGTTTGGAGAGACTGGAGAAGATGCGGATGAAGAGACAGGGCTGCGGAGCTGGCGCTGAGCGCCAAGACGGACAAGCTTCACAGTGTCTTGTCTGAATGAGCAGGTATAAGACGCCTTGGTCTCCTTGGACGTATCCTCGCTCATCCATGCGGACTGGACACTGGCCGAGAGTTGGTGGGCAGCCGAGGGCGGAGTCGGCTCTCTTGGTTGCTTTGTTGGGTCTGCTCCTGTCTCTGGCCATGCTGCCCCAACCCCAGCAGACGATAGTGTGGTACACCGCAGAGGCCACCACAGTGTATATGTTTTTGTTTTGTTTTTTGTTGTTGTTTTACTTTTGTGGCTGTGTGTAGAAGTGGCTTGTTGCATCAGCTCTGCCCTTTTAATGGCTTTAATGTCTTTTGTGTTCTTTGATGTTTCTCTCTTACACACGTGTTTATGTGTGCTATGGCTGTGAGGTTATTGTTTCCCTTGGCCTCAGTCTGGACCCCCTCTTCAAGGGCCCAGGCTTAGACTGAACGGCGTTTACCTGTTCCTCACCTTTTTTGTAAGGGGCGCCGGAAGTTAGCAGACCCGTCAGCAATCCTGTTCTGTCTCCCTGTAATGTTTGTCTGCTCTTGAATAGGATTGTGCTGAAAATCTTAATTTCCCCTCGGGGATTATTAAAATATTTCTGATTCTAATAGACTTCTTTTGAAGTATACAAAGATTTATTCTTCAATTGTTTCGCGACTATATGTTCAATTTAACTTAGTGGTTAGCATGGCTTCTTGTTTCCCTGTGATCTCTCTTTCTCTATGTGTCACATATTAGTTATTCCCTCAGTCCTCCAGTGATATTGGTAAATGTAAGAAATTTAGTTTATTTGTTGTCATGGAAGAGAGGATTAGTAACTTATAGGAGCGGCTCCCCACTGTGTATGGACATACATTAGTTAGCTTCATCAGCTAGTCCTTGTCACGAATGGTTGCACCAGTCCGTGCCTTTATGTTGGGTTTTGTTGGTGTTCTTCTGTGTTTGGTGCTTATTCCTGTGCACCACACTTCCTGTTGTGGTGGTGTTTTTTCACAACTACTTTAGACATGCCTTCAAGCACTTTTTCCCTCACCTGTTTTCTGTTGGTGGTGATTAAGACTATTTAAGTTGAGTGTGAGCCACCATTCTTTGCCGCTACTTGGTTTGGAATGAATATTCCTTATGTGGACGCTCTCTCCTCAAGCTGTGAATTTTTGTTATACTCCAGCATTTCGTTTTGTTTCGCACGTTTCAGTTTTAGTTTTGTTTTTGCATAGCCTTCCCTATGTTTCGGTGCCTTTCCAGCGGCACTCATCTTTGTTTGTTTTTGAGCTACATTAAATACTTTTACCTGCACGTTGCCTCCTCGATTTTCTGCATTTTGGGAACACGTTGCTAATCGCCGTCATGCGACCCGAGCATCACAGTCCTCTGCCAACCGGCAAAATGTTGTTGACACATTTTAATGGTTGAGTAGTCACAGCAGCACTATGTAAAATCATTGGAATAGTATCAGCATCTGCAAATATCCAAATTCATGTATCAGGAACAGATGTGTCATGATCCCTCATAAGTGGGTTGGACTTTTTTCGCATTTTGGTTTGTAGTTCCTGTTTGCATTCTTTTTTCCTAATTTAACTAACTTCCTGTGCTTTGTGATCAGTGTCAAATTCAACTTCAATTAAAGTGTTGGTTCCTCACCTGTTTTTGATTGCCAATCATAAGAGTCGTCTGTTCATTACCTTCTATTTAAGATATTTGACTGATAACCTTCTTATCAACAATGTTATCTTATGTCAGGTTTTTAGAATTTAAAAACCTGAAAGTATTTAAAAAGGCTATTTTCTTCAATAAATATATAATAAAGTTAAAGTTAGAGTGCCAATGATTGTCACACACACATTAGGTGTGGCGAAATTATTCTCTGCATTTGACCTATCACCCTAGATCACCCCCTGGGAGGTGAGGGGAGCAGTGGGCAGCAGCGGTGGCCGCGCCCGGGAATCATTTTGGTGATTTAACGCCCAATTCCAACCCTTGATGCTTAGTGCCAAGCAGGGAGGTAATGGGTCCCATTTTTATAGTCTTTGGTATGAGTCAGCCGGGGTTTGAACTCATGGCCTACCGATCTCAGGGCGGACACTCTAACCATGGACAAACTCCCACCCTCGTTGAGGAATACATCCATAAAAGAAAAGCTGCATGACTTGGAACCAGGTCAAGAACTAGAGGTGATTTCAAAATGCATCACAGAAGAACCACCGTTGGACAAAATATTATTTCTGTAAAAGGCAGATACATTTGGAACAGCCTTTCAGTTCCAATGAGGGAGAGCAGCACATCTTTCACTTTTAAGGTAAAACTGAAATCATGGTTACAGGGAAACCAAACATGCGTACATGTTTTACCTATTTTAAAACCAGTGTTTACCCCTGCTGGCCTCACTATGGACTGGACTCTCATATTATTAACCGTATCCACTCGACATCCATTGCACCGGTCACCCAAGGAGGGTAGGAAGGGTCCCCACATCTGCGGTGCCTTTCAGGGTTTCATGTTGTTCCCATTGGGTTGAGATTTTTCTTGCCCTGATGTGGAATCTGAGCCAAGGATGTCGTTGTGGCTTGTGCAGCCCTTTGAGACATTTGTGGATTAAGGGCTATATAAGTAAACTTTGATTGATTGACTGATTGAGTGTTTGTAATAATGGCGTTATATAATAAAGGCGGTAGTAACGCCGTTACTCTTACTAGTAACGAGTAATTTAAATTAGAGATGTCCGATAATATCGTTAATGCGTTAAAATGTAATATAGGAAATTATCAGTATCGTTTTTTTTTATTATCGGCATCGTTTTTTGTTTTTTTATTGAATCAACATAAAAAACACAAGATACACTTACAATTAGTGCACCAACCCAAAAAACCTTCCTCCCCCATTTACACTCATTCACCCTCATTCACACAAAAGGGTTGTTTCTTTTTGTTATTAATATTCTGGTTCCTACATTATATATCAATATATATCAATACAGTCTGCAAGGGATACAGTCCGTAAGCACACATGATTGTGCGTGCTGCTGGTCCACTAATAGTACTAACCTTTAACAGTTAATTTTACTCATTTTCATTAATTACTAGTTTCAATGTAACTGTTTTTATATTGTTTTACTTTCTTTTTTATTCAAGAAAATGTTTTTAATTTATTTATCTTATTTTATTTTATAATTTTTTTTTAAAAGTACCTTATCTTCACCATACCTGGTTGTCCAAATTAGGCATAATAATGTGTTAATTCCACGACTGTATATATCAGTTGATATCGGTATCGGTTGATATCGGTATCGGTTGATATCAGTATCGGTAATTAAAGAGTTGAACAATATCGGAATATCGGATATCGGCAAAAAGCCATTCTCGGACATCCCTAATTTAAATGTATTTTTAGTTCTGTTACAATGCCGCTAGCGATAGCTTGATGTAACATGCTACTTTTGATGTGGTTTTATGTCGACAACAAGACAGCGTCATAAGTGCAGCAAGTTCAATGCAGGAAATATCTTTTCACTGGTGAAAGCAACAAGCAGTACCGCGCTAAAATGAACTTGATATCAAATAGAGAGAGGCACCATCACACTGTGACACAGCAGACAATAACAAACGCACACGAACACAATAGAAATATTGAACAAGTGACAAACTTGCCATCCAAAATATACCACGTTTGTTGACAAGAAGATATGACAGCCATCGAAGCGCATTCAATCCTCTTTATTAAGCATAGGTAGCACAATCCGGTTAAAAGATTTAAAAGAGCTGGCGTCAAAGCTGACAAAGGTCGCTGCAAACTGCTAAAGCTAAAAAACACACCTCAGTTGAAACCCTTGATGATGTCACACGTCACGAGGCAACAGGCCCCGTCTTTTAAAAGCACAGACTGTGGTCTTATATTAAACACCTCTCTTAAAGTTTTGTTTTTTAAGTAACGTATTAATGACTTTCCCTAGTAATTATGTATATTTATCAAAGAGTAATTCTGTTAGTAATTAAATTCCATTCAAAGTAATTTAATTAATTTTTTAAAGTAATTTTCAGAACTTTTTAAAATTGATGCTGTATGCTTGTGTATTTACCATACTATATAGCGCATCTGTATATAAGCCGCACCCACAAAATAAAAAACACAAAACATTTAAATATATTGGCTGCACCGGACTATAAGCCGCAGATATATATGTTGTAAAATGACTTATTTACACAGAAGAATTTTATACATGTTTATTTACATACCATAATTGTTTCCAAACGGTGCCTGTAACACGGCAGTAAAACGGGGGATCAAACAAAACAGAGGTCATTGTCATGGCCCACTAGCTGCAAAGTATTAATTCTAACAGTGACTACGTTTACACTGCAGGCCAAAGTGGCCCGAATTATAATTTTTTTTAAATCTGATTTTTTCCAGCTGACTGTTTACACAGCAAATAAAACGTGATCTTTATCAGACTCCAGTATAAATGTGCACAGGCCCCAATGTGGCCTCGACATCACTAGCATGCGCAGTTCGATAAAGTAAAAACAATGGTAGTTGACTGGATTTCGTAAATGAACAAGTCGCTACTACTACTACAAAATTAAATAAAAGTCACCTGACCTTAAAAACAAGTGTTGTTCATGTGAAATTAATTTAAAGTAATATAATGTGTAAATGGATATATATATTTATGGTATTGTATATGTGGGAGCGTTCTAAATTTTTTCTGGCTGTTAAGTAGAGGCAACACGGACATCAGCGTGGATCAACGTTAGCTTTATTTTTCAACCGACTTACGTAAACAACTTACGCAATGTAAGTAACATGTAAGCAAATACGCTGCATCGTCAATTTCGGTCCTTCAACAATTGCTATCTCTTTGGAATCAAAATATATATTTATACTTTACTTATAACCTATTAGTTATGTAATATTGACGAGTGAGGCACTAAAAAGTCGGCCATTGAAAAAATACGCCGAAACCGGATGTTGTGATGAAATATCCACTTACGCTAGTAGGCTGCGTCTTTCCCCGCGCTCATGATTAGATGCCCCAAAGCTGATGAAAAAGTCACATATGGGTCGCAATCAGGTCGCATTGCCGTTTAAGTGAAGTGAAGTGAATTATATTTATATAGCGCTTTTCTCTAGTGACTCAAAGCACTTTACATAGTGAAAACCCAATATCTAAGTTACATTTAAACCAGTGTGGGTGGCACTGGGACTAGGATGGCGGAAGCGGGGATCGAACCTGGAACCCTCAAGTTGCTGGCACGGCCAATTTACCAACCGAGCTATACCGCCCCGTTTAGACTGAAGTCACATTTGAAAAGATCAGATTCCAATCGGATTTGGAGTACCTCCTGATGTGTCCTGAATCTGATGCGAAAAGATCAGATATGATGCACTTTGGAGCGTTTAGACTGGCAAAAAAAAATCTGATTTTGAGTGCCGTGTAAACGACATCACACAACATTTGTAAACGTGTTAGCATATTAGCTAATGCTAACGGCACTAGCTTCATTACATTACAATAGCAAAAACAAATGTGTATGAAAACACTCCTAGAAACATCACACATGGGACGGTTTAATAATTAAGAATTGTTTTAGATATATTGTAAATCTAATAAACGCTGCTTGGAGTGATGAATGAAGAATCCATACGAGTAGAACACCATGGATGATTAGTAGACAGAACGCGCACTTCTACTTCCGGTTCAAAGCTTCAAACAGCAGGAAACACTTGTCGGCATTCACCCAGCTGCACATGCAGTTAACGAACTTGTCCAAAAGATGGTGCCATTGCACAAACAATAACACACCATTTAAGTGTCTTTGCATGTGTTTGATAAAAACTATTTACTTTATGGCCGTCAGCAAACAAAAATCCATAAATTAGCCCCATCGTTTTATAAGCCGCAAGGTACAAAGCGTAGGAAAAAAGTTGCGGTTTATAGTCCAGAATATACGGCACCTATCTTTAATGTATTGTATTGTGCTGTTGTGTTAATCTGTTTTTATGTTTGGGCACTGTGGGTGGAAAGTAGCATCATTGCTATAATCCTGCATCTTTACACAACATCTTGTGTTATGATCATCAATAAGCATTCTCTCTTTAAATAACTTTTTGTCTCTACTGCTATTTTGCATATGTGTTAAGTTTTTGACTCCCCTGTGGTCCACTGCTTCATTCACGTTTGTGCAACCTGAATTTTTCAGCAATATATATTTTTACCCCTACTTCGCCTTCCGTCTCTGCATCTTGGGGTCATGCCATAAGCGCAAGCGTGAGAGGTAGTGAATAAATGTGCATCGGTGCATCGCTACTTGAAACGCCCCAAAATAGCTTCTTTTTTGTTGTTGTTGTTTGCCTGCTTTTGTGCACAGAATTGAAAATGTAGTTGTAAGCGTCTATCAGCACTGGTCGTCACAGTTTGAAAGATGAACTCAGCTTTAAGCTTTAAGGGGAACAATGCAGCAGCATCAGATAATGTTGTGTGCATGCAGAAAACCCCAGTCTTCCAAAATCAGTTAGCATCAATACAAGGAAATCAATATTTGATGAGCATTCATTTCTGTTTTGCTTTTTTTGCCCCAACATGGCTTCCATGAAATATACATTTGTTCTCATGGCTGTGTTGCCTCCCAAGGTCGAGCTGTGAATTTACAACTGTCGTTTCTCTTGCTTGCTTGGTGCAGGCCACTATGTTACGTCGGTGCTAATGTGGGTCGGCGCACACAACACTCCTAAAAGCAAAGCATAGACAAAACATTACCTGAATGAATACCGTCTTCATTCATTGCTCGGCGTGAGTGGCAGCACAAAAGCAGTTGGTTGCCACTCCTAAATTACCTTTTGGTTCTTCAATTCATCAGTAAAATGTCATCAATGAATACAATGAGTACACTAATGAGGATTTTTTTTAACTCAATTCAAATTTCCACTTCACGCTGAAACGTATGATAATAGAGTGCATTGTTTCATCATCATGTAATGCTCATGTATTATTAACTGACTGAACACGGTGTACTCAGCAAAGTCACAACTGGCTTCCTTTTGGTGTTTAACTCTGCTTCCTCTGTTTTAATATTTTAGTAATTAGACCACCACAACCAATGGCTTTCAATTTGCACATTATATTGCACATTCTACTTGTGATTGTTTTCCCTCCAAATAACTGCTTGTACTACTCATGTCTCATCTTAGCTTGTCAGCCTTGAAGTTTGGAGATCTGAGTTCGAATCCCTATTGCAACATGTCTGTTTTGGAGCTAGCATGATATCCTTCAGCATACGAAAAGTTAAAGTACCACTGATAGTCGCACACACACTAGGTGTGGTGAAATTACCATCTGCATTTGACCCATGCCCCTGTTCCACCCCTTCGGAGGTGAGGGGAGCAGCGAGCAGCAGCGGTGGCCGCGCTCGGGAATCATTTTGGTGATTTTAACCCCCAATTCCAACCCTTGATGCTGAGTGCCAAGCAGGGAGGTAATGGGTCCCATTTGTATAGTCTTTGGTATGAGTCGGCCGGAGTTTGAACTCACGGCCTACCGATCTTAGGGCGGACACTCTAACCACATGGCATGCATGTTCGCAAATTGGAGCCTCTAAATTTTCCATAGTTGTGAATATGGGCGTGAAGAGTTGTTTATATGGGCCTTCTGGTAAAAAGGTGACAATTCCAGCTGGTGTACCCATGACCCTAATAAAATAGGTGCTATAAAACAGTGGTTCCACTTCAGAAAACACTTGTGCTCCAAGTACCGCCATAATTACCAACATTAAAATACAGTAGTGTGGTAGGTCTAAGTACTCATCAAAACAAGGCAGAGGTTTTATTTAACAGGCCGTAAGACTCTTGAACGCATCATAATTAAATTATCCCCTCAACTCCCCCCAAAATGGATTAACTCGCTGGAATAAAAAAGACAATATAACATCCATCCATAAACGTGGACGCATGTGAAAAAGTGCAATATATTTATCTGTACAGTAATCTATTTATTTATTTATATATACTTATATATATTTATTTATTTTATATATATATTATATATATTATTCATATATATTTATTTATTTATATATGCACCTTACTGCTTTTTTTATCCTGCACTACCATGAGCTTATGTAACGAAATTTCGTTCTTATCTGTGCTGTAAAGTTCAAATTTGAATGACAATAAAAAGGAAGTCTAAGTCTAAGTCTAAATATTTAATATTGTTGGCCACTGTAACATTACACACAGTTTGAACAGTAACACTCTGTTTGAATATAGCTAAAAAAAAACACTGTACTTTAATCGTTAGTCATTATTTGGCGTACCACAAGATGGAGCCAGCGTGCCATTAGTGGTGCACGTACCACAGTTTGAGAATGTAGAAAATTTATGTATTTTTCATTGTTATGACTTCCTCTTAAAGCTCTGAGATTTGGACTAATCTGAAAAGTGCAGTATGAGAAAAATGTATTATCAATATTGAGAGCACAAACCAAATATCTGTACTAATATGTGCTTATTTCTATCGTGATTTATCAATAGTTTTGAACTGAGAAAAGAACACATAAGTGTTGCCATTGAGTAATTTGATGTTGGAGGTGAATCACATTGCCACTTGGAAGGTTTTTATGAACCATTATTATGTATCATCACCAACCAAGGGGCCTCACACAAATCAGAGGTAAATGTTTGTTAGTTAATTCCAAATGATGCGTGTGACATTCCAAATTCCATTGTGAAAAATAATGAGTGTGCACCTGTGCTGATCATGCTTCATTAGTTCATTCAAATCCAATTGACGGACTACTACAAGATGAATGTTTTCCCTTTTGTTTGCGCACGCAGTGGAATGTGAAAATATGAAACAATCTTTCAAAGATGCTGGTTGCTCCAACCTAGAAGTATCAGGCTCCTTTGTACCACAGCAAGTTAACAATGTGCAGAGGGGAAAATATTGAACCAGCGACTGCACCCTCAGAGCAGCCAGTGTGCTTTAAATAATATAAGAGTCACTAGTTGAAGAGACTATGTGAAGGAATGTATGCAGAGTACAAGAAAGGAAGCCTCAATCTAGTTCATATTTTACAGAGATATATATCTTTGTTTGCACAGCATATTAAATGACCTCCTTGTGCTGCTTGTTGGTATATGGCAACTCTACTTCATGCAATACTCCGCAGTCTCTTTAAATTTAATCCAGTCTTTAGATATATCCTCAATCATCAATTTATAAACACAGTCTTCCCATAGGAAATAATAGAAGTGCCATCAATCCACGTGGGCTGTTGCTCATAAAACCTTTTATTAGGTATTGTTTTCACCCTTCATCTGCTCGTCACGTTATGTGTGTTTTAGTTAGCCTGTCATTTACTTAAAAGAGAACTGCACTTTTTTTTTTGCAATTTTGCCTATCGCTCACAATCATTATGGAAGACATGATGATGGATGGGTTTTTTTTTTAATGCATTCTAACTCGTAAATAAAAGTGGATGGTCCTCTATTCCGCCCAAAAGGCGCCACCAATACTCCATTTACATTTCCTGACTTTAATATTAACCAAGTATTAGTGATATTGTTATTATAAGCGCTAACGCAAAACTATTTATAGCGATTATGAGCTTGTGTGCCAATGTTGACATAGTCGACTGATGAGCTGCTTCCTCCTTTCCTTGCTCGTCAACCTTTATTGTAGATTGTAAATCATGCCTCTCACCTGGATAGTAGAAGGAGAAAGACGTATTGTGACAAGTTGGTACACTTTGACAGCTAATTTAGACCCACAAAGAGCGAGAACGACACGAAAAGACACTTTCCCCCCTGTTTCTTTGCAAGGATTATGAGTCGTTCTACATCTAAATGGGAATATATGAACATTCCTAGCAGTCGGCATGCTGGTGACAGCAGACATTGCACAGTAAGTGATGCTTTATTATGTCTGTTGGCTCTCATGAAGTCTGCAGGGAGTAATAATCTGTGATGTTGTAAAAAAAAAAAGCGAACATTGTGATGCGTTTTTGAAATTAATGCGCTGTGTATGCTTAATATCAATCAATCAATGTTTATTTATATAGCCCTAAATCACAAGTGTCTCAAAGGGCTGCAAAAATGATCATAATACGTAAATATTAAATGTTATTATTAATGTGAATGTTATTACATTACATATATACCTACATCATGTATATAAAACCCTAATGGAGGTGTTTGGATGTTTTTAAGGGCTTTATAGACAGAATAGAGCGACTCTCATAGGCTCCATTGTAAGCGGACTTTTGATCACATTTATTTAATATTTAGAATGCATTAAAAAAATACATCCGTCGTCATGCAAAATTCCCCCCAAAAAAGCAGTTTCCCTTTTTTTCTACATTTAAAACACTTCCTTGTGGTCTACATCAGTGGTCCCCAACCTTTTTGTAACTGCGGACCGGTCAACGCTCGAAAATATGTCCCACAAACCGGGGGGAGGGTTTTTTTGGGGGGTTTTTTTGGTCATAAAAAATACTATCATGTGTGCTTACGGACTGTATCCCTGCAGACTGTATTGATCTATATTGATATATAATGTAGGAACCAGAAATATTAATAACAGAATGATTTACTGAAAACATTTAAAAATATATTTTTATTTTTTTTTATTTCTTGTGCGGCCCGGTACCAATCGATCCACGGACCGGTACCTGGCCGCGGCCCGGTAGTTGGGGACCACTGGTCTACATGACATGTAATGGTGGTACTTTGGTCAAACTTTTACACAGATTTTGTTTTACAGATCGTCTTCAAGAAGCTTTTTGTCTGTCTCTTCAGAATGCGCTGTTTTGTGGGCGGTTTTAAATTACAAGCTGAAGCACTCCTCCCCCTTCAACTCCATTGAGCCGATATGATACGCTACAGCGGAGGATTTTAGCATGTATGTGCATGTACAAGCCAGTCTGCCCCACAACAACAGGATAGAGAAAAAGAAGGAACTTATTCACTACGACTTTGGACTACAACGGAATACAAAAGGCGGACTCGCGCAAAGCTCTTCGGGTAAATCTCTGCCATGTATGGAGATATACGCCGATCTAGCAAAGGCAAAATACGTCACTTGAGTCTCAAGTTTCAAACAACTTGTTTGGAGAAAGTTTGTAAGAAGGCATAATTGTTCTATAAATATCTCTGTCATGCCTACATGATTTGATTTAAATTATTTTGGACTTATGGTGGATCCCAGATACAAAAAAAAGGGCCGACAGGTAAGAAAATGTAGTTTTGCAGAGTAGGACCCATTTAACTAATCTGAAAACTCAAAAACAACACTGTTGATTTTCATGGAACTTTGAGAACAAAGGTGAGTAGTAACGCATTACATTTACTGAGGTAACTTTTTGTGTCAATTGTACTTGTCTGGATAGTTTTAATGCAACATGCTTTTACTTTTACTTCAGTATGTAAGGAACTGTACTTTTACTCTGTTACATTGAGTTTCAATCATATCGTAACATTTGGCTCGTTAGAAAGACTTCTTCTGTTTGACCAATCGAATGTATGCACCAGTGACATTTGACTCCCTTTAACCAATCACACAGAGTCTGGTAGTCACATGATCACACTGTAAAAATGGACATGACATCAGGTGAGGCAGCACAACTCTTCAGTGTTTACCTTTGTTTACCCTGCAAAATAAAATAAAAAACTAAAATTTATATCATGCCCTGTCATTTGTGTCAGTAGAAAACTTCACATTTCAGCCGACAGCAACCCCACTTCCAACTGGAGAAAAAGTGTTATAATAACATCATAAGTGACTGTAAAATGTGCATCTTTTGTATTATATGTCATAGTAGTGTTTATGTCTGTCTCACAGACACACACACAAACACACACACACCAACTACAAATGTAGTACAAGTACCATTTAAAATAACTGCTAAATAAATCAGAAGCTACATACCAGTTACTCAGTACTTTTTCCACTGAATATTTACTGTTAAGTAAATTATTTGAATGACTATTTTTTACATTTACTTGACTCTCATTACTCTAGTAACTGTACCCTTACTTTGAAATTTTTTTGGCTACTATACCCATTTTTGTTTGAGATTAGGCAGCACATTTGCATCAAAAGAGTATTAAAATGTGATAAAAAAAAATATGGCTAAAAGAAATGTTCTTTTCGTTTGCCTCACTTTGCACTAAATGGAACCATTAGTTGTGAATTAATGGTAGAAGTAAAGTTGCTGCAGCAAATTGAGAGTGCAGGACATTTTTCTTTATCGTAACACATGTAACAATGTGAATTAAACTACTTTAAACCTTTCCTAGGAATCTTTTGTGTTGATATGTAGAGCACAGTCACCTGACAGAGGTCTGCTCTCAACTAAGTGCCATCCTAGTTAGTTTTTTGATAACTGAACCTTGAACATTTTGAAATATGCGGAATTGGCGTGTAGCGTTGTGCATGATGGCAGTTCAAACTCTGGTTTTCTGTGCAACGTTGGAGGCAAGTACTTCCCGAATTGTGAATTGTAGACATCAGGATCATTTGACATTCAGGTTCCACAGCCAGAGTCATGCAGTACATGATGTTTGCATGACTTGTTTTTACTTTCGACTTAATGTTTCCTGTTTTTGGGGAAACATACGGGAATGACTCTGATATAATAATTAGTTGGTGTGTTATCCCTTTGTGCAAACATGTTCTTCCTCTTCTCACTCAACCCACTGCAAATGAGCAACGTGGAATCAGACAGCCACCATTTAAGAGCAATTATGCTGCAAAAGCACCACTTCAGCAATGAGTGGGAAAAAAATCATTGTTTATTTTATTTTGCTGCACAGGTTAATTAATTTTAAAATAGCAACACACTGAATTGGTCCGATAATTTGAAAATGATGCGATGCAAACCCTGTTCTTACAGAAGATGGGCAGTATTTTATCAAAAAGTTACATAGAAAACACTCACTTAAACATGTATCTTCCATAGTCAATCATTGATTGTTCAAGGTGTGTTTTGAAGCCCTCAATTACTAAGAAGACTCAATCTACATAAATACACACCACAGCACATATTAGAATGCAACAATTCAAAAATATATACTCTTGCTGTTCTTTTCTGTTGTATAGTTGGAAAAATACACAAAGAATGGAATTTACAGGAGAAACAAGTGATGTATTTTGCATCATGACAGTACTGCGGATGCTTTCTACGAAATCAGCGCAGTCATTGTGTTCTGATGATTGCTCACATGGCCTGAAAAGTGTGAAACATTGTTGCCTGCAAGCTTTTTGAGGTTGCTGGAGAGCATTTTGTCACGTGTGCTCACACGTTGTCACCTCGGGAAGGGGTGTCTGGTCCTGCAGGACCACTTGGGTCGGAGTGGGGGCAGGGCGAGGATGGCCCAGAGAGTTTTTCTGCAGCTCGACCCCGAAAGTAGGTGGAGCACTCTGCAACTGTCTCCTGTACTGCACAAAGCTGCAGGTCTTTAGGATGATGGCCAGTATGTTCTTTCCTATAAGGATCCCAGAGACCCTGGCGTCTTTGTACAAGATCATGTTCCCACCACGGATGAAGAGTGTGATGATGTTTATAGTCACCAGGCTGAGAATGGGGTACAGGAGCATCTTATGGGGGACAATGTTGATACCCTGCATGCTGATCTCGCTCAAAGACACACAGGGTAGCACCAGGAGGAGGATGTAGCAGTAAAAAAACATCAAGCCCTCCGCCCACAGAGGGAGGCCCTTTTTCTGGGGCTCCCACAGGTTGGCTTGAATGTCCAGGATGTCAAGCAAGTCCACCACCACCCAGAATAGACGATTGCGGATCTCCTCCCGCTTTTTGAAGGCGCGCACGTACTCCATGTGGTCAATAGCCACCAGCACTACAAAGATCACCGGAATGCAGATGGAAAGCAGCAACGTTAGCGCCTTTCTGGCAAGAGCATCCAGGCTCTTCCTGTCGGCCTTGTAGTTCTGATACACAAAGTAGACCTTGATCTCCAGCACAAAGATGTAGATGAACCAAAGGATCATGGCGTACCCTCGCTTGGACGTGCGCACCTCAGCCCCCACCCATACCGCCACGTATCGCAGGACAATCAGAAAGCAGATGTCTCCCACCATCACCATGATGCAGATGCCAATCTTGCGTGGGCCATGATTCTGCTCCACCAGGTAAGCATCAATCAGTGCCATGCTGCTCATGATAAGTATGGTGGACAGGCAAACGTGAGGTTTGTTGGTGGGAGGTGGGGGTACCATCCTTGCTCAAGTGATAGAAGGAGGAGCTGTGTGCTGAAGAGGAGTTAACTCCGTTTGTCCCGTGAGAACGTAAATTTGATTCCTTCTGTGACTTCCACTTCTGCTAGAATCCAGGTAGCATAGATTACACTTAATCAATCTCTGCTTGTGTCCAAGTCGTGTGCCAGGTAAACACGACCACTCATTTAGTCATTGATGCTCCTTTGGTGTGTCAACAAATGAATGGCTGCACATATGTCTCTCCCATGTGAATCCTTCATTAAAAATTCAACACCTGAACAAATTACTTACATTTTCTTACGATTAAAAGACAAAACCTTCAATTTCAGAATCACTTTCAACATCACGGTTTGCCTAATCGTTAGAGATAAAGATTCATCCGAGTACTCACTTGAGTCCCCTTTTGTACTTTATCCTAATGACTGGTGCACAGTCTTCCAGGAGACTCTGCTGAGTGATCCCAAAGCCCATCTGTAATCCACAAAAGAAGAAAGACGGAAGCGGCACGAGAATCCTCTTCTTCTGTGACAGATGTAAATCCGCCACTTTAGGATTATATATATATTTTTTTTTTTTCAAGAAAAAGTGCAATCCCAAAACACTGCCGTCGTAATCCACTTACGGCTCAGACTGCATCAGCGGGAGGCATCTTAATGGTCTCAATTTCAAGCAACTGAGGATGGAGGTTATTTATACTCTATGTTTTTTGAGCGTGCCAAACCTCAGAAAGTTATTGTGAGTGTAAAGAGCTTTGCGGTAAGTCTGTTCTTTATAAGGACATTTTCTCTCCCGGAGTTTTCTTCTCTGTTACCCCCCATCCATACAGCCAAAAGTACAACATGTCACTTTAGTCTTTCCTTCTAGGTCTTTTAAATGTGTCACCGTCCTTCTTCAATCAGCTATGCTGATCTTTCCAGCATACTGTCTTTGTCAAAGGATCACCTAAATCCTCCTTCCAGTCTGCGGCTCCATTTTTTTCTTGATGCCAGGGACACCGCGATAAACAGAGTCTGTGTTTGATTCCCCTTCCGTGCGCTCTCTCAGCCACAGCGGTCGCTTTGACACTGCAAGATCTCTGCCCTTTTTCCTGTGCGCTTTCTAGCTCTCTCCGCAAAGTCAAAGATGCTCCCTAGTATGTACAGACATCATTGATTGCTTTCTCTTCTTTTCTAGCAGCCACCCTTCTTTCCCCTCTCCCTCCTCTGCTGAAGTAAAGGCTCTTGCTCTGTAGAGGTGATGCTTGGCACACCACAGCTGCAGAGAGAGAGGGAGAGAGAGAGGGAGAGAAAACACTTTTCCAAGGGGTGGAGAGAGGCAAGGGGAGGGAGGACGAGCCATCCTTTGCAGCTTAGCTGAATGCACAACTTTTCTCTCTCACTGTTTTTTTTCCAATCATCCCTCCCGCATCTTTCTTTTTCTCTCCTCATTGTGTCTAGTGCTGATACCCTATTTTCCCAGGCTGTTTCTTGTTTGAGTCTCACAAAAGCCTTAGTAACATTCTTCGATGAAAAGTTGATTAGGCACGGTGTATCCTCCCTGATTGCAGCGATGCAGAGAATGAGAAGTGATCCAGAGGAGGATTATTGGGTGAGAAAAGATCCTCCCAAATATGGAATAAAGAAATCCATTTTCTCTGTAGACTGTCTGCATTCAAAGGAGACACGTAGGGAACTGGTCCAAGAGGGCAGCGAAGATGGGTTCTCTTGACATAGAGCTTTCCTATTGATCTACTGACAGAGCAGTGTATCAGAGGACTGTGGCTGTGGAGACCAAAAAAAAACGAGATTAAGAAGAGGTGGTAATTTGAAAAAATACAATTGTGGTGGGAGGGAATTAGGAAAGACCAAAACACACAAGTCATTAAAGCTATGACAGTATGTTTTGATACCACAACTAAAGATACAAGATACCATTCAATCAATGAATTAATCATTTAGGGTTTAGCTTACATCACTTTGCTTCATCCAATAATGAATTCCTCATTTTACCAACACATTTGGAAAATCTTTACTTTTATTTTTGTGGGTTAGGGAAGGGCTTAATGAGAAAGTAAGGTCCACAAAGGAAAGCTTGTGTAAACTTTATTGTCAAAAGATTGCTTGCTGGCCCAGCAATGGAACGTCATATGGAACATTAAATGCTCACGTACACACCATTTTGGGACTCTGGTTGACCTCTGGGGTTAGGTTCACACTGCAGTGTATAATGCTCAATTAATTTTTTGGATTAAATCCAATCTTTTTGGGGGGTTGCTCACATTACAAGAAAAAATATAAACCGATTACATCCGTGAACTGACGCGCATGCACACAAACCATGACACGCGAAGCCCTGTGTTTACGTAAGTAAAATGGCGTGTTGGTTCTGGCACATTTACAGGCATTTCAAGAAGTTTGCACATTTGATATTTCACGTAGGAGGTTAAGTAAGAGGGTAAGATTTCTAGCCATGGTAGTTTTAGTTTGTGATATACTTGTTGCTACATTTGTACTGAGAAATGTGTGGATGAGGAGGCAGAGGCTTGGTACATTTACAAAAGTCCTTCGATATTTTTATCATTTCTAAAACATATTTTTCGCCACTGACTGTTTTCTGCTCCTTTGTCCACCATTCACATCTGCACCTGTCTGTTTTGGTGAAAAGTTGTTTGTCACCTTTCAATGACGTACAAGTTGGATGAAGGCGAACTGAACGTTCGGACTAAAATTGTACTGTTTACATTACCATGAAAAAAATCTGATACATTTCACAATAAGGGCAAACAAGGATCAGAGTTAAGTCTGCAATGTAAACATAACTTTGTTTGTTCAACTATTTAAACACCTGTGCTCATCTGAAATTATCAAAACTGTTACTACAGCAAACCTTTTTTAAAACGTACAAACTATGTTGAATTAACTTTAACATGCTTAACTGTCATACAAGTACAGAAATTGGCTAACTGCTGTATAATAGAACTACACTAGTCTTGCAGGTGAGTCTCTTAACATTAAAGGGGAACATTATCACAATTTCAGAATGGTTAAAACCATTAAAAATCAGTTCCCAGTGGCTTATTATATTTTTTGAAGTTTTTTTCAAAATTTTACCCATCACGCAATATCCCTAAAAAAAGCTTCAAAGTGCCTGATTTTAACCATTGTTATAAACACCCGTCCATTTTCCTGTGACGTCACATAGTGAAGCCAACACAAACAAACATGGCGGAAAGAACAGCAAGCTATAGCGACATTAGCTCGGATTCAGACTCGGATTTCAGCGGCTTAAGCGATTCAACAGATTACGAATGTATTGAAACGGATGGTTGTAGTGTGGAGGCAGGTAGCGAAAACGAAATTGAAGAAGAAACTGAAGCTATTGAGCCATATCGGTTTGAACCGTATGCAAGCGAAAACGACGAAAACGACATGGCACGGGAGAAAGCGAGGACGAATTCGGCGATCGCCTTCTAACCAACGATTGGTATGTGTTTGTCTGGCATTAAAGGAAACTAACAACTATGAACTAGGTTTACAGCATATGAAATACATTTGGCAACAACATGCACTTTGAGAGTGCAGACAGCCCAATTTTCATCAATAAATATATTCTGTAGACATACCCTCATTTCAGCAGGCCAGGGAAGCTAGGGTCGATTATCTTCTCTTGATCATCTTCGGTGGCATAAGAGACGGTGTGAGCCAAGACATCCAGGGGGTTTAGCTCGCTCGTCTGCGGGAACAAACTGCCGCCATTGCTTGCTGTGCTACCGAGGTCCTTTGTCCCTGAATTGCTCACACACTCCAGCAGATTCAATGGGGGTCTGGCGGCAGATTTCTTTGACTTTATCGTTGGAAATGCATCTGCTTTGAGTGTCGCAGGATATCCACACATTCTTGCCATCTCTGTCGTAGCATAGCTTTCGTCGGTAAAGTGTGCGGAACAAACGTCCAATTTCTTGCCACTTTCGCATCTTTGGGCCACTGGTGCAACTTGAATCCGTCCCTGTTCGTGTTGTTTCACCCTCCGACAACACACCGACGAGGCATGATGTCTCCAAGGTACGGAAAACAGTCGAAAAAATGGAAAATAACAGAGCTGATTTGACTCGGTGTTTGAGAAAATGGCGGATTGCTTCCCGATGTGACGTCACGTTGTGACGTCATCGCTCCGAGAGCGAATATTTGAAAGGCGTTTAATTCGCCAAAATTCACCCATTTAGAGTTCGGAAATCGGTTAAAAATATATATGGTCTTTTTTCTGCAACATCAAGGTATATATTGACGCTTACATAGGTCTGGTGATAATGTTCCCCTTTAACACCAAGTTGACTTACATGAATGTTGTATTATTGATGTTGACGTATTGTTGCTTTTGTGTTGCTTTGTAACACCTTACTGAAGCGCAACATGTTCTATTACAGGTTCTATGACTTTTATCACATTTCCTCTCTGACATCACTGGACCCTTCCGTGGCAGCATGACATAACAATCATAAGACGTTTCTAACCTGTCCTAGGGCATCAAAAGCATTTAGTCGTCCCTCGCCACATCGCGCTCCAAAACATTGCAGATTAAAAAAAATAATGAATGGATGGATGGATAATAACTAAAGCCTATTGTACATAATTTTTCATAAAAATTAGGTGTAAAATTAAGCCTTATTTATGTCTTATATTTTATTCTTATGTTGTGGCAAATGATAAAAAATATTCAGCGAGCTGGACTTCCGTTACCGGTTTAAATGTGAACACAACAACAACAAAAAGCGGCTATTCTAAGTGCTACGTTCACCGCGACAATCAAATTGACCATCTTTTCGCAGAACAAATTTTTACAGAACTCCATCTTCAACTTCTAATAATACATCTCCACATTAGTGAGCCTTTGACAGGAGCAATGTCAAAAGACGAGACATAAAACGTACCAGTAAAGCCGCGCCAAACAAGACTGCTATCAGCTCTCAGCAGCTGTCCGGGCAATGCTAAGTGGAGATGAACGCTGTTGATTCAAGGATGCAAATATTCTTCCACATCAGTAACCCAACTCTACATGGCATTCGTGAGCAATCTGGAATGAACACACAGTGCTAACAACCCCGCTAATGGTTTTTAAAGCAGAACGCACGCCCGTGGTTTTAAATAACATCAAAGCACAGTTGTAACTTAGAGGAAATATCCAGGATGTGACAAAGGGCCTGATTTACAAAGATCTAAATACCTTGCGCTATATAGCGTGTGCAATCTATAAAATTGCAAGTACTGGGTGTGTTGCGTGTGATTTACTAAGACTGTGTGTGCAATTGAAAAGTGGCTGCCTTTATTAAATGAGGATTTAGCGTGTGCTAAACGAGGAATCACCACAGAGACACTCTCATTTACTGCACATTTGTGTTATAATGCTCCCACCTGTGGCATTTTGCTATGTTGTCAAACAAGCAGTGACATCAACCACTTTTTATGGGAATTTTAAAAGCAGTCGTGCAGTGCATCATTGACACCAGTTGGGTTTTTTTTACCGCTGAAGGTGCATGGAAGGGAAGCAGCACCTCTGTGCTGAAGACGCAAAAAGAGATTTTATCATAAAGAACATATGTTATTATTATATATTCTAGGTGAAAAAAGAAACATCATTAAAAAAATATCAAATGACACCAAAACGTAATTAGTTTTAATCAGCCCCGTAGGTCATCCAGCAGCTATAAAATTATAAAAGGAAATAGCTGAATAGGGGATATGTCTAATATTGTTAAGTTCTGTCCAAATATGTTGATACACACACTTTGGACGGAGGTTTCTCTGTCCATCGTGTGCCTTTGCAGCGCGAGCACTCCTCTCTCACAGCCGTGTGTGCAGGGACGGCGCTACACCGGGGCTAGGGAGTGCTCTAGCCCTGTCAGAAATCTGTTTCGCCCCACAGAATTTTTAGGCCCTGTCATGTAAAACCAACTTTACTTTCCTGTTGGTACCTGCTCTTGTGTATTTGGGATCTGCTTCAGTCCCGATTATTTGAAATCAAACTGCGAAGGCATTGCGGAGATATTTTTAAAACAATCTTGACTTCCTTCGTACTTTCTTCAAAGGAGCCGTTTGGAATATGACCCATTTGTGACGTCCCACTGGTAACGTCAGCTCCATCTTTTGGCCGCCCAGTAACGTGAACTTTTTTGTCCCATTCCTCCGCGCACCGGGTCCATATTTCTGTGTCCAATCACGTAACGTAACCATCTTTCATAACACCAGCTCCAGCTTTTGGCTTCCCAATTATATTTAATGCAAACTTTTTTGTCCCGTCCCTCGGCGTGCTACTTCCAGAGCGTCCCCTCAAAAATTGAAAGGTAAAAACTTTTGTTTATTAATTCCGCCTTATTTGGCAGTAACCTATTGGTTAGTATTGCCCCATAGCCATACTTGCCAACCTTGAGACCTCCAAATTCGGGATATTTTTTTGGGGGGGGGTTGGGGTCGGGATGGGCGGGGCCAGGGGCGGGGTTTAGGGGGAGGAGTAGCTAGAATTCACTTAAATTCAAGTATTTCTTATATATATATATATATGTAACCGGTTGTCTTTTCCTCTCTGCGTTGTGTGGCTTTTATGAAAAACGACCGACACCATGGATTGCTCAGCTGCACTTTACTGATAAAACACAGAATATAATCGTTGTCAATAAGTTTTTTCCGTCGTCGAGTCCCTCTCTCGTTATGGTGGACAAAAGGGCGTACAACAGTGAAATAAACATACCTGATAAAACACAGAATATAATCGTTGTTAATACGTTTTTTCCGTCGTCAAGTCTCTACACAAAATACAATACAGAACAAGAAAGTGAACTGAAGTTCTTAACATGACATTTTCTGTCGTCGCATGGACGCCTACCTCTCTCGTTATGGTGGACAAAAGGGAAGTTGGAAGGCGTGTCCAACGCATATATAAAGACAGGTGTCCCAGTAATTATTGCAGTAGGAGGGACAACGAGACAATGGTTCCACATTGACAAAACATCGAACAATATTCAGGTATTTACATGTAACTTACACATTTTGTGTAATTATAACAATAATTAGGCATCTAGTTTTGGCTTAGTCAGGATGTGAGTGAGGGGGTTGTTATCCGACCAGACAGTAAACCTGTGACCCTTGAGCCAGTGGCTGAATTTATCACAAACTGCCCATTTAAGGGCTAAGAACTCCAGTCTGTGAGCAGGGTAGTTGACTTGGCTGCGGCTGAGAGTTTTGCTTGCAAAAGCAATGGGTCTCGCTCGTTCTTCGCCATCAGGGACCTGGGACAGGACTACACCCAGACCATCAAGGGATGCATCGGTGCAGAGGATGAAGGGCCTTTCAAAGTCTGGGTGTGCCAGCACCACACTATTAAGAAGTGCACTCTTCAGATCCTCAAACGCCTTCTCACAAGCAGAAGTCCAGTCCTGAGGAGTCAGTTTTCTGAAGGTGCCTGCTCTTCTCCGCCCAAAGGAGCCTTGGCACTCCTCTTCTGTTCTGCAGTCAATGTGTAAAGTGGCTTTGCAAGAGAAGAACAGCCAGGGATGAAATGCTGGTAGTACAGCACCATGCCCAGGAAGAACTTGACTTTCCGCTGTGATGGGGTGCAGCCGTCATTCTCCATAAAATCCTTTTTTTCAAAACCTGAGATGACTTTGACTTTCTCCTGGTCGACTGCGACACCACCGCTGTTCACTACATGACCCAAGACAGTCAGCCTGGTGGGGTAGCGGGTGTGCATCCTTCACGGTCTTGGCGTGAAGCCAGCGGAAGTCCGTGCAGATCCTCAACTCCCCTGACTTCTTCCAGACGAGAACAAGGGGTGAGGCATACTCACTGACTGACTTGCTGATGATTCCTTTAAACTCCATCTCAGACAGCACCTCTCTCAGCTTATGATAGTGAGCTGGAGGGACACGGCGATAGGGGAGTCTAAAAGGGCAATCATCAGTGAGGTGGATTCGGTGGACAAAGTCCTTTGCTTCGCCACAGTCCAGCTTGTCTTTAGAAAATACATCTTCGTAGGTGAGGACTAGTTCAGCCAGTCGCTGTTTCCATTCCTCTGATACTTCACAGCCTTCAAGATCAACATCCGCCAATCCGCAGTCTTTAAGCTGCTGAAGGGGATAAGAGGTGGTACCTGACTTGGAGGCTGGGTCACTTCCCTCACAGGTCTGCTGCATACACACACTCTGTGACAAAGGAAGGTCTTCCATTGCAATACAAGGAAAAACATCTGCTACCTTAGCGTTACGGCACAGTGTCACAGGTCTCTTTGTTGGGTTCAGGATCTTCATTGGGACCCAACGATCACCCCACATGGGTGTCACGACCCGCCCAACAATGATGTCTCTAGGGGTTGAACAGGAAGAAGTGGGCTCCACAATGACAGTACTCCCAGGTGACACAGGAGCACTGCTGGGCAACTTCCCCCATACTAGAGACTCTCCCTGAGGTGCAAGAGTGACAGGTTGTCTTAGCTTGACTGTACCAACTTTTTCAGGCATTTTGGGACCAGACCAGCGTGTAATGCAGCTGAGTAGTCCAAGAAACTGTTCTCAATTGGGGTCAGAAGTATTGGAGCAGACCAGCTGCCAGTACTTATTATCAGACTTCATTGCCTGTATAATGGGTCTTATGACATTGGTCCCAATGATCATCTCATCTTTCTGCCCTGGAACAAGTAAAGTTGGCACAATGAACTTAGACCCATAAACTTCAATTTCAATGTCATAAATGCACCTGGGTTGTGTCATAAGGCCACCACAGCCAACAAGGACCACCTTCTCCGGCACAGGCCGAGGACTAGGGAGTAGCCCAACAGCTCTATGCTTTGACTCCGCCTCCACACTTAGCGTGCATGACATGCTACCTAAATCAAGCATCCCTCTTAAAACAGACTGGCCCCCCACAGACACTGGAGCATAAAACAACTCACTAGCTCCTTCCACTCTATGGGAACCCACAACAATCACTGTTTTGTCATCAGAAAGGCTACTACAACAGTTCACATAGGTCAATTGCACATCTTCATTTTCACTGAGGGTGCTACTAGCATCGCCCATGCTACCCCTCTCACTACACAGGCGGGTTAGTTTAAATCAGCATTGGGTGGAAAAGATGGCGGTATAGCCGGGGAATGTGAGGCCTGTGGGCACTCACACTTCATGTGACCAGGTCTCAAACAGTTGAGGCACAATCTGTAGAGCTTACAGTGTGCATGAGTTGAATGTTCACTGGAAGTACATACTCGACACTTGACTGCCACAGAACTTTGATGGTTTCTGGGTTGACCAGTCTGACAGGTGCCTGACCTTTGGCCTCCTGGTCTTTGATTGTTAGCCAAAGATGCATTGCACAAGGACAGAACCTTATCAAACATGGCCACAACTTGAGCACCAGGGTCGTTAGCTGGTGGCTCAAAAGCGGCCGGCGCCACATTGACAGCCGAAGATGGGTGGAATGGGGAGGTGGACTGATGTGCGACAGCCACAAGTGCATCAGAAGGAGGCTGACTACAGGAAAGGGCAGGGGAAGGTTGAGGAACAGAAAGCAAAGACTGCTGGCGTGCTACCGAGAGCCTGTGGCGAAGAATAATCAGTCACTGGGCTTTGACTGTAAGCTGACAAGCCCATCATACATTGAGACTGGGCTGCTGTCTTTCTAATCTTTCTTATGTGAGCATCTAGACGCTCCTGAACCTCAGCTGCAGTCCACTGCTCAGGTGTCTTTAGTTGAAACAACAAGGCAAGATGAGGGTCAGGACAGTGGTTAATAAACATCATGACGACTTCAGCACTGGGGTCCTCAACAGATTTGGAGACACTCATCAGCAGCATCAATGGACTTGTTAAGACGAATCCAGTAGTCCATAGCACTCTCACCAGAATGGGGAATAGTGCAGTAAAAGTCTTTCATAGGCAAGTTAGAATATGATAGCTCACTGAAGTTACCTTTCAAAATGTCAAACACTGCAGTGGGCAGGTCAGCTGTATTCAGTTCAGGGCGGCTGCGCAGCGACACCTTTACAACATCCCTCGCTTTGCCTGTCAGTCTGGACATAATTAGCTCAAACATTTCAGGAGGACTGTCACATTTTACTCTATTTAGGTAACATTTCATCATGTCTACCCATTCATGAATTGAGAACACATCAGCATTATCACCCCTAAAGTAAGGTGGTGCTTTGACGTCGGGCTGCACAACTACTTTCACTTGTGGCGAACCATCATGCCCGGAGGAAGGGCTCACAGCAGTGGACTGAGGCTGGAAGGCACCTGGCTGGTGCATCATGCTGATGTTGGCAGAGATGTTGTCTCCTATCTGTTTAGCTAATGTTGTGATCATATCTCCAAAAGCATCAACAGATATGACTTGCGTGGGTTCACGCACTGCTTGAGTACATGCAGCACTGCTTTGTCCAGACTCTTTTCCCCGGCCACGCCTGGCGACGCCGTGAGTCCAAGAATCTGAGGCAGCGTTTCTTCAGCGAGCGTCTTCTTGTGCAGGTAGTCCATCATGATCTGGTTGTAGACCATCTTCTTCTGGGTGTGGTGGCACTCGTCCACAATCAGCAGGGAGATCTCTGACAGCTCCACGCGCTTCTCCTCCTCCGTGCTGACCAGAGCGTTGTGTAAGAGCTGCGCCGTGCAAATCACCACGTCAGAGTCGCGCAGCACCTTGCCGAAGAAATCTTTCTCGATGCTTACGCCGCTCACCGCCACCACCTTGTAGGACGACGCCAGGGCGGGAGCGAACTCTTTGCTGTAGTGTTGGTCCACCAAGTGGATCATGTTTACCAGGACCACCACTTTCCCCCGCGGCCTTGTTTCCAGGTGCTTCTCGGCCACGTAGACGGCGGCACGCGTCTTCCCAGCTCCCGTCGGCAGCCAGATGATGGTGTTTTCTCCTCGCAGAGCCCTCTGGACCACCTCCTCCTGGTACGCGTACAGTCTACAGTCCGACATCCTGCACTGGACAGGAAGACGAGAGTGAGCATGTGTGAGTGGATTGTCTTTCGGCACACGTAGCTATCAGCTGTTAGGCTGGTAAGTGGAAAACGAAACTTAAAAGCTTTTTGGATGAGTCACACTGAGAGGGCAGTGGGAGGAAAAGAGAGGGGAGGCCTGATAAAACACAGAATATAATCGTTGTCAATAAGTTTTTTCCGTCGTCGAGTCCCTCTCTCGTTATGGTGGACAAAAGGGCGTACAACAGTGAAATAAACATACCTGATAAAACACAGAATATAATCGTTGTCAATAAGTTTTTTCCGTCGTCGAGTCCCTACACAAAATACAATACAGAACAAGAAAGTGAACTGAAATTCTGAACATGACATTTTCTGTCGTCGCATGGACGCCTACCTCTCTCGTTATGGTGGACAAAAGGGAAGTTGGAAGGCGTGTCCAACGCATATATAAAGACAGGTGTCACAGTAATTATTGCAGTAGGAGGGACAACGAGACAATGGTTCCACATTGACAAAACATCGAACAATATTCAGGTATTTACATGTAACTTACAGATTTTGTGTAATTATAACAATAATAAAGCATTATAAAATACATTATTTACAAGACATAATTGACCCTGTTACATATATATACATATATATATATATATATATATATATATATATATATATATATATATATATATATATATATATATATATATATATATGTATATATATATATATATATATATATATATATATATATATATATATATATATGTATATATATATACTGTAAATATATAAATAAAATAAATACTTGACATATATACATATACACACATAACACTCCTCTCTACTCATTGTTGTATTTGAAAGTGCAATGCTTTGCAGCCAGTAGCACAGCCTTTGAAGGAGCATAGGTATGTGCAGTGTAATATTCTGGGTTGGAGTCAATAACCAAGCGAGGTGATGAAGTTACGTCTCTTTACTTCATACTTCAGAACCGACTTCCACACTTGCCATCAGGGTGCGCAACACAACGTAAACCGTTGGCCAACCAAAAAGTAACCACAGAACACTACTGTGTTCTGTGGTTACTTTTTAAACCGTTGGCCAACGGTTTATGTTGTATTGCGCACCCTGATGGCAAGTGTGGGAGTCGGTTCTGAAGTATGAAGTAAAGAGCGGACGTGACGAGAGGCTGTCCTCACTCAGGTCCGCACGGACCTGGAGGGGGCGTGCCTTAAGTCCGGCTGGAAATCGGGAGAAATTCGGGAGAATGGTTGTCCCGGGAGATTTTCGGGAGAGGCACTGAAATCCGGGAGTCTCCCGGAAAATTCGGGAGGGTTGGCAAGTATGCCCATAGCAATCCATTAAACCTTTGCTATTGTTATTTTGCCCTAATTTTGAATGTAGTAATGTCACCCAAGCACTCCAAAAGCCAAAAGATTATAGATGACTGTGTGGCTTTCTCGGCTGAGATATTTGCCCACACTGGCGTCTGAACCAAGGCAACAAAAGTGGTAAAATTTGAATCAAAAGATATACTAAGATGGACGTCCATAGGCTGAAGCACCCCTAAAATATTCTTAAGCCATTCTAAATAATTTGGTGTGAATTTTTTGCAGACAAATTCAATATAAATATGCAGGAATATGAATTAAAATATATAATATAACCCGTCATTATTATTTACTATGATCATAAATCATTTGGTTTCCCTTCACTTCACAGTGTAAGGTGGAGACCTCTTGTCACAGCTTATTATCCAATCGGTTCTACCAGTAACGCCCGCATTCCATACAAATCAGTCCACGTTTTCACTGTTACCTTACACTCCGCCGCAGCTGCACCTGCGGTACCTACGGTGCATGGCCATAACGACACCAAGGTCACGTCCTCTGTATTTTTTTTAAGTGACAAAAAGAAGATATGACTGACTGCGAATGTACTTTGTATAAAATACATTGTGTGCGCCATACATCACCATAAGTTTGATCATCCTCTCTCAGTATACAATCTTTGGGGATGCACAGCTAGTGTTCTATCGATAACGGCTACACAATGATGTCTGCTACCCAAAGCTACAAACCCCGTTTCCATATGAGTTGGGAAATTGTGTTGGATGTAAATATAAACAGAATACAATGATTTGCAAATAAATTTCCACCCATATTCAGTTGAATATGCTACAAAGACAACATATTTTGATGTTCAAACTGATAAACATTTTTTTTTTTGCAAATAATCATTAACTTTAGAATTTGATGCCAGCAACACGTGACAAAGAAGTTGGGAAAGGTGGCAATAAATACTGATAAAGTTGAGGAATGCTCATCAAACACTTATTTGGAACATCCCACAGGTGAACAGGCAAATTGGGAACAGGTGGGTGCCATGATTGGGTATAAAAGTAGATTCCATGAAATGTTCAGTCATTCACAAACAAGGATGGGGCGATTTGTCAACAAATGCGTGAGCAAATTGTTGAACAGTTTAAGAAAAACCTTTCTCAACCAGCTATTGCAAGGAATTTAGGGATTTCACCATCTACGGTCCGTAATATCATCAAAGGGTTCAGAGAATCTGGAGAAATCACTGCACGTAAACAGCTAAGCCGGTGACCTTCGATCCCTCAGGCTGTACTGCATCAACAAGCGACATCAATGTGTAAAGGATATCACCACATGGGCTCAGGAACACTTCAGAAACCCACTGTCAGTAACTACAGTTGGTCGCTACATCTGTAAGTGCAAGTTAAAACTCTCCTATGCAAGGCGAAAACCGTTTATCAACAACACCCAGAAACGCCGTCGGCTTCGCTGGGCCTGAGCTCATCTAAGATGGACTGATACAAAGTGGAAAAGTGTTCTGTGGTCTGACGAGTCCACATTTCAAATTGTTTTTGGAAACTGTGGACGTCGTGTCCTCCGGACCAAAGAGGAAAAGAACCATCCGGATTGTTATAGGCGCAAAGTTGAAAAGTCAGCATCTGTGATGGTATGGGGGTGTATTAGTGCCTAAGGCATGGGTAACTTACACATCTGTGAAGGCGCCATTAATGCTGAAAGGTACATACAGGTTTTGGAGCAACATATGTTGCCATCCAAGCAACGTTACAATGGACGCCCCTGCTTATTTCAGCAAGACAATGCCAAGCCACGTGTTACATCAACGTGGCTTCATAGTAAAAGAGTGCGGGTACTAGACTAGCCTGCCTGTAGTCCAGACCTGTCTCCCGTTGAAAATGTGTGGCGCATTATGAAGCCTAAAATACCACAACGGAGACCCCCGGACTGTTGAACAACTTAAGCTGTACATCAAGCAAGAAAGGGAAATAATTCCACCTGAGAAGCTTAAAAAATGTGTCTCCTCAGTTCCCAAACGTTTACTGAGTGTTGTTAAAAGGGAAGGCCATGTAACACAGTGGTGAACATGCCCTTTCCCAACTACTTTGGCACGTGTTGCAGCCATGAAATTCTAAGTTAATTATTATTTGCAAAAAAAAAAAAAAGTTTATGAGTTTGAACATCAAATATCTTGTCTTTGTAGTGCATTCAATTGAATATGGGTTGAAAAGTATTTGCAAATCATTGTATTCCGTTTATATTTACATCTAACACAATTTCCCAACTCATATGGAAATGGGGTTTGTACTTAACATGCGCGCATATGCGCACGAACGCTAATATTTCAAACTCTTGCCTCAAACAAAATACTCATCCAAAGCAATATATTCGGTATGTGTGTAAAATTCATTTATATGAAACCAGTATTATCAGACAGGTCTTGTCAAGACGATTTTAGGAATATACGTATAATTTTTCTGTGATAAATATTAAGAAAGTTATTATTGTTTAACTAGGTGAAAATGAACAAATTTATTGGGCTCAAAATTTTAGGTGCGACCTTTTGTGACCTAACATTTACCCTATTTTAAAAAGGTTGGTATTGTTTGTTAAACAAAGAAACAGAAAAATAAGTTTCACAGTTAAGGTTTATTTTTAATTAATCAAATTTGTGAAATTAGTGGAGGAAGTGACGGACAATCTGAGTAAGCATAATTGGTCGAACTTGATTTGTGATTTGAGTCACATCACAGCAAGAAGAGGGGTCTCAAATTTGAGGCCCGCGGGCCAATGGCGGCCCCTGAGACAATATTTTGTGGCCCCCACTTTAATATGAAAGTCTAATGTAAGTGTGGCCCCGGGAGTTTTATATGAATGGCACTTTACAGTGTTGTGTGCAGAGCTGGACCAACCTACCAATCACGGTGGGGCATATGGCTCTCGGGGGCGGGACATCAACTAGGATTGATGCAAGCAGAGAAATATTTCTCAATGAGTGAAGGTGGCAGCAACCTTCCAAAAAAGGAAACGTGCCGATGGCACGGGATGCTACGGCAAAGGCTTAACTGACTAGCCAACAAAAGGAGCAAGAAGCAAGTAGTACCCACGTGACAAAAATTTGCACCCATGGCAACTAAGAAAACAAGGGTGCTGAAACAGAACTAAACAGCTAAGGAAAAATCCAACTACACAAAACATCACCCGGGCAACGGATCATGACAGTAACCCCCTCTTAATGGACGGATACCAGACGTCCTAGAAAAACAAAAAATGATGTCCAAAGTTACGGGAGAGCAGAGGGAAGACTATGCGGTGGGTCGCCTGGCCCTATGTCCTTGAGATCAGCGGGGAAGAGTCAGATGGTGGCGACAAGTAGACCGCCGCCGCGGCTGGCAAAGCGAGCGACCACGGAACGGCCACAATATACATACAGCATATGTATATACTAAATTGCATGGAACAAGTATAAATGTGTCTTTTATTTTAAGAGGGCTCTGATAATGTTAAAAACATATCTAGAAGGTGGTAAACGGTGATTGTATGATCTAACTATGAATTTACTAGAAATAACCCTACTTTGCGGAAATTTGTTTACCACAGTCGTATTTTGTATTTCTTGTAAAGGGGAACTGCACTTTTATTTTTTTGGGGGGCTATTGTTCACAATCCTTATGAGACAAAAGATTATTTATTTGCATTCTAACATGTAAAAATCGACTGTTAAGTATTAGCCCACATTTCATGTTTTGTTTGTACACCGCTAGCTCGACAGCGTATGTACTGCAGTTGTACTAACACGCATGACGTGCTGCGTAAATCATGTTAGATATTAAAGTGACTTACTCGATGGACAGTTGTTCATCTGGTCCAGCTGGATGTTTTTTTCCCATTGATTTTGGGTAAGCACTCTATTTATATCAAAATAGCTAGACTCCAATTTCCACATTTATAGAGTAGTCACTTTAATCTCACTCTCGGATTCCGTCTGCACTAACGTCTCACCCTTCCCTCTTGCTCGCTTCTATAAGCAGTAGTTCATCCTCAGTATATTATTATTATTATTATTCAAAAAGATAAGGTTGTGAATCCTCATTTGTCCAAAAATAGTCGTCTTCATTGTCTATTAACCAATTCTGCCATGATTAGTACACACACTCGTGTTTTTTTGGGGGGGTGGCGGGGGGTGCTGGAGCCTAACTCAGCTGCATTCGGGTGGAAGGCGGGGTACACCCTGGACAAGTCGCCACCTCATCGCAGGGCCCCTTCCTATCATATATATATAATATGTAAATATAACATATATGTTATATTTTATATTGCTACTATGGTAAATTTTTAGTCTACTTTATACTTGCGTTATCCTTTCCATCCTTACCCTTTCCACCCTTCTTCAGTTCCTTATTGTTAGTTCCGACATTGGTTAAAACGATCAAATTACGGTAAATAGTGTACATATTACATATTGTTATGAACGTGTCTGTTACTACATTATATATAGCTTGGCAGTGTGTATATAACACGTTGATGGAGGGGTTAGACGTTGTTTTAGAGGACTTCAACGGTGACTCCCATTAGCTGCATCGTTTAAGCGTTTTTTTTCTCATCTTTAAAATCCTAAAAAAAAACAAAAAACTTGTGTGTTCTTGTCTCTCATAGTGATTGTGAATGATAGGCAAAATTCCAAAAAAAAGTGCAATTTCCCTTTAACTAGACCAGGGGTCGGCAACCCAAAATGTTGAAAGAGCCATATTGGACCAAAAATACAAAAAAAAAAATTGTCTGGAGCCGCAAAAAATTAAAAGCCATATTACATACAGATAGTGTGTCATGAGATATAAATTGAATTAAGAGGACTTAAAGGAAACTAAATGACCTCAAATATAGCTACAAATGAGGCATTATGATGCAATATGTACATATAGCTAGCCTAAATAGCATGTTAGCATCGATTAGCTTGCAGTCATGCAGTGACCAAATATGTCTGATTAGCACTCCAGACAAGTCAATAACATCAACAAAACTCACCTTTCATGCACAACCTTAAAAGTTTGGTGGACAAAATGAGACAGAAAAAGAAGTGGCATAAAACACGTCCTAGAAAGTTATACATGTAAACAAACTACGGTGAGTTCAAGGACCGCCAAAATTAGTAGGACAAAACGGTGCTCGCCAAATACTCGAATCAGTGAAGCATGTTTAATATAAACAGTGTGCTTTATAACAATTAGGGAGGTTTGTGTCATGTTTGTCCTCCTACAGAAACCATATTAAAACAAAAAATAGATTGTTTTCCCCTCATCTTTTTCCATTTTTCATACATTTCTGAAAAAGCTCCAAAGAGCCACTAGGGCGGCGCTAAAGAGCCGCATGCGGCTCTAGAGCCGCGGGTTGCCGACCCCTGAACTAGACACTTTCAGGAGAAAAGTCTACATAAAAGGCTGTGTCCAGTTATTTCCTGTACTCTAGTAGGACACTCTCCTGTCCTCCTGGAAATGATATGAGCCTCTGAAGGAACAGCAACCATAAGCCCTGATATTATATGCTGCGGACACGGTAATGCAAACAAAACAGCAGTGTGTGCAGTGACAAATTATGTTTGTTCCACATCAGTCATTTACTGACTTTGAATTTTACCGAGGCCTTGCAATGAGTTTTTGTGTTTTGGATTAAAGGTCCCCCCAGCCACACACATGCACACACATGCACACAAATCACTGATATAGTCATAATGATCAGATGGGCCTAAAGTGTCATCTTTTGACATATTAGAATGTTTACGGTTGATACAAGTGTTCTAAAAGGCATTGAAGTAACCAAGCCGGTTCGCTCTGCTATGCACTATGCTAACTAACACAACTTGTGTCGCCAGCTGGGCCAATTTGCAATAATCCATCCGTAGAGAAAACCAAAGTGCTTTTATTGTGACAGTGGGAAGCCATTTACTGCTAGCTTCATGAATTGCACATTCTAAGAGGTCCCAATATTGCTTCTCTATGCAGCATGAGGAGACTCTTCACCCGCCTGCCTGATGGCGTCTGAGCATCAACGCAAATCAAAGTGGCGCTACTGCAGATTCAGAGTTTTGCCGACACCAACGGATGTGGTGACAGCTGACAGCTGCCGTCATGGGTGTCAGTCTTCTATCGTCATGTCTTTATCATGAAAGCACATGGAGGCTTCATGCCTAAGAAACTCGGACGAATGAAACCATTCGCTGCTTTCTCATGGAGCAGTTTTGCTGTCGAGCCACGACGTGCGCTAACCGAAGAGCTGGGATTCTGGCCATTATGCACTTCTCATGTTGAAATAAGCTAATGTTTGACAAGGAAAGTGGTTTAATACCTGTGAAATAACTTCAATTTACTACTTACTGAGTAATGAATGTTCCCACTCTGAGAGGCAGCCCACCCGCTAACAAGCACCTGTCCTTGAGCCAAACTCATAACTGCTTTCTGCGTACTCGTTTACCCAAAGTCACTCGAGGTAACAGCATCTGTTAAACTTCTAAATCGTAAATTTAAATGAGTATCTGGCTTGTCTGCACCGCAGGGGGACTATCCTGCCACAGTAATAGTTTTCACTCCCATAACAGCAGTATGAGAGAATATAATGCCGCTTCTAAAGTCCACATTTGGTATTCCGCTCACGTCATGTCCTGCAATCTGTATTTGATGTCTTCATTTACATTACATGCCTTTTGTGATTTATAATAGAGGCCAAGATAATGTTAACCTCTCCATTAAACGGGGCAGTTAAACCCGGGCCTCAAGTCTTGACGACCATCTGCAAAATACCCTTGCTTATACACACTCAGCATTTTCTATTTTGGCTTTGTCAGTGTTGAATTCAAGCAACAGGACTTTTGAAAAAGGCCAACACCTTGACCCAAGGGCAGAGGTCTTCAATAGAGGGTCAGCAACCCCTAAGGCGGAGCTTTATTATACAGGACCCCTGACCCTCCTATCGCTGCGGTGCCAATCACAAGTTTCTGTCAGGTTCTCCGTGAGCCCAATCTTGGCTCGTGTGACAGGATGTAAATTTAGGCACTAGTAGAATACACTGATTGTAAGTAGCAGAGTAACCTCTTGACTTGTATTACTATTGTTATGATCCGTTGCCCGGATCATAGTTTAGTTACGTTTTGATTCACTTGTTGTTTAAAGGGGAACATTATCACCAGACCTATGTAAGCGTCAATATATACCTTGATGTTGCAGAAAAAAGACCATATATTTTTTTAACCGATTTCCGAACTCTAAATGGGTGAATTTTGGCGAATTAAACGCCTTTCTAATATTCGCTCTCGGAGCGATGACGTCACAACGTGGCGTCACATCGGGAAGCAATCCGCCATTTTCTCAAACACCGAGTCAAATCAGCTCTGTTATTTTCCGTTTTTTCGACTGTTTTCCGTACCTTGGAGACATCATGCCTCGTCGGTGTGTTGTCGGAGGGTGTAACAACACGAACAGGGACGGATTCAAGTTGCACCAGTGGCCCAAAGATGCGAAAGTGGCAAGAAATTGGACGTTTGTTCCGCACACTTTACCGACGAAAGCTATGCTACGACAGAGATGGCAAGAATGTGTGGATATCCTGCGACACTCAAAGCAGATGCATTTCCAACAATAAAGTCAAAGAAATCTGCCGCCAGACCCCCACTGAAACTGCCGGAGTGTGTGAGCAATTCAGGGACAAAGGACCTCGGTGGCACGGCAAGCAATGGCGGCAGTTTGTTCCCGCAGACGAGCGAGCTAAACCCCCTATCGACCCTAGCTTCCCTGGCCTGCTGACATCAACTCCAAAACTGGACAGATCAGCTTTCAGGAAAAGAGCGCGGATGAGGGTATGTCTCCAGAATATATTAATTGATGAAAATTGGGCTGTCTGCACTCTCAAAGTGCATGTTGTTGCCAAATGTGTTTCATATGCTGTAAACCTAGTTCATAGTTGTTAGTTTCCTTTAATGCCAAACAAACACATACCAATCGTTGGTTAGAAGGCGATCGCCGAATTCGTCCTCGCTTTCTCCCGTGTCGCTGGCTGTCGTGTCGTTTTCGTCGGTTTCGCTTGCATACGGTTCAAACCAATATGGCTCAATAGCTTCAGTTTCTTCTTCAATTTCGTTTTCGCTACCTGCCTCCACACTACAACCATCCGTTTCAATACATTCGTAATCTGTTGAATCACTTAAGCCGCTGAAATCCGAGTCTGAATCCGAGCTAATGTCGCTATAGCTTGCTGTTCTTTCCGCCATGTTTGTTTGTGTTGGCTTCACTATGTGACGTCACAGGAAAATGGACGGGTGTTTATAACGATGGTTAAAATCAGGCACTTTGAAGCTTTTTTTAGGGATATTGCGTGATGGGTAAAATTTTGAAAAAAACTTCGAAAAATATAATAAGCCACTGGGAACTGATTTTTAATGGTTTTAACCATTCTGAAATTGTGATAATGTTCCCCTTTAAGTTCTTTTTCAGCATCCCGGTTTTGTGTCTCCTTGGTTGCTATGGCTATTCATTGTTTTCACATGCCTCTGATTAGTGTTCGGGACTCTCACCTGTTCCCGAGCACTAATCAGAGAGCTATTTAAACCTGCCTTTTCCCGTCACTCACGCTGGTGCTTTTCTATGACGTGGTTGTGGCATGTTGAACGACAGGAAGCAACTTGCAGGTAAGAAGAATGATTTATTCCAATAAATCAGGCCGGAACAAATAAACAAACACAAGAAAACAAACAAAATGAGCGTGCATATAGCACTAGAAGCTAACGGGATAGCAACACAGGGAAACTAAGGCGGAACTTAGCGCAAGAAACACAAGGAAGACATGCAACAGTTGCATGTGAGCAAACAAAATGTAATTTTATATTTGCAATCTCAATTTTTTTTTATTGTTAATGGCAGCAGTAAATCACAGTAATTTGTGCTAATGCTATTGTAATGCCAGCATTACTAAGAGCCATTATAGTGCTGGAGGGCTCCAGCAGGGGGTGCGTTGTGCTGGGAGCTATACTAGGGGACACCTGACTTCCTCCTTGCAGTCATTACAGACGTGAGCAGAACGAAGTTGTGTCCTCGAATCTGTATAATCAAACATGTCCCTTCTCAGGTACAAGTGTCTTTATGTAAATCGTTTTTACCCCTGAGTGTATCTTTATAGTGTTTAAACATGTTTGAAAGGGTATATTTTCATGATATGTGTCTTTTCAGTTGACAGGGCTTTATACATGATCAAGTTAGGGTTGTACGGTATACCGGTATTAGTATAGTATCGCGATACTAATGAATCATATTCGGTACTATACCGCCTCTGAAAAGTACCGGTCCACCAAACTCTTCTTTCCTTTTTTAAAATTCTTATTATGTTTATAAACTCAGGAAATATGTCCCCTGGACACATGAGGACTTTGAATATGACCAATGTATGATCCTGTAACGACTTGGTATCGGATTGATACCCAAATTTGTGGTATCATCCAAAACTAATGTAAAGTATGCAAAGATCAGAATAATAAGTGATTATTACATTTTAACAGAAGTGTAGATAGAACATGTTAAAAGAGAAAGTAAGCAGATATTAACAGTAAATAAACAAGTAGATTAATAATTAATTTTTTTACCTCTTGTCCTTAAAGGCCTACTGAAGCCCACTACTACCGACCACGCAGTCCGATAGTTTATATATCAATGATGAAATCTTAACATTGCAACAGATGCCAATACGGCCGGATTAGCTTACTAAAGTGCAATTTTAAATTTCTCGCCGAAATATCCTGCTGAAAACGTCTCGGTATGATGACGCCTGCGCGTGACGTCACGGATTGTAGAGGACATTTTGGGACAGCATGGTGGCCAGCTATTAAGTCGTCTGTTTTCATCGCAAAAGTCCACAGTACTCTGGACATCTGTGTTGGTGAATCTTTTGCAATTTGTTCAATGAACAATGGAGACAGCAAAGAAGAAAGCTGTAGGTGGGAAGCGGTGTATTGCGGCCGGCTGCAGCAAAACAAACACAGCCGGTGTTTCATTGTTTACATTCCCGAAAGATGACAGTCAAGCTTTACCATTGGCCTGTGGAGAACTGGGACAACAGAGACTCTTACCAGGAGGACTTTGAGTTGGATACGCAGACACGGTACCGTGAGTACGCATGCAGCTGCGGCTTCCAAACATTTGATCGCTTGCCCGTACGTGCGTGCCGCTATGTGCATGTCACGTACGTAACTTTGGGGACTTTGGGGAAATATATGTGCTGTATGAACTTTGGGGAGGTGAACGGTACTTTGGGCTGTGGGATTGAGTGTGTTGTGCAGGTGTTTGAGTTGTATTGGCGGGTTATATGGACGGGAGGGGGGAGGTGTTTGTTATGCGGGATTAATTTGTGGCATATTAAATATAAGCCTGGTTGTGTTGTGGCTAATAGAGTATATATATGTCTTGTGTTTATTTACTGTTTTAGTCATTCCCAGCTGAATATCAGGTCCCACCCGCCTCTCACAGCATCTTCCCTATCTGAATCGCTCTCACTGCCCCCTAGTCCTTCACTCTCACTTTCCTCATCCACGAATCTTTCATCCTCGCTCAAATTAATGGGGAAATCGTCGCTTTCTCGGTCCGAATCGCTCTCGCTGCTGGTGGCCATGATTGTAAACAATGTGCAGATGTGAGGAGCTCCACAACTGGTGACGTCACGCGCATATCATCTGCTACTTCCGGTACAGGCAAGGCTTTTTTATCAGCGACCAAAAGTTGCGAACTTTATCGTCGATGTTCTCTACTAAATCCTTTCAGCAAAAATATGTCAATATCGCGAAATGATAAAGTATGACACATAGAATGGACCTGCTATCCCCGTTTAAATAAGAAAATCGCATTTCAGTAGGCCTTTAATAATGTTGACAAAATATTAGAATGGAAATGACACAATATGTTACTGCATGTGTAAGCAGACTAAATTAGGAGCCTTTGTTTGCTTACTTACTAATAAAAGACAAGTTGTCTTGTATGTTTACCATTTTATTTAAGGACAAACTTGCAATAAGAAACATATGTTTAATGTACCGTAAGATATTTTGATAAAATAAAGCCAATAATGCAATTTTTTTGTGGTGCCCTTTATTTAGAAAAGTATTGAAATAATTTTGGTACCCGTACCAAAATATTGGTATCGGGACAACACTAGATCAAGCTAATGCTAAAGCTAGATGCACTGCCGATGTCAAAGCTGATGCTAACTGCATCAATGGTGTTAAATATATAGAAAAGGTACTGTGCGTAGTTAATGATTAATCTGTGTATATTTCTGCTGAAATGTGTATTTACTACAGTTTCTGGGATGAGTTCCGTGTAGTCTGTTTAATAATAAGGCTTTTGACTTTTATTACAGCAGTATAAACCTACAATGTCAGGTGAATTTCTGTATTTACTTGTTGACACATCTTTCAATACTGTTACACTAAGGTAAAGTCTACAGGAAAACCTACTCGATTGTTATTTGAATGTATATTCGTATAATATTACTGGAGTGCATTATATGAATATTTGTTGTAATACTGTGTATTTGTACATGTTTGGTATTTGATTTATTCCTGGCAGTCATTACAGACGTGAGCAGAACGAGGTTGTGTCCGTGTATCGGTACACGCAAACATCTCCCTTCTCAGGGCGATTACACTAGCAGTTTTTTTTAAATCTGGCCCATTATACACAATCTTTTGTGAGACAAAAACACACTTGGTTTTCCCTTAATATGCAATAGTAACAAAAAAACCTGCTAGTACAAGGCGGCTAACATTACAGCCTGAAGAGCAAAATCCAAAACTATTCATCAAAATGTTATGTACATGCTATTGTAATGTAGTAAACAGGCACATTCATGATAACATTTGATATTTACAATATTTTGCTCATGGATATTACAGACAAACGCTACCGTTACTATGCGGAACAAAAACAAAGAGAGCACTTTCTGTGTTTGCTACCACAGATAGCAGACATTGTGAAGGGCCTTGGAGCTTTAGCATGTAGCGCTATTGATAAACGTTTGAAATAAGAACATAAAGCAATGACTTCTAATGTCCACTCTCACTGGGACGCCGACTGATGGATGTTGAATTTTTCAGCACTTGTGCTCTCCTTAAAATGGTAAATTCAGAATAATCCTCAACGATGGACGCTTTTCACCTCCCTTTTTCTCAACAAGCACGTGGTGTCGAACTTTGAGATCGGCCCCAGTCCACAAAAACACTTCCACATCACACCCAAGTTGATTGGGCATACACGCACGCACGCGCCCCTTCCCCAAACACCGCCTTCACTACTGCTTGTTTGCTCCAACTCCCCCTCCCTCTGTTGCGAGTTTGTTGTGACTAAATGTAACGTTTTTATGTTTGCATTGCAAATGAGGTTTTTTCCCTTGGACTCAGTCTGGACCCCATCTTGTGGATCCAGCCTTTGACTGATATTTTTTTACTCTCCCCCCCTTTCCCAATATCACCTTTTTCTCACCTTTTTTTAAGGAGCGCCGTAAAAATGGCGGCGCCGTCTTGTCTCCCTGTAACGTATGTCTGCTCTTAGTGGGACTGTGCCGAAAATATACTTTTCAGTTCTTATGTGTCTTGTGCATGTTAAGAATTGACAATAAATCATCTTGAATCTTGAATCTTCACTCCCAGATAAAAAAATATATATATTCCAAGCGACGTTGCAATGATGTTATGCTGTGTTCCATTTGTTGAGAGCCAAAATGAGAACTATACAGCTGGTAGCGTGTGGATTTTCAAAGTTGACCAATTTCCCGGTTTGTTGCCACAACCTTCTACTATACAGGTGAGATGCATGATTTGTAATCCAGCATTAACTTTCACTGACGCAAAAGCAATACAGCAAAAGCAGAAGCAGCTTCTTCGTCTTTATTTTTTGGCAGGTCGCAACCAACGTTATTGGCAACTCAAGCTAGCTAGTACCTGGCTAGTCGCCAGTAGTCGGAGGAGCAGCATGAGCAAGGTGATGTGTCACCACGCCAGAAAAGTGTTTCTTCTGTGTTAGCTCTTACCATAACAATGTTGTTATAGCTTCGTTAGTATGCAGGTCACGGTATGTAATTGGAACTTTAATGGCGGTTGTGGGACGTTTTCTTAGAGCGCCATTACTTGCATTGTTAGCTCGTACTTGCAGTTTTTCACGGTTTTATCACATGGGGATTTTGCAGCTTGCTGCGGTTTGTTCTCTCAATGCAAAAGACGGCTCCGGACGAAGGTGTAAAGGTAGGATTTGATTTATTACCATAAATCACCCAACTACCAAAACACAATCAACACAACAAAAAGGCAAGCGTGCCTAAAACAAGTGAAGCTAATACTTAGCAGAAGCTATGGCATGGAATGAACAAAACTTACTTGGCATGAACGAGACGTAAACAGTGTGACATAATCAATGAAGCCAGGCAGACTGACAGGCAAAGGTAACTTAAATAATGCCTCTGATTAGTGCTCGGGAAGCAGGTGAGCGGGCGAGCACTAATCAGAGACAGGTGAACACAATAAGTCGCCATGGTGACAAAGACAAACAAGGAAGCCTAAACGGGAAGTCCAAAACTAACAGAACATAACTAAACTAAACATGATCCGGACCACGGATCATGACATAGTCCCGCCCTTAAGGACAGATCCCAGATGTCCCAAAAAAAAGACAAAGACCAAGCATGGTCAAAAGTCACGGGAGGTCGGAGGGAGGACTTGGCGGTAGGTCGCCAGGCCAAATGTCCCCGAATCCACCGAGGACAAGTTAAGTGGCGGCGGCGAGTGGAACGCCGCTGCAGCAGGCGAGGGGGGCAACCCGGGAATGGCCACATTCGTGGCTGACGGGGATGTGGGCGCACTTGACGAGGCGGACGACCAGGGAGCTGCCACATTAGTGGTCGACGGGGAGGTGGGCGCGTCGGCGCCGTCATGGCAGGCTTGGAAGCAGCGGGACGAGTCAGGCGTGGACGCAGCAGCAGACGAGTCAGGCGTGGACGCCGCAGCAGACGAGTCAGGCGTGGACGCCGCAGCAGACGAGTCAGGCGTGGTAGCAGGTACAGGCGGCGAAGCTTGGCGTGGTGCAGGTACAGGCGGCGAAGCTTGGCGTGGTGCAGCCTAAACGGGAAGTCCAAAACTAACAGAACATAACTAAACTAAGCATGATCCGGACCACGGATCATGACAGGTTTAGAATCTTACTGAGAGATTGTGAATGATGGGCAAAATTTAAAAAAAGTGGATCAGAAAAATACATTACACAATACACAAGATACACCATTTTGTACAAGATAATTGGCCTGGGCTAATAATCAATAAATGAATGAAGTAAACAATGAATGCAATGAACTCACTAATTTTGCCAGCATCAATAAATTGCCATGTCCGTGTGTGTGTGTTCTTTGTTCCGCCCTTCCAAACAGGGCGCATGAGGGTTCGCTCTGTGCATCGTTCTCAGCAGCTGAGTGGGTTTGTTCCATAGTGGAATTAAATTAATGACGTAAACACTCTTATCAGTCATTCACTCTCTTTGACCCTCTGAGGGGGGCGGGGCTGTTTTCTTACACACACAGGGTGCAGTGACAGAGCCTTGTTAGTCACTCATGAAAAGCCCCAGGAGGTACGGTAGTAGAAATTAGCTGGGAAAAAAAGTTGGTTGCAAAGCCAAATGTGCGGTGTGGGAATATTTTAGCTGATGCCCAATTTGTTGGAAAATGATGGCAAAAAAAAGACAACGAAACAAACCACCTGACTCTGTTTTGTCAACTGGGGGAAACATGAATTGAATTGCTATTTTATTTGTCGACATTTGATAATGGCACAGGGGTTAGTGTGTGTGCCTCACAATTCGAAGGTCCTGGGTTCGAGACCCACTTGGGGTGTTTCTGTGTGGAGTTTGCATGTTCTCCCCGTGACTGCGTGGGTTCCCTCCGGGGACTCCGGCTTCCTCCCACCTCCAAAGACATGCACCTGGGGATAGGTTGATTGGCAACACTAAATTGGCCCTAGTGTGTGAATGTGAGTGGGAATGTTGTCTGTCTATCTGTGTTGGCCCTGCGATGAGGTAGCGACTTATCCAGGGTGTACCCCGCCTTCCTCCCGAATGCAGCTGAGATAGGCTCCAGCACCCACGCGACCCCTAGAAGGACAAGCGGTAGAAAATGGATGGGATGGATGGACATTTGATAAGCCATTTTACAGTATTAAAGGTTTTGGTGAGTATGGTTTTATATTTGAGGTTTTTTTTCTTAACAGTCTGTTTTATTGTTTTTGCTAGTGATTTTTATTCAAGTTCATTTTTTGCTAACAGAGACCAAGAGTGCCTTTTATGTTTGTTGTCTTTTTATTTATTGGATAGTTAAAGGTGAAAAAAATATTTAAAATGGTTTACTTGCATTATTATAATATATTATGATTACATATGTATTGTTTGTCTAAAGATAATGTAGACAATAAAATTGTTTGTCTGCAAAGATTTGTGGGACAATATATGGTCCATCAAAATGTGTTATCCACCCAGGCCTACAAGATAGTTAAAGCCGGGGTACTTGAATCTTGTGTCACCAGGCAGAATTCAAACTGTAAATCCCGCTCCCTACTCTGCGCACCTCGCTGATAGACCCTTCCAGTCGCTTCCTCTCTGGAAATGCACAAAATTGTGCATGAGAGCTGTACGTGCACACGCAGAAGTTGTTGATTTGTTGTCGGAAGTTGCATCGAAGGATCACCTAATTCGTATTTTGTTGCAGACAAACACAAGTCACCACGCAAAACGATACACACAAAATGTAGGAAAATGGAACATTAGATGACCTGTCTAGAAGGAAAACAGCAACTTGCACGTCCAAAGTTATGCCCTCCATCTTGAATACGGCGGACCAATATTTATTTAAGTTTCGGATCTTCTTTGGTTTTATAGACGTACAGCTTCTTTGTTTTCTTCCTCTGATAATCTCATTTTGGGTTTTTTAGCAGTATAAACTGTAACAGCAAGTTCAGGTATTACGATCTTTCCAGGTGGGTGTTTGGCAGCCATGCTTTACTGCAAACAAGTACACACTGTGCACGCATGTCACTCACTATATGTCCCATCAGCCAATGAGGAAGCTCCTTCGTGGGATGTGCTCACACCTCCTTTCTCTAAATCCTGCGATTGGATCTGGAGGGGTTGACCGCCAGGAAGACAAATGATTTTGTTCTACGGGGTTTAATTTACTAAAATACTTAATTATAAGGCACAGACAGCACACAGACGTATGATTTTTTTCAGAAATGATTACTGTTACAATACACTGTATGATGCTAATGTGATTTTTTTTGTTTAGTTAAAGAATATAACTTAGGTACCGTATTTTTCGGAGTATAAGTCGCACCGGAGTATAAGTCGCACCTGCCGAAAATGCATAATAAAGAAGGAAAAAAACATATAAGTCGCACTGGAGCCAAACTATGAAAAAAACTGCGACTTATAGTCCGAAAAATACGGTACCCCAGCTTTTAAGTAAGCACGTCTCAACTCCATCAGTTTAGGGGCCTCAGTCCTGGAAAATGTTGAAGACCCCTACTTCAGAGAACAAAAAGAGGTCAGGATCTCCCTTACTCCGTACGTTTCTAAATGCCTATTCGTATTTTCTGCTCAATGCAGGATATAGCTTTGATAACCGATAAAACTAAAAAATACTCCAATAAGGCTTTATACCCATACTGTGGTGTAGGTGGCATAGGGTGAAAACACCATGCGTGCCTACCTCGTAGGGGGTCGTAAAATTATGTGTAAATAAACATGACGTCAATCGTGCGGGACTCCCTTAAATTTTTAAAGGAAGATATTGCGAAGAAGGAAAGGATAATGGACTTCAACACGTCAAATTTCACCAGTCATACCAAAATGCCGCCGGCACTCATGCCCTGAAAGCCCATGAAGATCTTTTGTATCCAAGACGCTGCCCACTTAGACAGCTGAAAAGAAAGGGAGTTAGCTGTTCCCACCACTGCTCAGTGCGTCTGATAAGTGCAAAAACCCAGCCGAGATGACTCTCGGGCCAAAGAGATCTACAATTTCATTGTGAAAATGATGATGCTGGTTATCAAAATACGATGTGATCGCCACCGTCCTGCACACACGTAATAAGGACACAAGCTTCATCACTGATTTATGGCTGTGATGTTCCGGCTACCATAGCAGTGATATCATATTTGATTATGACAAATTAGGTACAGTTTGTCAAATTCACCTTTGTTTGAGTCTTTTTACATCCTAGTGTGCACAAACAACAGCTAAAAGTAAATTTAAAAAATACACTCAAACTTTGATATAACGCGGTGTTCCGTATAACGGGATCGGGCAATGGACCCCAAATTTTTGCCATTTTTTTTTTAACAGCAGCGTCAATTGCGTAGTTTATCACCAAATTGTCACGTATTTACAAACTTGCTCTCATGACTGGTCCCTGCCGGTCATGTCCTGTCTTACTTTACTCTATGTGACAGTTACGCGTCTTCATTGCTACACTTGGACGTTCTTGTTTTTCGCCGTTGGCGACCCTTTCAGTTCCAATTAGCTTTAAGCAAGGCTAATGCCTTCTATGTTTTTGTGCCTCGTACAGGAATAAAACAAGCATTCTTACCTGCAAGCTGCTTCTTGTCGTCCTTTAGATTTTCATTTCTGGGAGACTCGACCTTTGATCGTAACATGTACATAGTAAATCTTTATGAAAGTCTCCAATAATAAGTATTTATTTAAAATGAAAAAAACAAAATATCGACTCAGTGAAGTCCAAACCTACTGGTGGAGAGTGCCCACCCCGTTCTGTAACTTGGGTGCACGATCCACCATTCACGTCACGTCACATGGGGGCACTATCCACCAGGTTTAGGCAGCCGCAATCCACCGCATAACTAAGAACAAAACTAAAAAAAGGTTAAAATTCAGGGATTTAAGGAATAACGCAATTGTTATTGGATGGGACAGGTGCTGAAGCGTAGATAACTGCAGTGTAAGTGGAGGGGATACGGGAGGAAGAACAAGTGCACCACTTCAATCTTAACCTTTGGATGCACAATTTACTAATACCTACTCTCTTCCATGAGTGGGGTTAAAAATGACCCCTAATTAAAATCAATGTGTTTTGCAATAAAATGGGTTGTTATTCTTCTAAATCCTTAATCCAAAAATTTGATAAGTAACCATAGTCCAGGTATTCCTCATAAAACATGTTTGTGACACGAGGCCATTTGCATTTTTATTTATTTTTTCATTCATTTTGAGAAATTGTCGTTTTTGTATCACTACCCACTCTTCCACAAGTGGGGTCACAAATGACCCCAAACAGTTCCTATGGAATCTATAAACCTTTAATTCTTAGCAACTCTGACTGTCCTACTTACTCATCTGATGTCATCTTTTACATCTGATGCAACTTGCACATCTGATGTCAGCAGTCTCACATGGAAGGGCAAATATCTGATCCACTAAAAACTATAGGATGACACAAAGCTAGTGTGGTAATTCCAAACACTGTAAAATATGGAACTTTTTACATCCTAAGGGTTGACTCTATGGATGTAAAAACAATGGCAGGTGCATTGCACATGTTGGTTTTATTTAACCTATAGGTTTTGTGTTGTATCTTTCAATATTTGTGTGAGTCAAATATGTAGTAAACTCTGAACATTGAAAGATAACATGGTACATCCATTTTACCTGCTGATTCTCCTGCCAACATGGCCACCAAACACAACTACTCTCGTGACTCTCCTGCCAACATGGCCAACAAACACAACTAGTCACATTTCTCTCCTGCCAACATGGCCACCCAACTATTCATGTGACTCCCATGCCAGTTTGATGGCCAGTTGCATCAGATGTGAGAGATGACATCAGATGTGTAAGTGGGACAGTATTGACAGTCAAAGTTGCATCAGATGTGAGAGATGACAAAAGAAGATGAAAGTTCAGAGATGATTTCATAGGAACTGCTTGGGGTAATTTTTGACCCACATTGTGGAAGAGTGGGATAGTGATACAAAAACTGCAATTTCTTAATATTAATGAAAAAGTAAAAAGAAAAATGCAAATGGCCTCACGTAACAAACATGTTTTATTAGAAATACCTTAAGTATGAATATAATAAACTTTTCGTTTAAAAGATTATAAAGAATAACAACCGACCCCACGTGTGCATCTAAGGGTTTAAAGGCCTACTGAAATGCGATTTTCTTATTTAAACGGGGATAGCAGGTCCATTATCTCTGTGTCATACTTGATCATTTCGCGATATTGCCATATTTTTGCTGAAAGGATTAGTAGAGAACATCGACGATAAAGTTCGCAACATTTGGTCGCTGATAAAAAAGCCTTGCCTGTACCGGAAGTAGCAGACGAGTAGCGTGAAGTCACAGGTTGTGGAGCTCCTCACATCTGCACATTGTTTACAATCATGGCCACCAGCAGCGAGAGCGATTCGGACCGAGAAAGCGACGATTTCCCCATTAATTTGAGCGAGGATGAAAGATTTGTGGATGAGGAAAGTGGGAGTGAAGGACTAGAGGGCAGTGGGAGCAATTCAGATAGGGAAGATGCTGTGAGAGGCGGGTGGGACCTGATATTCAGCTGGGAATGACTAAAACAGTAAATAAACACAAGACATATACATACTCTATTAGCCACAACACAACCAGGCTTATATTTAATATGCCACAAATTAATACCGTGTAACAAACACCTCCCCCCTCCCGTCCATACAACCCGCCAATACAACTCAAACACCTGCACAACACACTCAATCCCACAGCCCAAAGTACCGTTCACCTCCCCAAAGTTCATACAGCACATATATTTCCCCTAAGTCCCCAAAGTTACGTACGTGACATGCACATAGCAGCACGCACGTACGGGCAAGCGATCAAATGTTTGGAAGCCACAGCTGCATGCGTACTCACGGCACCGCGTCTGCGTATCCAACTCAAAGTCCTCCTGGTAAGAGTCTCTGTTGTCCCAGTTCTCCACAGGCCAATGGTAAAGCTTGACTGTCATCTTTCGGGAATGTAAACAATGAAACACCGGCTGTGTTATCCGGCAAAACAGTCAGGGGGTGCATTCTACGGCGGGGGTGCGTTATCCAGCACAACACCTGCCGCAATACACCGCTTCCCACCTACAGCTTTCTTCTTTGGTGTCTCCATTGTTCATTGAACAAATTGCAAAAGATTCACCAACACAGATGTCCAGAATACTGTGGAATTTTGCGATGAAAACAGACGACTTAATAGCTGGCCACCATGCTGTCCCAAAATGTCCGCTACAATCCGTGACGTCACATGCTGACGTCATCATACTGAGACGTTTTCAGCAGGATATTTCGCGCGAAATTTAAAATTGCACTTTAGTAAGCTAACCCGGCCGTATTGGCATGTGTTGCAATTTTAAGATTTCATCATTGATATATAAACTATCAGACTGCGTGGTCGGTAGTAGTGGGTTTCACTAGGCCTTTAAGTTAAGTTCCCCACTCGGAAGTTTGAACAAAATAAGTTATACTCAGATGTTGAAATAGCCAGCTATAAATGTTTCCTACCACTTTTTCTATTCAGGGTCATGGGTGAGTAGGAGCCTCACAGCTGACTGTAGGCAAAAGTCAAACTCCACCATGGACTGATCACCAGTCAATCACACACAAATGTCCTCTACAGAGGACGCTGGCTCTTAGGAGAATATAAAAACTATTCACATTCACACCAAAAGTCACTGAACGGGAATTGGCTGCAAGCTGGCAAGTCAGCCATGTGTACATAGTTGAAATATTATTAACCTCATAGAGGAAGTCCACTTGCCAAACTGAGCTTTTGTGTAATTACCATATTCTGATTGAGTGAGAATATTCACAGACACGTTTTTTACTTTGTATTTATATGTTCCCATGTGGGTCTTTTAAAGATCTAATCTAAATTTTTCAGCTGTAAAATGTACAATTCTTTCAGACTAATCAAGTCGTGGTTGTCTCCATTTTGCCCTCTGAAGCCCACTTGGTGAGGCTTTTTACTGTCTTTGGCAGCTGGACAGGGACATTGCATCATCACAGTTGAGCTCAGCACAGGTGAACAAACAATGAATAGTAAATATTAAAGGAGCAGCCACATCACCACAACATTAAGCATCCACAGATTATAGTCAATGGAAAGCACTCGAGGGAAACGCTCCATTCAGCCACCATCGTTATTTTCAGTTATCATAAACGTATATTTTACTCAATCTGCTATACAATTCCATGGCCTTTATATATGGTATTTTGTTTTCTGCCAATATTTGAACATGTTTTTCTCAGAGCAGTAGCACACTCTTTTTTTAAAAGTTCCCCTGACAATTTAGTGTCAGGATACTCACTGACAGTTTGGTTATGTTTTGTTTTTTTCTCTGTGTTTGTTTTATTTCCTGTCAGCGCTCTTATTTTGGTTCCTTTTTCTGCATGTCTCCGTGAGCGCTTGTTTCACCCACCTGTACCTGATTGGCAGTCTGGCACACCTGGTGGCAATTGCCAATCAGGCTCCTATTTATAACTGCCTCTCCCTCCAGTCAGTGCTGGAGTATCACTAGCTGTATGCTGTGGACTGTGAGCTGTTCCTGTATGCGGAACGCTTTCGACTGTTTGCTGTCTTCAGTTCTTCCTGTTTCCTGGTTCCTGTTTGCTGTCTCAAGTTTGCCTGTTTCCTGGTTTCTGGTTCGTGTTTTCCTTGCATTTTTTGGACATTAAAATCATGTTTTCCTGCACCAAGACTGCCATCTCTGCATCTTGGGGTTCGGTTCGTCACCTCTACTTCCTGACATTTGGGGACGGCGTGGCACGGTTGGGAGAGTGGCCGTGCCAGCAACCTGAGGGTTCCTGGTTCAATCCCCACTTTCTACCAACCTTGTGACGTCTGTTGTGTACTTGAGCAAGACACTTCACCCTTGCTCCTGATGGGTCGTGGTTAGGGCCTTGCATGGCAGCTCCCGCCGTCAGTGTGTGAATGTGTGTGTGAATGGGTGAATGTGGAAATAGTGTCAAAGCGCTTTGAGTACCTTGAAGGTAGAAAAGCGCTATACAAGTATAGCCCATTTAGTTGTTTTTATCTTGAGGGGTGATATTATGAAGGCAATTCTAGAATGCACACATGCACCCTGAACTCTGGTGAAGAGTAGAATCGGTTTTGTTCAACAATAGTCCAATCACTGTGTGGAAGTCTACCAATGTGTCAGTCACCTACAAAAGCTTGTTTAAATAGAAAATGTCTCCCTATCATATTGCTGTAATTATTTAGACACAAGGTTGCCGGTTTTAAAAGAGTACAGGTTTTTGATCTTACAACTCAATCTTGCTTGGTAAGCGGGTTAGGGTATGTGTTATGTATTTAATGTAAGTCACACTGCAACGTGGCGCAGATGGTAGAGCGGTAATGCCAGCAACTTAAGGGTTCCAGGTTTGAATCCAGCTTCTGCCATTCTAGTCACTGCCGTTGTGCCCTTGAGCAAGACACTCAACCCTTGCTCCCAGTGCCAACTACACTTAAATGTATCTTAAATATGTAAATGGGTTTCACAATGTAAAGCGCTTAGAGTCCCGAGATTAAAAAAAAAAAAAAATGCAATATAAAGATAATTCACTTCACTTCAGACAAGCTCTCGCTCTCTCCCTTACCGAAAAGAGGCCTGGGCGTGCGTATGCTAACAAGTGCTTGTTGCTGCCATTTTTCTACAATGAGGAACAGGTACAGTAGGCGTGAGGTTGGCCAAAACAATATCACAAAGAGACTGACAGACTTTATAAGCTAGAAGAAAAAAGGATGACAAACAGATTATTTCAGGAGACAGACATGTGGACTTCCTCTTAGGGATGTCCCGATCAACATTTTTGGCTTCGAAACCTGATCCGATTTTTTGGCATCAGATCTAGTCAGATTTCGAGTCTCGATCCGATACTTTGACAATATTTCATGGAACTGAAAATGTTTTACAGCCGGTAAACAAAGGCATGTGATTTTTCCGTCTATCGTCGGAAATCTGTCTTTTTTTATCTCTGTAAAAATATAAAAAATTATTTTCCGTTTTTCTTGTTTTTTTTTCAGTTTTACATAAAAAATTATTAACTTAAAAATCTAAACTACGTAGCGAAGCAACTCCACGGGCAGGAAACAAATTATACGGGAAACAACGATCAGAATCAGAAATACTTTATTAATCCCCGAGGGGAAATTAAGATTTTCAGCACCATCCCATTCAAGATCAGACAAACATTACAGGGAGAGAGAACAGGATCGCTGACGGGTCTGCCAACTTCCGGCGCCCCTTACAAAAAATCATGAGAAACAGGTAAATGCTGGGGGGGAGGTAAGAAAAAAGGGAGTCCTTTTTTCTTTAGCAAAATAGAGTGTCTAGTGCACAATAACTAAACAAAAGCAAAAACTACTCCTACTACTACTTGCTCTCATTTAAATCATCTGAGTTTTGCCCTCAAATACTGCCTGAATCCAGAGACCTACTCACTGAGTTTCTAAACAATAGCATAAACGACCTCCCAAAAATATTTTGTAGTAACAAGAAGAAGAAGAATAAATGCTTGCAAAACCTTTTAACAGCTTATCTCTTCTTGTCTCTCGTCCACTTTCTCTTTTTTCTTGGAGGTAACTTTCTTTATACGCAACTGGATTTAGAACTGTGGACCAACTCTAAGCTGTCGGCAGTAGGCGTAGGAGTTTTCCCAAATCCAGTCTGTGTGTTTTGTGGACTTGGAGAAAGCAATCAACTATCTCCCTCCAGGTATTCTGTGGGGTTTATTCCTTGAGTATGGAGTATCGGACTGTTTAATCTGGGCAGTTGTCATCCTCTGTGACCGGTGTCAGAGCTTGGTCTACATTGCCATCAGTATGTGAAATTATTTCCAGTGACAGTTGGATTGCTCCAGGGCTCCCCTTTGTGACCGATTCTGTTCATAACTTTTATGGTGACAATTTTATGGGTGCAGCCAGGGCATCAAAGGGTCCTGGCTTGGTGGCTGCAGGATTGGGTATTAGCTTTTTGAGAATCAGTACCTCCAAGTACGAGTCCATGGTTTCCGTTTGGAAAAGGGTGGCGTTCCATCTCCATGCCAGAGATGAGATCTTACAAAACTGGATTAGATCAAGTGTCTTGGAGTCTTGTTTACGAATAAGGGAACTGTATCCTGAGTTGGCGGATTGGTGCTGCGCCTGCCGTTGTGCAGACTCTGCATTGGTCTGTTGTGGTGAAGAGGCAGCTGAGCCAAAAGGCCAAGCTCTCAATTTACTGGTCAATTTACTTTCTTACACTTACCGATAGTTATGAACATTAGATAATGGCCGTAAGAGCAAGATCGCATTAGTTTCCTCTGTAGGGTGGCTGTAATCAGCTTTAGGTTATAGGGTGAGAAGCTTCATCATCAAAAAGGAACTCTTAGTAGAGCCGCTGCATCTACACATTGAAAGGAGACAGATGAGATGGGTCGAGCATTTGGTCACATGCCTCCCGGAGGAAGTGTTCAGGGCAAGTCTGACCTGACAGGACACATTGGAGAGACTGTGTCTATCAACTATCCTGGGAATGCCTCAGGATCCTACAGGATTTGCTAAACCAGTGTCTCCAGCCCACCCCACAGTATGAGTCAGAGGACTTCCAGTATTCGCTTCTTTATAAATGATTGAACGATATGCAAACTTCCAACTGTGTTGGCAGCAGTGGGTAAATTAATCAACAGGCTGACCAGGAAATATAAAGAATGACGGTTATACTTATGGTAAATGCGGTGGGTAATGAGGACAAACAGTATAACATCCTTGAGTAGAACATGCTCTTTATTTGGAACATTTTGAACAAGGGCTAGTCAACAACTAGACACAGATAAATATGATTATGTTCTCAGTAGTATTTCAATTAGGAGGGGGGGGGGTGACAGAAAGTAATTGAGATCCATTGAACTGGACAAAGTGGCTGGGAGAGGGAGGTCTGTGTTTCGCTGCCCAGGCTGCTGCCCAGGCTGCTGCCCCCGTGACCAGATTCCAGATAAGCAGAAGAATATGAAGGAATTTTCACCTAAAGGGACTTATTCTCTCTTTTTGTGTTATCTTCTTAGTTAACAACATTATTTAACATTGATTAGAGCAGAATAATCAAAATGTTTTTTTCAAATGTTAGTGTGCGTGCACACACTTTAATACTTCAGAATTTTTTCTTGCGTGCGATGTTTTCTGTTTTGCACATACGTCTTTTTTTAGTAGGAAATCCACGCAACTCTTAATACATGAGGCACCTCAAAAATAAATGTGGAGACTTCTTTTTTTTTTTTTATCTGTCCAATAAAATAATATAATAATAATACAATTCCAAAACCAAACCCGGCCTGGCAACATTCAGAATAGCAATAAACAGAGTCATTGAGAGGACACACAAACATGACATAAAACAATCCAAAAATAGTCAAACAAAAATTAATAATATCAACAACAGTATCAATATTAAGAATTCCAACATAACAGTGATTAAAAAGCCCTCATTATCATCACAGCTATTTATGAAAAAATAAAAAATTAACAATAGTGTCACAGTGCCTTACACTTGCATCGCATCTCATAAGCTTGAGAACACACCGTGTCCAATATTTTCCACAAAGATAAAATAAGTCATATTTTATGTTCATTTAATAGGTAAAACAAATGTAAATGATGGATCCCATATTCTAATATATGACTCATTGTTATCTAATCTAAATGCTTTTTTTCTACTGATATAATCTCCATATCTTGTGTGTACCAGTCAGTATGAGTTGGACTATCAACATCTATCCATTTTTTTTTTCTTGCATGCTATGTTTTCTGATTTGAACATACGTTTTTTTTTAGTAGGAAATCCACGCAACTCTTAATACATGAGGCCCCTGAAATAAATGAGGAGACTTCGACTAGTGGCAAATGTGGCTTCAAAGTACACCCGACAGGGTTTATTATAAAATCAAAGTGTTTTGCATATACTGCAGCAATTAATTTCTCATGAAAGCATAACATGTTTAAAATAACATCTAAACGCAAAACACATTTTCGAGGCAGCCGCTAGCAAGAATGCTACTAGCAATTAAAAAATAGTAATTTGTGGACGACAAACATGCTGGCGAAGTATGTTGTCAACAGAAGTACCACAGATAAATTAACGCTTTTGTAGCAACTGTGATTAGTCATGATTAATTCAAATTCAAAAGTGTGATTAATCTGATTTTAAAAATGTATAGTTTGTCAACACTAAAGTATTTAGGGCTTAACGCATTAACAATAAGTTCCAATAATGGCACTATTTTTTTTAATTGCGTGATTAACGCGTCCTTTTTGACCCTCACGCTGGTCTGTAGCAGGGGAGAAACTTGGCTGCGTTCACTTGGTACTGATGAGCCACAAGCGAGAAAATAGCCAGCAAAAATTGACAAAAAAAGGGTTCATTATGGAAATATCAGGTTCAAGACCATGGCAATTTGTTCTCCCGACAAGAAAGGACTAGTTTTTGCCATGAGAGTACATCACTGCAGCAATTGCCTACTGCGCACGTCGTTCGGAGTTGGGTGGTGCTTCACTTTTGTGGTTAGATTACAATTAAGGTGCATTGATAACTTAGCATTTAGATTGTTTCTGTTACCCTTAGTAAGGCGGCTTAAAAGCTCAACAGAAATGAAAGATGGTAGGCAGGAAATCGAAAGGAGAGACTTTTTTTGTCGATACGACAATACATGTCAAGACACTTTCTCAAACCAATCACACTTTTCTGGCTTCAAAGTAAAAGCGCTACGCTATACATTCGGTTTAACTACATTAAAAATAAAAATGTTGTCATGTAGTTATATGAATACCATTAACTTGTACAACATGTAATGTACATAATATTAGAAGCATTTATCCAGGTAGAAATATGGATTATGATTAATAGTTTAAAGGGGAACTGCACTTTTTTTTTTAAATTTTGCCTATCGTTCACAACAATACATAATGACGGATGGATTTTTTTTTAATACATTCAAAATGTTAAATAAACGTAAATAAAAGTCTGCTTACTGCAAAGAAAATGGGATCTCCACTATTCCGCCTATAATATCCTATAAATAATCATTCAAAAGTCCCAACAATACTACATTTACAGTTTGTGACTTGAATATTAAAGGTGCCATATGTAATAATTTCATGTCAAGTCATAATTAAATGGGCCTGATATGTCAAAAGGCTTTAATAAATCATGTTCTTTTCGAATACCTCTATAACTGATAAGGATAGTTCAGCCGGGATATGCTCATTTCAAAATTAGATTTACAGCCTTAAAATCTTATTGTTTTCATTTCGATGCCCCGACGGCCACCGTTTGACTAATTAGAAAGTCTGAGAGTGTGTCACATCCAGGTTGCAAGTTACGCACCGCCACCTTTGTCGAGCTACTAGCTGCCACTGGTAAAGTTACTAAACATGTCAGACCTTAGTAAATCTAAAAGGCATTGTTACGATTCTCAACTTATTCATGGCAAAGCCAGGAACAAAAAGAGGATTTGTATCGAGGAAGCCTTTGAAAGATGGAGACAATTTAAGGCGGGGAAGATGTTTTCATCTGATGCCAAACTTGCTAATATTCTCTTTGATATGTAAGTAAGGGATTTACGTTTTCTTATTACTTGTAATAAATGGAAATGGACATTGTATGTAAACTATATTGTCCAATACAGTCTATGATCTTGTCTAACAAAACTAGTATGTTAGTGCAATTAATACTTAGGAGCGGAGCACCATCCCACTAGTGTATCAATCAATCAATCAATCTTTATTTATATAGCCCTAAATCACAAGTGTCTCAAAGGGCTGCACAAGCCACAACGACATCCTCGGTACAAAGCCCACATAAGGGCAAGGAAAAACTCACCCCAGTGGGACGTCGATGTGAATGACTATGAGAAACCTTGGAGAGGACCGCATATGTGGGTAACCCCCCCCCCCCTCTAGTGGAGACCGAAAGCAATGGATGTCGAGTGGGTCTGACATAATATTGTGAGAGTCCAGTCCATAGTGGATCCAACATAATAGTAAGAGTCCAGTCCATAGTGGGGCCAGCAGGACACCATCCCGAGCGGAGACGGGTCAGCAGCGCAGAGATGTTCCCAGCCGATGCACAGGCGAGCGGTCCACCCCGGGTCCCGACTCTGGACAGCCAGCACTTCATCCATGGCCACTGGACCTGTGCCCCCCCCCCCTCAAGGAAAAGGGGAGCAGAGGAGAAAAGAAAAGAAACGGCAGATCAACTGGTCTAACAGTGGGGCTATATAAAGGCTAGAGTATACAAATGAGTTTTAAGATTGGACTTAAATGCTTCTACTGAGGTAGCATCTCTAATTGTTATCGGGAGGGCATTCCATAGTACTGGAGCCCGAATAGAAAACGCTCTATAGCCCGCAGACTTTTTTTGGGCTCTGGGAATCACTAATAAGCTGGAGTTCTTTGAACGCAAATTTCTTGCCGGGACATATGGTACAATGCAATCGACAAGATAGGACGGAGCTAGACCGTGTAGTATTTTATACGTAAGTAGTAAAACCTTAAAGTCACATCTTAAGTGCACAGGAAGCCAGTGCAGGTGAGCCAGTATAGGCGTAATATGATCAAACTTTCTTGTTCTTGTCAAAAGTCTAGCAGCCGCATTTTGTACCAATTGTAATCTTTTAATGCTAGACATAGGGAGACCCGAAAATAATACGTTACAGTAGTCGAGACGAGACATAACGAACGCATGAATAATGATCTCAGCGTCGCTAGTGGATAAAATAGAACGAATTTTAGCGATATTGCGGAGATGAAAGAAGGCCGTTTTAGTAACACTCTTAATGTGTGACTCAAAGGAGAGAGTTGGATCGAAAATAATACCCAGATTCTTTACTGATTCGCCTTGTGTAATTGTTTGGTTGTCAAATGTTAAGGTGGTATTATTAAATAAATGTCGGTGTTTAGCAGGACCGATAATCAGCATTTCCGTTTTCTTGGCGTTGAGTTGCAAGAAGTTAGCGGACATCCATTGTTTAATTTCATTAAAACACGCCTCCAGCTGACTACAATCCGGCGTGTTGGTCAGCTTTAGGGGCATGTAGAGTTGGGTGTCATCAGCATAACAATGAAAGCTAACACCGTATTTGCGTATGATGTCGCCTAGCGGCAGCATGTAAATACTAAAGAGTGCAGGGCCAAGAACCGAACCCTGAGGAACTCCGCACGTTACCTTAACATAGTCCGAGGTCACATTATTATGGGAGACGCATTGCATCCTGTCAGTAAGATAAGAGTTAAACCACGACAAAGCTAAGTCTGACATACCAATACGTGTTTTGATACGCTCTAATAAAATATTATGATCGACGGTATCGAAAGCCGCGCTAAGATCAAGAAGCAGCAACATAGATGACGCATCAGAATCCATCGTTAGCAGTAGATCATTAGTCATTTTTGCGAGGGCTGTCTCCGTAGAGTGATTTGCCCTGAAACCGGATTGAAAAGGTTCACAGAGATTGTTAGACACTAAGTGTTCATTTAGCTGCTGTGCGACAATTTTTTCGAGGATTTTCGAAATAAAGGGAAGGTGGGACACCGGTCGGTAGTTTACCATGAGGTCAGGATCAAGGTTAGGTCTTTTAAGCAGAGGATGAATAACCGCTTTCTTGAATGCTAGGGGAACAGTGCCAGAGGAAAGTGATAAGTTTATAATATTTAGCATTGATGGACCTAATAATACAAAAAGCTCCTTGATAAGTTTCCCAGGAAGTGGGTCAAGTAAACATGTTGTTTGTTTTATCCCACTTACACGCTGTAATAGTTCCTCTAATGTTATTTCATCAAAAAGAGAGAGACTATTTTGTATTGCAGTATCCGTCGTAGATACAGTTGTATCTGTGTTCATAGAACCCAGTTGTAGCTGGGATGCGTTGTCTTTAATCTCCTTTCTAATGAGTTCAATTTTCTTATTAAATAAATTCATAAAGTCATCTGCCGAGTGGGTGGAGCTATTGGGAGGAGTCCCTTGTTGGGTTAGCGATGCTACTGTACTAAACAAAAATTTAGGGTCGTTTTTGTTGAGGCGGATGAGATTTGAGTAATATTTAGCTTTAGCTAAGGTAAGCATGCGTTTATACGATATTAAACTATCACTCCATGCTTGATGGAAAACCTCAAGCTTGGTCGCGCGCCATTTGCGTTCCAACTTTCTACATGATAATTTATGAGCTCTGGTTTCTTCTGTAAACCATGGGGTGCGCCTTTTAGGGGCCCTTTTTTGTTTTAGCGGTGCTATACTATCAATGGTTTTGCGCAGGGCATTGTCAAAGTTGTTAGTGAGGTTATCAATAGAGCCGACATAATTTGGGAATGGTGCCATTACCGAAGGCAGTAGGTCAGCAAGAGTCATCGTTGTGGCAGCATTAATGTTGCGGCTGCTATAGCAGTTATTATTATTATTAGTTTGTTGACAATGAGTCAGAACTTCGAATTTTATAAGGTAATGATCGGACATTACTTTAGTATACAGGAGTACCATAACTTTGGAGGTGGTGACACCCCTGACCAGCACTAGATCTATCGTATTGCCGTTGCGATGCGTAGGTTCATTTATTATTTGTGTAAGACCACAGCTATCAATTATAGTCTGGAGCGCCACGCACTGAGGGTCCGATGGGGTATTCATATGGATATTAAAGTCCCCCATTATGATTATATTGTCTGCGTGCATCACTAGATCAGCAACGAACTCTGAGAATTCATTAATAAAGCCCGAGTAATGCTTAGTTAGTATGCTAGCCCGGTCAATGACACATCAACATATAGGCTATTGGGGGAAATATATGCCCGTTAGCCTGTATGTCGATGTGTCACCCAACTGACAGGGCAAAATATATTTTCGACAAATAAAACCTATGTGGATATGGGTATTCTCAGTGCCTATTTCGTTCTCAATATGCCAATACGCTGAGGAAATGCGTTCCAACATTAGCACGGCTAATTGCGGTTTCTGGTCCTGTATGTGCATCAGGCACACATGCATTACAAGTAATTATTTTGTACTTTGTGTATTGACATGGTAGTAGGCTATATGATTTATGCGTAACGTGTTTTTTGCGTAACGTGGATTGGCTCATAGAATTGCACTCTGCACTGAAAGATGGTGATGTGCGTACATGGAAGAGAATGTAGTGCGTTAGGTTAGATGCAACACAGAGTTATGCTGAATGAAATGTGGTGGTAATTTTAGTGTTGGCCTTGGCTTGCCATCAAAGTAGGCCGATGCAATATAAAATATATTATATATTATTATATATAATTATTTTGATGGTGGTCCGTGCGGTCAAACTAGACATTTTAGCAGGCTACTGCCAACAATCTGTCCCGACTCCCGACGTAAATATTTACAAATACATTTTGCTAATCGACATCAGTAAAATATGTCAGAATTACTTAGTAAACTATCTTGCAAGAGGCATAAATAAGAGATACCTACAGCGTAGGACTCGTTGATTGCCATTTGAAGTTCCTTGGAGTAGGATTCGGATTCGGCTGCGTATCTGGCAACCTCAGTCATGGAGATTGGGAGGGGACTACAGAATTTTGACCGTGATTGCAGTACCATTTCTGGCCACATTATCACACATGGCACCATTAACCAAGTATTAGTGGTATTAACATTATAAGCACTAACACAGACAAACTATTCATAGCGGTGCCGTGATCACTTCCTGTCTGACCAGCTGCTTCCTCGTTTCCCTGCTCTCTGTAAGTTTATTGTAAATCATAAACCAGGACTATTCAACTACATAATGAAGAGAGCAGCAGTTTTAAGAGCCAAAGGGCTCAGAGGTCGGACATCGAAATGTGGATGTTTCGTCAGAAAGTGCCTCTGCAGGTTATATTTCTTTGAGACTGCGTTTACTTAATTATAAAGTAAACACATCGGCTTTCACACTGCACTGTCAATAAATTCATTATTCTGCTCTAGCTATTCTTTTTAATCTTTTTGTGCTGCGTCTTGGGGGCGTCATTAGGAGATATGGCATCAGTTTCTACAGTTACGCTGATGATAAACTGCTGTACATTGCTGTGTCTCTGGATGACACAGGACCAATAGATACCCTTTTTAATTGCATTGTAGACATAAAATGAGTCCCCCAATGAGTTGCTGCCTTTTCGTGGCGGGGGATATTGCGTGCTCCAATGACCCCTAGAGCTATGCTGACAGGAGAACTTCTACTGGCAGGTTTAACCAAGTCAGACAGGTTGAAGGGTAGGAGCCTGACTAAAAGCAACTTAAACAGGGAGCTGATGGGAGCCCCTTAGGTGCAATGTGCCCTAGCACTGAACCAATCCCTCCCCAACTATGGGTTAAATAGTGATGTACTGGGCAGCAGCGTTACAGACAGAGTCATCGGCGGAAGAACAGTGTTAACACTGTCAACAGTGAATATCTCAGTCCAAGTTAGCAGGACACCGCCCTAAATAGTTGGACACTGTGATGAGGTGAGCAACAGCAACCCATTTAATTGTTTTGCTTTGTAAATATCATGCATACAAGAAATATAGATAATAGCGTAATAGTGTTGGCCTCAGCTGACAGGGCAGGGACAAACCCTGTCACAGGAATCCCTGTTCTTGACAATGACAGAAGTGAAGCCACAAGTGCACGTTTTACCAACAAACACAAGATCGGCACCTGGAACTTCAGGAGCATGTATCAGGGAAAACTGGAAGTTATGAAGACAGAAATGGAAAGAACAGGTGTAGAGCTTGTAGGAATCAGTGAACTGAAATGGACCGGTAATAGCTTGTTTCGCCGTGAGTAACTGCTTGTCACAAACACAAACATATTTAGTAGTCCAATTTAACTTGCAAATCACCCGATCTCTGTCTCACCACCCCTTCCTCAGCTAGCTAGCTGCTAAGCTAACGAAGCTAGCGCGGAGAAAGGCGGCGCCGGTCGGAGGGAATCTACTCCCCACACATCGCAACCACTACCCGGAAGACAGCAGGAACTTCACTCGGTGACAGAAAATATCGTGAGTATGGCTTCCTGCGCTTTGTGCACCTTACTCATGGATAGGCTGGCTCTGCTAGAGGGCCATGTCCGCCAGTTAGAGCAGAGTAATCTTGCAACTTTAGATGTTGCGGACACATCTGCTAGCGTTAGCTGTAGCTACAGTGAACCGGTTGAGACGCATAATAGATTTAGCCCTTTAGCTAGTCCTACACCCCAGTCTACCGGGCACCACACCTTAGTCATAGGGGCCTCCATTACCCGAAACATAAAGCTGAGCAAACCAGCCACAATTAAGTGTATTCCCGGGACCAGAGCACCTGACATTGAAGCTAATCTTAGGGAGCCAACTTGCAACAGGCCTAGTAAACACGTACGACAGGCTAATCGCACCACTATTTATGTGAACATAGTTGTACACGTTGGCTCCAATGACACTAGGATGAGACAGTCAGAGATTACAAAGAGAAACATAGCCAGGACTTGTGATCTCGCTAGAAAGATGTCCAGGCATCGAGTAATTGTCTCTGGCCACCTGCCTGCGAGAGGCAATGATGAGAGATATGGCAGATTAGTCTTGCTTAACAAGTGGCTGGCTAGCTTCTGTAGACAACAGGGACTAACGTTTATTGATAATTGGCCCTCTTTCTGGTGCAAACCAGGCTTGCTGATGAGAGACGGCCTTCACCCTAACCAGTCAGACTTGACTAACTACACTAGAGCAAGCCTGGTCACAGGCAATTACAGAGTCTGCTAGTCCGGGTGAGGAGTCAGTTAAGCTAGAACTAGCCAGCGCCAGGCTGGATAATCCCTGCACACATAGCAATTCTCTTAGAATAATACACAACTCACATAATGTTTTTTCTGTAGTGACTGTGTCAGAGGTAGACATGCATTCTACTGAGGTGGCAAATTATGATGTGTTCCGTTTATCGTAGCACCAAGCAAAAAATCTGAAAATTCCCGTCATATCAAATCCTAGATATGGTCTAAATTATTTAAAGTGCACTACGCATAATAAACGCAACATTATTTATATTGTTACTACGGATAATTTCAACAAAAACTCCTCATAACAGCCCACTACCTATAATATGGGCTTTTTAAACATAAGATCATTGTCTAATAAAGTACTATCTATCTATTCCAAAATGTTATTAGTTAATGAGGTCATTATAGACAACAATCTTAACATCATTGGTCTCAGCAAAACCTGACTCAAACCAGACGATTTTTTTGCGCTGAATGAGGCATCTCCTCCTAACTATACGAATGTGCATGTTGCCCGTCCCCTTAAAAAGGGTGTGTGGGGGGGGGGGGGGGGGGGGGGTGTCACACTAATATACAATGAAAACTTTAACCTTACCCCTAACCTAAATAATAAATATAAATCGTTTGAGGTGCTTACTATGAGGTCTGTCACACCGCTGCCCCTCTACCTGGCTGTTATTTACCGCCCCCCAGGGCCCTATTCGGGCTTTATCAGTGAATTATCAGAATCCGTGTTATGCTTGCGTGGCATTGTGATGCCGGAGGTCGTCTTTTCAAGATGCAGAGGGATGTCAGAAAGCGGCTTGCAGGTGAGAATAAATGATTTATTCTAGTTGCAGAACAAAATGCTGCGCGGTGCACCACGGCACGGAAAACAAGAGGGTAGCCAAAAGATGCTAATATCAAAAATGCAGACTATGAGAGAAACCAAGAGCGTAACTTGTTGCGTAGGAGCAAACAAAACCAACAGACCGAGTGAGGCCAGCGCGTAAACTAAATAGCCCTCTGATTAGTGCCTCGGCAACAGGTGCGCGTCCGGAACACTAACCAGAGACAGGTGACGATAATCTGCCATCATGGCAACTGAGAAACACAAACTCAACAGGTGCTGAGAACACAAGTGAACTGAAAACATAAACAGAATATGATCCGGGCAGCGGATCATAACAGTACTCCCCCCTTAAAGGACAGATTCCAGATGTCCCTTGGAAAAAACAAAACCCAAAACACTAAAATACAGTTCAAGAGTCCAGGGAGGGTGGAGGGAGGACTTGGTGGTGGGTCGCCAGGCCAAGTGTCCTCGAATCCACCGGGGACGAGTCAGGTGGCGGCGGCGAATGGAACGCCGCTGCTGTAGGCGAGGCGGGCAACCACGGAAAGGCCACATTTGTGGCTGCCGAGAAGGTGGGCGTGAGTGGCGCCAGAAGTTCAGCAGCCGGAGAGTCCTACGACTACGTCTCAGGTGTCGCTGCTGTTTGCGCCACTGGCGTCCATAAACAAACCTCAGAGAGCGCCGCCTGCGCAGCCAGACCACTCGAGGTCGCTGAGACGACGATGAGGGCGAGGAAGGTGGCGGCATCCTGGAAAAGCCCACCGGAGACGAGGAGAGAGCCGACGTCGCCGTGGAAACAGGAGGAGCCGACGTCGTCGTGGAAGCAGGAGGAGCCGACGTCGCCGTGGAAGCAGGAGGAGCCGACGTCGCCGTGGAAGCAGGAGGAGCCGACGTCGCAGTGGAAGCAGGCGGAGCCGACGTCGCCGTGGAAGCAGGCGGAGCCGACGTCGCCGTGGGCGGAGCAGGCGGCTCGTCTGCCGGCGTGGGCGGAGCGTGCCTTGGGTGTGGCGCTAGCTTAGGTGCAGGTGGAGGTGGCCTAGCTGGCAGTTGCGGCTTAGTACGCCGAACGACTGGTGGCGGTGGCCGAGCAGGAGGTTGCGGTTTAGCATGCCGAAGGGCTGGTGGCGGGGGCCGGCATGGAGGTTTGGGCTTGGCTGGGTGCAGCTGTGCCCACCCACTAGCAAAGCACCCAGTACTAGCCCCCCCTCAAGAAGCGGATCCCAGACGCGTCTTGTGCAGTCTGGAACAGTCTTTAGGGGTGGGAGGGAGGTGGTGAGGAGGGGGGTAGGTTCCTCCCCTTTTGATTGTTCAAAATGTCTATAATGCTCTTCAATAGCATGCGGAGTGTCCTCTGCCGCTTTGGATTGTTCCTCAAGTTTTAGTTCAATCAGTACCCTCCAGTACCACTCATCCACCCAAGCAGGACTGTACTTCTCAAGGGGTGTCTCAGAAGATGACTGGGCTGGAACAGGAAGTGGAGAAGGCAGAGCAGCACATGGCACAGCAGACAGAGGAGTGGGTGGAGCTTGAGCCTTAGGGGGTGGGGCCAAAGTAATTGGGGGCTGAGCTTGAAAGTCAGAAGGTGAGTGGGACTGACTAGACCTAGAATTAACAAAAATGTTCTGATAGTGTTTAATTGTCAAATTAAAGTCATTAGGAAGTGGCTGACAGTGAGAATGAACAGAATGCAAAAAAATGTCTTTTTCTATGACGTCATCAAAAGTGGACGGGGGCGTGTCATCAGGGGGCGTGTCATTAGGGGGCGCCAAAGGGATGACGTCATAGCTGCAGTCCCAGTGATTGACAGGCCAGCCGGAGAAATCTTTGAAAATGTGGTCATTATAATTACCAACTATTTGAGGAGAATCCTGGGCTGCTTGTAGCTGGCTGTGCTCCGGAGGGAAAAGTTGTGGGCTTGGTGCGTCTTTGCCGCGAGCCGAAGTCTTCTTGGGTGACTTCCGCTTTCGCTGACGCGTTCGGGCTGGCTGTGAGCGGACATCCCCGGGCCAGATGGAGTCGATTTGGACCAACGAACCGTCAGGTCCCCACAAAAGGTCTTTGCGCTCCAGAGGGGAATACTGGAGAGTCTCTCTCTCCATCGCCTTTAAGACCAGCCACGTCCCGTAGCCGGAATCCTCCACGCCCTCTTCGCAAAGACTGTTTGCTGTTGGTTTTCTGTTACGCTTGCGTGGCATTGTGATGCCGGAGGTCGTCTTTTCAAGATGCAGAGGGATGTCAGGAAGCAGCTTGCAGGTGAGAATAAATGATTTATTCTAGTTGCAGAACAAAATGCTGCGCGGTGCACCACGGCACGGAAAACAAGAGGGTAGCCAAAAGATGCTAATATCAAAAATGCAGACTATGAGAGAAACCAAGAGCGTAACTTGTTGCGTAGGAGCAAACAAAACCAACAGACCGAGTGAGGCCAGCGCGTAAACTAAATAGCCCTCTGATTAGTGCCCCGGCAACATGTGCGCGTCCGGAACACTAACCAGAGGCAGGTGACGATAATCTGCCGTCATGGCAACTGAGAAACACAAACTCAACAGGTGCTGAGAACACAAGTGAACTGAAAACATAAACAGAATATGATCCGGGCAGCGGATCATAACAATTCGTTGCTGATCTAGTGACGCATGCCGACAATATAATCATAATGGGGGACTTTAATATCCATATGAATACCCCATCGGACCCTCCGTGCTTGGCGCTCCAGACTATAATTGATAGCTGTGGTCTTACACAAATAATAAATGAACCCACGCACCGCAACGGTAATAAGATAGATCTAGTGCTTGCCAGGGGCGTCACCACCTCCAAAGTTATGATACTCCCGTATACTAAAGTAATGTCCGATCATTACTTTATAAAATTCGAAGTTCTGACTCATTGTCAACAAGCTAATAATAATAATAATAACTGTTATAGCAGCCGCAACATTAATGCTACCACAAGGATGACTCTTGCTGGCCTACTGCCTTCGGTAATGGCACCATTCCTAAATTATGTGGGCTCTATTGATAACCTCACTAACTTTAACGACGCCCTGCGCTAAACCATTGATAGTATAGCGCCGCTAAAGCTAAAAAGGGCCCCTAAAAGGTGTACCCCATGGTTTACAGAAGAAACTAGAGCTCATAAATTATCATGTAGAAAGCTGGAACGCAAATGGGGCGTGACTAAACTTGAGGTTTTCCATCAAGAATGGAGTGATAGTTTAATAACTTATAAACACATGCTTACCTTAGCTAAAGCTAAATATTACTCAAATCTCATCCGTTTCAACAAAAATGATCATCCATTTTTGTTTAGTACAGTAGCATCACTAACCCAACAAGGGACTCTTCCCAGTAGCTCCATCCACTCGGCAGATGACTTTATGAATTTCTTTAATAAGAAAATTGAACTCATTAGAAAGGAGGTTAAAGACAACGCATCCCAGCTACAACTGGGTTCCTTTAACACAGATACGGCTGTATATACGACGGATACTGCCCTCCAAAATAGTCTCTGTCTTTTTGATGAAATAACATTAGAGGAATTGTTAAGGTGTGTAAATGGGATAAAACAAACATGTGTACTTGACCCACTTCCTGGGAAACTTATCAAGGAGCTTTTTGTATTATTAGGTCCATCAGTGCTAAATATTATAAACTTATCACTTTTCTCTGGCACTGTTCCCCTAGCATTCAAAAAAGCTGTTATTCATCCTCTGCTCAAAAGACCTAACCTCGATCCTGACCTCATGGTAAACTACCGGCCGGTGTCCCACCTTCCGTTTATTTCGAAAATCCTCGAAAAGATTGTTGCACAGCAACTAAATGAACACAGTGTCTAACAATTTCTGTGAACCCTTTCAATCCGGTTTCAGGGCAAATCACTCTACGGAGACAGCCCTCGCAAAAATGACTAATGATCTATTGCTAACGATGGATTCTGATGCGTCATCCATGTTGCTGCTTCTTGATCTTAGCGCTGCTTTCGATACCGTCGATCATAATATTTTATTAGAGCGTATCAAATCACGTATTGGTATGTCAGACTTAGCCTTGTCTTGGTTTAACTCTTATCTTACTGACAGGATGCAGTGCATCTCCCATAACAATGTGACATCGGACTATGTTAAGGTAACGTGTGGAGTTCCCCAGGGTTCGGTTCTTGGCCCTTTAGTATCTTTAGTTCGGTTCTTGAGTATCTACATCCTGCCGCTAGGTGACATCATACGCAAATACGGTGTTAGCTTTCACTGTCATGCTGATGACACGCAACTCTACATGCCCCTAAAGCTGACCAACACGTCGGATTGTAGTCAGCTGGAGACGTGTCTTAATGAAATTAAACAATGAATGTCCGCTAACTTTTTGCAACTCAACGCCAAGAAAACGGAAATGCTGATTATCGGTCCTGCTAGACACCGACATCTATTTAATAATACCAACTTAACTATTGACAACCAAACAATTACACAAGGCGACTCGGTAAAGAATCTGGGTATTATCTTCGACCCAACTCTCTCGTTTGAGTCACACATTAAGAGTGTTACTAAAACGGCCTTCTTTCATCTTCGTAATATCGCTAAAATCCGTTCCATTTTGTCCACTAGCGACGCTGAGATCATTATTCATGCGTTCGTTACGTCTCGTCTCGATTACTGTAACGTATTATTTTCGGGTCTCCCTATGTCTAGCATTAAAAGATTACAGTTGGTACAAAATGCGGCTGCTAGACTTTTGACAAGGACAAGGAAGTTTGATCATATTAAGCCTATACTGGCTCACCTGCACTGGCTTCCTGTGCACTTAAGATGTGACTTTAAGGTTTAACTACTTACGTATAAAATACTAAACGGTCTCGCTCCATCCTATCTTGTCAATTGTATTGTACCATATGTCCCGACAAGAAATCTGCGTTCAAAGAACTCCGGCTTATTAGGGATTCCCAGAGCCCCAAAAAAGTCTGCGGGCTATAGAGCGTTTTCTATTCGGGCTCCAGTACTATGGAATGCCCTCCCGGTAACAGTTAGAGATGCTACCTCAGTAGAAGCATTTAGGTCCCATCTTAAAACTCATTTGTATACTCTAGCCTTTAATTAGACCCCCTTTTTAGATCAGTTGATCTGCCGTTTCTTTTATTTTCTCCTCTGCCCCCCTCTCCCTTGTGGAGGGGGGGGGGGGCACAGGATGAAGTGCTGGCTGTCCAGAGTCGGGACCCGGGGTGGACCGCTCGCCTGTGCATCGGTTGGGAACATCTCTGCGCTGCTGACCCGTCTCCGCTTGAGATGGTCTCCTGCTGGCCCCACTATGGACTGGACTCTCACTATTATGTTAGATCTACTATGGACTGGACTTTCACAATATTATGTCAGACCCACTCGACGTCCATTGCATCCGGTCTCCCCTAGAGGTGGTGGTGTGGGGGGGGGGGGGGTCACCCACATATGCGGTCCTCTCCAAGGTTTCTCATAGTCGTTCACATCGACGTCCCATTGGGGTTGTGAGTTTTCCTTGCCCTTATGTGGGCTCTGTACCGCGGATGTCGTTGTGGCTTGTTCAGCCCTTTGAGACACTTGTGATTTAGGGCTATATAAATAAACATTGATTGATTGATTGATCTGAAGAACTGATGGTTTATTTTTCTGGAAAATAACATGCAAGAAGGAATGGTGTGGCCTTTGTGCTTGGAAAAGGTATGTCAAGATTTGTATTAGGATGTAACCCTGTATCGGATCGAATAAAAATCCTACGTCTGTAAGGAAAACCATTAAATGGTACAGTGATACAGATCTATGCCCTACATCTGACGCAGATGAAATTGTAGTTGTTGATTTTTTTGACACACTCAAGCATTTACTACTAAGAACACCAAAGAACGATGTTGTATTTATCATGGGAGACTCAATGCCAAAGTGGGAAGGACACTGGTACCAGAAATCATTGGAAACTTCGGCCTTGGCCAGATAAATGAAGCAGAAGAAAGACTCATTGAATTTTGCGCTGAACATAGAATGAAAATCACAAACACTTGTTTCAAACAACTAGCCCGTCGACTGTAGACATGGACGACACCGGATGGGAAAACTCGAAACCAAATTTACTTTATATTCTGTCAACAAAGATGGAAAAGCGGAATTCAACTATGCAAAACTTTACATGGTGCTGACTGTGCAACCGACCACAAGTTTTTTATAGCAGTCATCAAACTGAAACTGAAGAGAGTTAAAAAAAAGAAAGAAAGCTGAAGCATACAAGTCTGATACGGAAGGCCTTCAGGAAAACTATGCCATTTAAGGTTTGCCACACTGGAACAAGCAGAGAATTCAGAAGATATCTGGCTGCCAGTGAAAGACAATATATGTATGTATGAGTGCAGAAAAATATATTCCAAAAATTAAAAGATGCAAAAGAGAAGAATGGATAATCGGAGAGACAAAAAAAAACTTACACAAAGATGCCTAGCTAAACAACAGCACATTGTAGGAATAAAGATGTATACACTCAGCTACAAAAGCAGATATATGAAGAAAAAAATAACTTTCTTATGCAAAAGTGTGGGGAAATAGAAGAAGATATGAAGAAAGGTGACACCAGGCAAGCCTACAAAGCAATCAAACCTCTGACTGGTTCCTTCAAAAGCAGACAAGGTGTGATTAAAGATAAGGATAGAATTGTATTATCAGAAGAAAGCCAAGTGAAAAGCAGATGGAAGGACTATACTGAGGAACTGTACATCAGAGATCCCAATGTTAATAAATTGTTCACACCAGCTGAATATACACCCGAACCTTCAATAACAAGGGATGAAGTAGAGTCTTGCCTAAAAGGGATAGCTAACAACAAATCGCCAGGTATTGACAATATTCCAATAGAGCTGATTAAACATGCTAGTAATGAAGACGTAGCAACGTGAACAACCCTATGTAATACAATATGGAACACGTTGGAGTGGCCAAAAGACTGGAAACGATCAGTTTTTATTCCCATCCTGAAAAAAGGCGACACAAAGCAGTGCTCCAACCATAGAACAGTAGCACTAATTTCACATTGTAGTAAGATCATGCTCAAACTCATACAAAGAAGAATGGAAAGATTCATGGAAAGAGAGCTTCCACAAGAACAGGCCGGTTTCCGTAAAGGAAGAGGTACAGGGGACCAAATAGCCGACTTGAGATAGTTAATGGAAACAGGAAATACCAAAAGAGCTTATTTTTGTGCTTTATAGATTATAGCAAAGCGTTTGACTGCATAGATCACAATAAATTATGGCTTTCACTAAGATTATGGGAATACCAGAACATTTAATATTACTAATGAGAAGTCTGTATCAAAATCAAGAAGCAGTAGTAAAAACTGAACATGGTGACACTGAATGTTCCCGATAGGCAAAGGTGCAAGACAAGGGTGTATACTATCACCCTTACTAATTAACCTATATGCAGAAGATATAATGAGGAAAACTCTGGATGAGTGTGAGGCAATCGTAGTCAAAATAGGTGGTTTGGATATCAATAATCTAAGATACGCGTATGACACCACCTTACTGGTGGAATCCTGCAGTGATCTAGAAATGTTATTAGCTCAAGTCAGGAATGAAAGTGCTAAAGTAGGCCTATACTTAAATGTGGGGAAAAAAACAAGACAATGACAACAGAAAACATCAGAGAGTTCAAGTTGGATCCAGAAAACAGAAGTAATGAAGTCATTCGGCTTCCTCGGCAGTGAAATATTTGAAGACAGTGGGTGTTCAAAGGAATTCAAAAGAAGATTAACAATGGCCAGAGCATCACTGATTAAACTGAATAATATGCTCAGGAGCACCCACATTTTTCTAAGGACCAAGATCAAAATGATAGAGACTTTAATATTCCCAATAACAACTTATGGATGTGAAAGTTGGACACTGTAAAAACAAGACTTACGAAAAATACTTTTGAGTTATGGTGTTGGCGCAGAATCTTAAAAATTCCGTGGACAAAACAAATCTCAACTAAAGAAGTGCTACAACAACAACTTAGATAAAGACATCATGCTCCGTGGCCTTGTGGTTAGAGTGGCAACCCTGAGATCGGTAGGTTGTGAGTTCAAACCCCAGCCGAGTCATACCAAAGACTATAAAAATGGGACCCATTACCTCCGTGCTTGGCACTCAGCATCAAGGGTTGGAATTGGGGGTTAAATCACTAAAATGATTCCCCGGCGCAGCCACCGCTGCTGCTCACTGCTCCCCTCACCTCCCAGGGGGTGAACAAGGGAATGGGTCAAATGCAGAGGACAAATTTCATCACACCTTGTGTGTGTGTGTGACTATCATTGGTACTTTAACTTTAACTTGGAAAATGTGAGGGGAAACGTAGAACAGGAAGACAGAGGCAAAGGTGGATGGAAGGAAGTACAAAAACAACAGGAATGACATTAGCTGAGCTAAGAGATAGAGTGGTGGAAAGAGCAGAGTGGAGAAGACTGGTGCATGATATCATCCAAGGGGGACATCGACTGGACGGAACCTAAGAAGAAGACATCAAATCATGGAGGGCAGTGACTTTCCTATAGCTCAACCAGGATAAAACAGAGGTTTTAGTTACAAGTCCTGAAGACCATAGGGAGAAACTTTTATCAAAATTACAAGATTCAAACCATTGTAATATATAAAAACCCTGGCGTGAATTTTGACTCCGAGCTCACTTTTATCCCAGAAAAATATTACAATAATAGGTTTTTATCATCTCAAGAACATTGCCAGAGTCCGCCCATTTTTCTCTCAGGCCAACACGGAGGTGCTAATGCATGCTTTTATTTCCTGTTGTTTTGACTATTGTAATTCCCTGCTCTCTAGCCTTCACAAAAATAATAGCAGTCTACAATTATTAAAAAACTCAGATGCACGCGTGCTGACAAAGACCTAAGAGCGGGAGAACATTACAGCAGTTTTATAGTCGCTGCATTAGCTACCAGTCCATTTCTGGGTCGATTTTAAAGTTCTATTTTTATTTTTCAAACTTCTTAACCAGTCTTTTTATTAATCATGTTAAACTCCTATGTTTATTTATAATTTTTTTATGTGTTATTTATTGCTATTATCATGACTGTTTATATATATATATATATATATATATATATATATATATATATATATATATATATATATATATATATATATATATATATATGTCTTAATAAGGTTATCCAAACAATAGTGCTCGATACCGTAGTAGAGCCACCCACACATACATATATATATATATATATATATATATATATATATATATATATATATATATATATATATATATATATATAGTACTATTATTCTCTGTGTTATGTTTTCATGAACCTATTCATGCATTACTTATATTTTATTTGCATATATATTTTATCATGTTTCTTTTTTTTTTGCAATGTACCGTATTTTTCGGAGTATAAGTCGCACCGGAGTATAAGTCGCACCTGCCGAAAATGCATAGTAAAAAAGGAAAAAAACATACATAAGTCGCAAAACTGTGACTTATAGTCCGAAAAATGCGGTATTTTTTATTGACGTCCAGCATCAGCCATTCCTATCCATTACATCATATTTGAATACATCATACATCTATTGTCTGAAAAGTGATGTATTAATACAATTCGATTGATTTTATATATATATATATATATATATATATATATATATATATATATATATATATATATATATATATATATATATATATACATACATACATACATATATATGTATACATATATACACGCACACACACACACACACACACACACACACATATATATATATATATATATATATATGTCTTAATAAGGTTATCCAAAAAATAGCGCTCGATACCGTAGTAGAGCGCAATATATGTATGTGTGGGAAAAAAAATCACAAGACTATTTCATCTCTACAGGCCTGTTTCATGAGGGGGGGTACCCTCAATCGTCAGGAGATTTTAATGGGAGCATTCGCATACCATGGTTTATATAGGGCACAGAGTGGGTGGGTACAGGCTGGCCTAGGGGCGTGGTGATTGGCTCATGTGTTACCTAGGAGGTGTTTCCGTCTATGGCGGCATGTTGTTACAATTTCGCTGCGCTTGTTGAGGGATGACAGGTCTGGACGGTAAATAATAAACAGTTTCTCTTTCAAGCATAGGTTGCATCTTTTATTACCACTATTGTAAGGTGTGCTGGATGCAAGAATTTGCCATGTTATTGAATATTCAACATTATTGTCTTTGAGGTCCCAAATGTGTTTGCTGAGTTCTGTGGTATTTCGCAGGTTTTTGTTCCTGAAAGAAGCCTTGTGATTGTTCCATCTGGTTTTGAATTCACCCTCGGTTAATCCTACATATGTGTCGGATGTGTTAATGTCCTTGCGTATTACCTTAGATTGGTAGACAACTGATGTTTGTAAGCACCCCCCGTTGAGGGGGCAATCAGGTTTCTTTCGACAGTTACATGCTTTGTTGGTTTTGGAGTCGCTCTGACTGGGGGTCGACGGCTCATTTGCAATTGTTTTGTTGTGGTTTGAGATGATTTGTCGTATATTGTTCATGCAGCTGTAGCTCAATTTAATGTTGTTCTTGTTGAATACTTTTCTTAGGTTGTTGTCTTTGGGAAAGTGTTTGTCAATCAGATTGAGGAATTTGTGTCCAATGTTCGTTGAGACGTTTTTGCTGTATGGGGTGTTGTACCAGATGATGTCGTTTCGTTTTCTGTGCTTTTTTGGCTGGTTTCCTGGCGTGGGTTCATAGGTGAGGGTGAAATTGTATCCGCTTTCATCAAGGGCTTTTTGGTACGGGGGGGTTGCTTGGTCAAATTCAGCTTTGCTAGATGACAGCATCGATAGCCTTTTATTGATTCCGGTAGGTATTCTTTTCGTGGTGGTGGGTGGGTGGTTGCTGTCATGGTGCACGTATTGGAGTGTTGTGTTGGGTTTCGTGAATGGTTGGTAGCTGTTATTTCTCAGGTTGAAAATGACGTCAAGGAAGTTGACGGTTTGCTTGTTGGCTTCAATCGTGATCCGTAGGCCGTTCTCTTTGAAAATTTGGCATATGCGCTTCTTGGTATTCTCGCTGCTCCTTGGCGAGGCGCGACACACTGCCAGTCCGTCATCACGGTAAATACCAAGGTTCAGATTGAGGCTAGCGAGCTGGGAGAGGAGGAAACTCCCAACGAGTTCACACGTTTCTGCTCCGTCAAAACTTCCCATAGTGACGTCAAATGTTGCATTGTTCTTTTTTTGCCATGGTGTACTGTTGTGGATGAGAATGGAGTTTTTTGCGTGGATGATGATGTTTCTTTCGTTGCCTGTGATTGAGTCGTAGTCTGAGGCGAAGTCTAGTGCTTGAGTCAGTAGGTCTTGCGTGATGGAAGGGTAAAATTCCTCGATATCAAAGGAGATAAAGTTGTGCTGTTGTTTGTCTTGGATGTTGTTGAACCATTTGATTACTGCTGCTGTATTTCTCCATTGGTTGAGTGGTGTTTTGTCCTTGATTTTTGTGTTGACTCTGTCCAGGATTATTTTGCTGATTTTTCCTATTTCAGATTTAGTTGGGTTTATTAGTCGGCATGTTGGGTTATTTGCGAAGTTGGGTTTGTGGTCCTTCAATGTGATGAAGGCTTCCTTGTTGGCTGTGGATACAATCAGTCAAATTCAAGCCAATCCGCAACCCACTCCTCACCAAGCTGAAAAATGACAAGGAGCGCATCAAGAAAGTAAACAACCTCATCATAGCTGCCGATAAAACCACAAACTTCTACAGAATGGACATACCAGAACACCACACCTTACTGGACAGAAGCATCACCAAATCATACAAAAAAGCGCAACCCAACACCTTACAGAACATCCACCTGGAAAATAAAAGGATCGCGGCTGAACTGGACATTGAGGACAGGGTGGACACCACAGCCAACAAGGAAGCCTTCATCACATTGAAGGACCACAAACCCAACTTCGCAAATAACCCAACATGCCGACTAATAAACCCAACTATATCTGAAATAGGAAAAATCAGCAAAATAATCCTGGACAGAGTCAACACAAAAATCAAGGACAAAACACCACTCAACCAATGGAGAAATACAGCAGCAGTACTCAAATGGTTCAACAACATCCAAGACAAACAACAGCACAACTTTATCTCCTTTGATATCGAGGAATTTTACCCTTCCATCACGCAAGACCTACTGACTCAAGCACTAGACTTCGCCTCAGACTACGACTCAATCACAGGCAACGAAAGAAACATCATCATCCACGCAAAAAACTCCATTCTCATCCACAACAGTACACCATGGCAAAAAAAGAACAATGCAACATTTGACGTCACTATGGGAAGTTTTGACGGAGCAGAAACGTGTGAACTCGTTGGGAGTTTCCTCCTCTCCCAGCTCGCTAGCCTCAATCTGAACCTTGGTATTTACCGTGATGACGGACTGGCAGTGTGTCGCGCCTCGCCAAGGAGCAGCGAGAATACCAAGAAGCGCATATGCCAAATTTTCAAAGAGGACGGCCTACGGATCACGATTGAAGCCAACAAGCAAACCGTCAACTTCCTTGACGTCACTTTCAACCTGAGAAATAACAGCTACCAACCATTCACGAAACCCAACACAACACTCCAATACGTGCACCATGACAGCAACCACCCACCCACCACCACGAAAAGAATACCTACCGGAATCAATAAAAGGCTATCGATGCTGTCATCTAGCAAAGCTGAATTTGACCAAGCAACCCCCCCGTACCAAAAAGCCCTTGATGAAAGCGGATACAATTTCACCCTCACCTATGAACCCACGCCAGGAAACCAGCCAAAAAAGAACAGAAAACGAAACGACATCATCTGGTACAACCCCCCATACAGCAAAAACGTCTCAACGAAAATTGGACACAAATTCCTCAATCTGATTGACAAACACTTTCCCAAAGACAACAACCTAAGAAAAGTATTCAACAAGGACAACATTAAATTGAGCTACAGCTGCATGAACAATATACGACAAATCATCTCAAACCACAACAAAACAATTGCAAATGAGCCGTCGACCCCCAGTCAGAGCGACTCCAAAACCAACAAAGCATGTAACTGTCGAAAGAAACCTGATTGCCCCCTCAACGGGGGGTGCTTACAAACATCAGTTGTCTACCAATCTAAGGTAATACGCAAGGACATTAACACATCCGACACATATGTAGGATTAACCGAGGGTGAATTCAAAACCAGATGGAACAATCACAAGGCTTCTTTCAGGAACAAAAACCTGCAAAATACCACAGAACTCAGCAAACACATTTGGGACCTCAAAGACAATAATGTTGAATATTCAATAACATGGCAAATTCTTGCATCCAGCACACCTTACAATAGTGGTAATAAAAGATGCAACCTATGCTTGAAAGAGAAACTGTTTATTATTTACCGTCCAGACCTGTCATCCCTCAACAAGCGCAGCGAAATTGTAACAACATGCCGCCATAGACGGAAACACCTCCTAGGTAACACATGAGCCAATCACCACGCCCCTAGGCCAGCCTGTACCCACCCACTCTGTGCCCTATATAAACTAAACCATGGTATGCGAATGCTCCCATTAAAATCTTCTGACGATTGAGGGTACCCCCCCTCATGAAACAGGACTGTAGAGATGAAATAGTCTTGTGATTTTTTTTCCCACACATACATATATATGTATATATATATATATATATAAAAATACATACATACACATATATATATATATATATATATATATATATATATATATATATATGTATACATGTATATACGCACACACACACACACACACACACACACACACACATATATATATATATATATATATATATATATATATATATACCTCATCTAAATGTTTCATAGGTGTTAATGCTTCTTTGTATGTGGTCTGTGATTGACTTGCGACCACTCCCGCCTTCCGTCTAGAGTTCTTTGGGATAGGCTTCATTTCAACCAGGAATCAAATGAGGTCAAGCTGAATAGAAAGCACAATTAAAGGATGGCTGAATGCAGCTGGGATAGGCTCCAGCACTGCCCGCGACCCCAAAAGGGACAATCGGTAGGAAATGGATGGATGGATGGATGGATGGATGGATGGATGGACGATTGCCGCCAAGCAATAATAGTCTATACGCCAACAGAAATAGCAATTACAAAAAATAATTTTAGATAAATCAAATTCACAACAAAATTCTTAATGATCACAAATCATGACAAAACAATATTGTAGTTTGTTTCAGATTTTAATCCATCTGGTGTGTCCGTGGAGTCTAATGCTGCGCAAGCTCTTAAATCCACTGAGTGGTCAAACATTTTATATAAGAACGTGTCAACACTGAGCTGCTCGGCTGTTGTTAGTGAATTCATCAGCTAATCATTACAACCATACTTGCCAACCCTCCCGGATTTTCCGGGAGACTCCCGAAAATCAGCACCTCTCCCGAAAAACTCCCGGGACAAATTTTCTCCCGAAAATCTTCCGAAATTCAGGCCGAGCTGGAGGCCATGCCCCCTCCAGCTCTATGCGGACCTGAGTGATGTGTCGACAGCCTGTTTTCACGTCCGCTTTCCCACAATATAAACAGCGTGCCTGCCCAATCACTTTATAACTGTAGAATGATGGAGGGCGAGTTCTTGGTTTCTTATGTGGGTTTATTGCTAGGCAGTTTCATTAACGTCCTCCCAGCGCGGCAACAACACACAACAACAGCAGTCACGTTCTCGTCTACTGTAAAGCAGTTCGTCTGCCGTAAACAGCAATGTTGTGACACTCTTAAACAGGACAATACTGCCATCTACTGTACATGCATATGTGACAATAACATCTACTGCGCACACAACAAGGAGACGAAGCAGAATGCATCATCAGAGAGGGTCTTCAGCATGGTTAGAAAAATAGTGACAGAGAATAGAACAAGGATGGACAATTCAACCCTTAACTCAACAATGAGTAGATGAGTGTTTTGTGTGTGTATATGTGTAAATAAATGAACACTGAAATTCAAGTATTTCTCTTATGTGTGTGTGTATATATATATATATATATATATATATATATATATATATATATATATATATATATATATATATATATATATATATATATAATAAAATAAAATAAAATGTATATGTATATATATATAGCTAGAATTCAGTATTTCTTATATATATATATGAAATACTTGACTTGTTGAATTCTAGCTGTAAATATACTCCTCCTCTCTTAACCACGCCCCCGCTCCAACCCCACCTCCACCTCCCGAAATCGGAGGTCTCAAGGTTGGCAAGTATGATTACAACATTCTTTCCATCTTTTTTTTGTTAGCACTGACATGTGAGGTGCAACATTTCATGCCTGAGATGGTTTTGTAGAAGACAGTTTTTGTAAGATTGATTAGTGATTTGTCAAACTGAAAAGACATAAAGGAAAATTATAAAGACTTTGCTTTGGTTTTAGGTCTAACCACTTGGGATCTCCCTTTGACTGTTTTTTTTTGTGTTATTGAAGAGAGATTTTACACTTGTCTTTTTTTCATGTCGCTTCCGTCAACAACGTATATCCGTGTTGACTTTCCTGCGTTCTCAATGCAGATTCTGTACTTAAGGTTCTGATTTATATCAGATAATACCTGGTTCTCCACATTATTTGGCATTTATTCTTTACTCTAATATAGGTTGGTATTTTCATTTACTCAGATATAAAGCATGGGGTGTAATACTTACCAATCCGCACAGTTATTCTTGCACACAAAATATAAGTATAAATGTACATGTTCTAGTCTTTACGTGCTTAGTGACATTTTAGTTTATTGTGAAGCAACAGATTAGGCTTTGGTGCCACAGTATTCAAAATAGCAGATATATTGATTTGGTTGAAAAATACTAGAATATAAACATACATTTTTTCCTGGTATTTGAAAGCCAGAATTCCGAAACAGCAGTATGTGAATAAAAGAATGTGGAAGAATGGAGAATTTACATCACCAAAGACAATTTGTACATGAAGCATAACTGTAAAAATTGGACACATAAATCACATTAGCTGTAACAGTGAGTCTGTCATCGATTACTGACAGGAAAACAAATGGGGGCGTTAAGGCTTCCCATCCGGTAAGGCTTCTAAACATCAATTGGGAAACATGAAGTGAATGGGCTAAGGTGCTCCCATGGGACTATTAGATTAAACGAGGGGCCCTCGTCAGACATTTAGACTGGAAGAGGTGGAGGTCATTCCACTTCTGCATCTGTGATATTTAACGGTTTATGCATATCAATTAGTGTCATTGCATTATTTCTCCATCAGGTTTGTATTTAGCTGTTTGCATTAGCTTAATCTGAGTCACAGGAAAACAAAACAATAAACCCTTTAGATTGATTGCTGATGAGCACAGGCTGGTTTGATAAAGAACAAGCACTAATACAATGTACTGTCATCCAAAATCAATAATGCATCTTAGTCTGAAAGGGAGTTTTGGCATGCACAATGAAACGCTTGGTTACATTTACTAGTGAACAGTTGGGTGAAAAAAATGCTCCTCTATTAAATAGCAAACAGAAAGAAAACATGTGATTAAATGTAATTGTTATGCTTATCTAAGGTGAATACACTGTACAGTACTCATTTAAAACAAAATGGATTGCCATACATCACTGAAGGCTTATCTAACACAATTTTCCATTACAGAGTTTGTAATGTATGTGTTCACCCCTAATTATTAACATCTGCTACACTAATGTCACGAAAATGAAAGGTCACATTTACTATTATTCAACAACTTGTAGCATCCAATCCTATCAGATAAGACCACCTGTAAATAGTTCTATAACGCACTATAAGACCATTGCAACATCGCCAGGAGGCATAGTAAGACATATTCTGAATTAAGCAGCTCAAAGGGACAACAAGTGCTGGAAGATACAACATCCAGTCGGCATTCGAGTGAGAGCGGATATTGTAAGTCACTGTTTCATCCATCCATTTTCTACCGCTTGTCCCTTTTGGGGTCGCGGGGGTTGCTGGAGCCTATCTCAGCTGCATTCGGGCGGAAGGCGGTGTACACCCTGGACAAGTCGCCACCTCATCGCAGGGCCAACACAAATAGACAGACAACATTCACACTCACATTCACACACTAGGGCCAATTTAGTGTTGCCAATCAACCTATCCCCAGGTGCATGTCTTTGGAGGTGGGAGGAAGCCATACTTGCCAACCTTGAGACCTCCGATTTCGGGAGGTGGGGGGAGAGGGGTGGGGGGAGGGCGTGGTCGGGGTGGGACGGGGGTGTGGTTGGGGGCGTGGCTAAAAGGGGAGGAGTATATTTACAGCTAGAATTCACCAAGTCAAGTATTTCATATATATATATACATATATATATATATATATATACATATATATACATATATATATATATATATATATATGTATATGTATATATAAGAAATACTTGACGTTAGGTGAATTCTAGCTATATATATATATATACGTATATATATGTATTTTATTATATATATATATACATATATATATATATATATATATATATATATATATATATATATATATATATATATATATATATAAAATAAATACTTGAATTTCAGTGTTCATTTATTTACACATATACACACACATAACACTCATCTACTCATTGTTGAGTTAAGGGTTGAATTGTCCATCCTTGTTCTATTCTCTGTCACTATTTTTCGAACCATGCTGAACACCCTCTATATATGCATTGATGTGTGGCACGCAAAAAAGTGCTTTCATCAAATGCACTAGATGGCAGTATTGTCCTGTTTAAGAGTGTCACAACATTGCTGTTTACGGCAGACGAACTGCTTTACGGTATACAAAAACGTGACTGCTGTTGTTGTGTGTTGTTGCCGCGCTGGGAGGACATTAATGAAACTGCCTAACAATAAACCCACATAAGAAACCAAGAACTCACCCTCGATCATTCTACAGTTATAACGTGATTGGGCAGGTATACTGTTTATATTGAATTTCGGGAGATTTTCGGGAGAAAATTTGTCCCGGGAGGTTTTCGGGAGAGGCGCTGAATTTCGGGAGTCTCCCGGAAAATCCGGGAGGGTTGGCAAGTATGGAGGAAGCCGTAGTACCCATGTTCTTATTTGAAACGTTCAGCAAACGTGCTACATGATAACATTCACCAAGTCAGCCATTAATGCTAGCAAACACAGAAAGTGTGCCCTATGTTGTTGTTGCAACAGCAACATAGAGCATGTATATGAAATCAGTGTTAGAGGTTTTTGGATGATTTCTAGAGCGTGTGTTAAGGTCATATCTCCATTACCTGCATGATTATCCGCCTTGACCTAGCAGTTTTCTTTTACTTTTTGAATGCACAGAAAAGAGAAAAACATGTGATTAAAGATTATTTTTACACTGTTTTCCTGTTAATGATATGCATTATTTCAAAACACTAAAGAATCAAAAGTATAGATATTTTCATTTGAATTTATTGAGATATTAGAGCAGTGGTTCTTAACCTGGGTTCGATCGAACCCTAGGGGTTCGGTGAGTCGGGCTCAGGGGTTCGGCGGAGGTCAAGACACACCGGACTCATCGTGTAAATAAAAACTTCTCCCTATCGGCGTATTACGGATGCAGCAACAGCAGAAGTCAGACTGATTTGCAAGTGTGTCATTTGTTGTGAGTTTATGCACTGTGTTGGTTTTGTTGTTTGAACAAGGTGATGTTCATGCACGGTTCATTTTTTGCACCAGTAAAAAAACACTTTAGTATGGGGAACATTCACCATTAATTAGTTGCTTATTAACATGCAAATTAGTAACATATATGCTCTTAACTAGTCATTATTAAGTACTTATTAATGCCTTATTCGGCATGGCCTTATTATAAGCCTAACCCTCTAACCCTGGCCCTAACCCTCTAACCCTAACCCTAACCAAATAACTCTAAATTAAGTCTTTGTTACTTAGAATATGTTCCCCTAGTGTCCAAAAAACTCTAAATTAAGTCTTTGTTACTTAGAATATGTTTCCCATACTAAAGTGTTACCAAAAACATATAACTTTGTTAAGAATTTGAAAAAAAAAACATTTTATTTTTCACTAAAGAAGTGTTTGGTGAATGCGCATATGAAACTGGTGGGGTTTGGTACCTTCAACAAGGTTAAGAACCACTGAATTAGAGTATAAAGATATGGTATCGGCGGGAACAGATTTCTACAGCAAAGTTCTGTACTGCAGAAAAGTGATATTATATCGGATGGGTAGGGTTTTTTTTATCCTTTGCGTTCATGTTTCGCCTTGTATGTTGCACAATTGTTGCATTTTTCTTTTTCTTTCTTTGCAAAAAAAGCAATCTCGAGGAGGTGATCTGAAGTATAGAGGAGGGACAATAATATGTTCTTAATATATATGTTGTATCGTTCATAATTTATATTGCAAATCTTACTGTGGAAGGGGCGTGGTCCACGTGCCGCCTGCGGGCGGGGCATGTGCAGGAGCCGGCTGTGAAGCAGATGGCAGGTGAGTCGGTATCTCAGCTGGAACGAGTTATCTAATCACCTGTCTCTTTATTAGCAGTGTCGGAGAGCATGAGGGGGTGTCCGACGGGGAGTGGACGCACGACACACTGGGTGCTGAAAAGCACAGGAAGGGGACAGAGAGAGAGACTGCTAAAAAGCATCAGAGACTGAGAAAAGAAAATCATTCATGTGCTCAACGAGAAAAATAAAAGATAATTGTAAATCCACAGCCGAAGGGTGTCGCGTGGTGATATTGGTCCAAGAAAGAACCCAACGACAAGGAGAGTCGTTCACAATTGGCGCCCAACCAGGTTTGAACCAAAGAGAAAAAGGAAGAAAGAAAATGTCAGCTCCAACTCCCCTGGAGGCACTTGGGCGAGTGCTGGCGGAGGTGTCGGCGGCGAGTCGGCAGCAGCTGGAGGACTCCCGGCAACAAACCAACATCCTGCAGGCGCTGATGAGTAGGGCGGGACGGGAAGCGACAATGAAAGCGCACACCTCCATGCAGCGCATGTCGGAAGCAGAAGACCCGCAGGCGTACATGGACATTTTTGAGGCCACGGCGGTGGCATGCGACTGGCCTGAAGAAGAGTGGGGGGTGAGGCTTCTGCCGCTCCTGGCGGGGGAAGGCGGAGCGGCCGGTGCTGAGCCTGCCGGCGGCCTCCAGAGTCCAATTTGCGGATCTCCGGCGAGCCATACTGGACCGGGTCGGCAGCTCTGTAGAGGACCACCGACGCCGATTACGAGCCATGCGGCTGGGGCCCGAGGACCGCCCGTTCACCTTCAGCCACAAAAGATTACAGTTGGTACAAAATGCGGCTGCTAGACTTTTGACAAGAACAAGGAAGTTTGATCATATTACGCCTATACTGGCTCACCTGCACTGGCTTCCTGTGCACTTTAGATGTGACTTTATGGTTTTACTACTTACGTATAAAATACTAAACGGTCTAGCTCCATCCTATCATGCCGATTGTATTGTACCATATGTCCCGACAAGAAATCTGCGTTCAAAGAAATCTGCGTTCAAAGAAATCTGCGTTCAAAGAACTCCGGCTTATTAGTGATTCCCAGAGCCCCAAAAAAGTCTGCGGGCTATAGAGCGTTTTCTATTCGGACTCCAGTACTATGGAATGCCCTCCCGGTAACAGTTAGAGATGCTACCTCAGTAGAAGCATTTAGGTCCCATCTTAAAACTAATTTGTATACTCTAGCCTTTAAATAGACCCCCTTTTTAGACCAGTTGATCTGTCGTTTCTTTTATTTTCTCCTCTTCCCCCCTCTCCCTTGTGGAGGGGTGGGCGGGGACAGGTCCGGTGGCCATGGATGAAGTGCTGGCTGTCCAGAGTCGGGACCCGGGGTGGACCGCTTGCCTGTGCATCGGTTGGGGACATCTCTGCGCTGCTGACCCGTCTCCGCTCGAGATGGTCTCCTGCTGTCCCCACTATGGACTGGACTCTCACTATTATGTTAGATCTACTATGGACTGGACTTTCACAATATTATGTCAGACCCACTCGTCGTCCATTGCATCCACATATGCGGTTCTCTCCAAGGTTTCTCATAGTCATTCACATCGACGTCCCATTGGGGTTGTGAGTTTTTCCTTGCCCTTATGTGGGCTCTGTACCGCGGATGTCGTTGTGGCTTGTGCAGCCCTTTGAGACACTTGTGATTTAGGGCTATACAAATAAACATTGATTGATTGATTGATCTGATGAACAGATGGTTTATTTTTCTGGAAAATAACATGCAAGAAGGAATGGTGTGGCCTTTGTGCTTGGAAAAGGTATGTCAAGATTTGTATTAGGATGTAACCCTGTATCGGATCGAATAATAATCATACGTCTGTAAGGAAAACCATAAAATGGTACAGTGATACAGATCTATGTCCCTACATCTGACGCAGATGAAATTGTAGTTGATGATTTTTTTGACACACTGGATCCGAGATGCGGCGGCACGGTGGCTGAAACCGCGAGAACAGGACGCCCCCATGTTCGAGATGATTCTGCTGGAACAGTTTCTCAAGTCCATACCGGCACGGACCTCGGCATGGGTCCGGTACCACCGGCTGCGGGACCTGATGTCGGCGGTGACCTGGGCAGAGGACCACCTGGCGGTCCATAGGGAGGAGGCAACCCCGAAGACGGCGGAACGACTCACACCGGCCCCGCCAAGGAGACAGCGACCCCAGAGCCATGGCCCCGCCCGGCGGAGGAGGCCTCGACCCGCGAGCAGGTTACCGTCTCGCACATGCCCCCACGGCCCAAGACACCACACCCACCAATCTCATCAAAGGGGGGGGGATATAATCTCTCCTCTGCTCCTTATTTCCAGGGTACCGGCGCTGCTGAAAGGGGGCTTCCCCCGCAGACGGCATCTCGAACACCAGGGCAGGCGTGCTGGAGGTGCGGGCAGCCAGGTCATGTGAGACGAGAGTGCTCCATGATGGAGGTGGGACAGGTGACGCGGGTTGCCGGCCGTCCAGCGCCCTCCCCCGATCAAGGGGAGACGTATTGGGTCCCGGTCAGGGTACAAGGGAGTACATACCGGGCCATGGTGGATTCGGGCTGAAAACAGTCCATGATCCACCAGAACCTGGTTCGACCCGGAGCGTTGAGGCATGCGACACAGGGGCGAATTAGGTGTATACATGGGGATGTGCACCCTAATGTGCCAGTAGAGATTTGGTATAATGGACAAAAGCGTGTGACACAATGTGTGGGGGTGAGTTCACGGACAGTAGGACGGGAATATCCGCGCCGTTTTCAGTGGCGACGCGGGTTCATCCGGCACTGCCGAGCGGGAACCGGCGGGGGCTTCGCGGGAAGCCCCCCCGTCGGGTGCCAACGGGGGATTTTCCCCTTGAGCAGTCCCGTGATGAAACTTTGCGCTCGGCCTGGGACCAGGTGGATTACATCGACGGTCAGGTGTTGCGCCCGGGGAAAGTGCGGGTATTCCCCCACTTTTCAATTATTAGAGATAGGCTATACAGAGTGAGCCGTGACACTCAAACAGGAGAGGAATCCACCCAGTTGTTGGTGCTAAAACACCGCCGGGAAATGATTTTCCAGGCGGCGCATTTTAATCCTATGTCTGGCCACATGGGCTACGATAAGACACTCAATCGGGTCATAGTCCGATTCTATTGGCCGGGCATTTGGGCAGACGTGTGCCGCTGGTGCGCGGCCTGCTGGTGAATCCAGCGGCCATCCCGAAGGCGCCCTTGCGCCCATTGCCGCTTATGGAGGTCCCATTCGAGAGAATTGGAATGAACCTCATCGGACCATTTCACCTGAGCACCCTGGGATACCGCTTTGTGCTAGTCCTGGTGGATTACGCAACGCGCTATCCCGAAGCAGTGCCCCTGCGCTATATCTCCGCCAAGAGCGTGGCGCAAGCGCTGTTTCAGGTAATCTCCCGAGTCGGAATCCCGAAAGAGATTCTGACTGACCAGGGCACGTCCTTTATTTCACGCACGATAAAGGAACTATACGGGTTACTGGGAATTAAAGTGATCTGCACCAGTGTATACCACCCACAAACAGACGGGCTGGTGGAGCGGTTAAACAAGACGCTGAAAACCATGATCCGTAAGTTCACGCACAAGGACAAACCAAACTAATGTTTGCGATGCGGGGGGTACCCCAGGCCTCCTTCGGCTTTACGCCTTTTGAGCTATTGTACGGCCGGAAGCCGCGCGAGTGCTGGACGTAATTAAGGAAAGCTGGGAGGAGGGGCCAAGCTCCAGCAAAAACGAAATCCAGTACGTCATGGACATGCGAGCAAAACTCCACACCTGTCACGCGAGAATTTGCTCCGTGCCCAGGAACGTCAGCAGCGCACGTATAACAAGGGGACTCGGCTAAGAAAAATTTCACAGGGAGAAAAAGTGCTTGTATTGTTCCCAACTTCCAGCTCCAAATTACTTGTGCGCTGGCAAGGTCCTTTTGAGGTCACACGGCAAATTTACCATCTAAACCTACTGAAGGCATGGAGGGAGGCGGAGCCTGTTTCCATGGTGACGGTAGTGAGGGAGGAGGAGGAATTTGGGCCAGAGGTGCCGCGCTCGGCCCCTCCCCCTCATCTGCCCTGTGACAACCAGCTCACGTTAGCGCAGAGAGCGGATGTTGCTAAGCTGCAGCGGCGCTTTTCTGATGTGTTCTCCCTTCGGCCCGGCCGCACGTACCTCTTTCAACATCATATTGAGACCAGCCCAGGTGTTACAATGCGATCTCGGCCATACAGGCTCCCCGAACACAAGCGCAAAGTGGTTCGGGAAAAATTAAAATCCATGCTGGAGTTGTGTGTAATAGAAGAATCCCACAGTGCATGGTGCAGCCCCATCGTTCTAGTAGGGAAGAAGGATGGGTCGGTGCGCTTCTGTGTGGATTACCGCAAGGTGAATGAAATATCACGGTTCGACGCGTACCCAATGCTTCGAGTCGACGAGCTCCTGGCACTGCTCGCTTTTTCACGACACTGGATTTAAGGGGCTACTGGCAGATTCCCTTATCACCAGAGGCCCGGGAAAAAACGGCTTTCTCCACTCCGGAAGGTTTATACCAATTTGTGACACTTCAGTTTGGCTTATTTGGTGCGCCCACCACGTTCCAGCGTCTCATGGACCGAGTGCTGCGCCCGCACGCGGCATACGCAGCGTCCTATTTGGATGACGTCATCATCCAGAGTAGCAGCTGGGAAGAAAATATGCGGCGGGTGGGAGCACTACTCGAGTCCCTGAGGCGGGCGGGGCTCACCGCCAACCCGGCGAAGTGCGCAGTTGGCCGGAGGGAGGTACAGTATCTGGGGTACCACTTGGGGAGGGGGACAGGTGCGGCCGCAGATGGACAAGACAGCGGCTATCGCAGCCTGTCCACTTCCCAAGACAAAAAAAGAGGTGAGGCAGTTTTTGGGGCTGGCGGTCTACTACCGCCGGTTCATTTCCCGGTTTGCAAGCCTGACCAGCCCACTGACTGATCTCACCCGAAAAGGGGCTCCAGATCTGGTCCAGTGGACGGAGCAGTGCCAGCGGGTGTTTGAGAAGGTAAAGAAAGCCCTCTGCGAGGAGCCGGTACTGTGCATGCCTAACTTTGCCATGCCCTTCTGTCTGCAGGCGGACGCGTCGGGCAGGGGGCTGGGGGCGGTGCTGTCCCAGCGAGTGAAGGGCATCAACCGCCCCGCCCTGTACATCAGCCGAAAACTCTCGGACCGGTAGGCGAGGTACAGCACGGTAGAGAGGGAGTGCCTCGCCATCCGGTGGGGGGTCGAGGCCCTTCGGTACTACCTGTTGGGGCGCGCCTTCAGCCACAGACCGGTGCCCTAACCCTAACCCTAGATGGCCGTGGCCGACTTCCTTTCGCGGCCCTCCCTCTACGGGGGGGGGGATTGGCGCGGCCGGACGGCTGCCCAGCCTGAGACTGGCGGTGGAGACATGTGGAAGGTGCGTGGTCCACGCGCCGCCTGCGGGCGGGCCATGTGCAGGAGCCGGCTGTGAAGTAGATGGCAGGTGAGTGGATATCTCAGCTGGAACGAGTTATCTAATCACCTGTCTCTTTATTAGCAGCGTCGGAGAGCATGAGGGGGTGTCCGAAGGGGAGTGGACGCACGACACACTGGGTGCTGAAAAGCACAGGAAGAGGACAGAGAGAGAGACTGCTAAAAAGCATCAGAGACTGAGAAAAGAAAACCATTCATGTGCTCAACGAGAAAAATAAAAGATAATTGTAAATCCACAGCCGAAGAGTGTCGCGTGGTGATATTGGTCCAAGAAAGAACCCAACAACAAGGAGAGTCGTTCACACTCACATGTCAAGTTTTCTGCTCAGTTATCCATGGTAGGGAATGAATATTCCGTTGGTGTTATTCATAAGCCGCGTTTATTTAGTACATCAAGCATTGTAAAGTGTACCGTTCTTGTGTGTCTTTACAAAAGTTTCTCAGGAAACAGGAAGTAACATACATCGTATGGAAATACTGTTGAGGTCTATTTTGCTGTAATAGAATGTAATGTAGGTTCCTTTCTGAGCTGCCACCTTATCGTGGTAGAGGAGTTTGCGTGTCCCAATGCTCCTACGAGCTAAGTTGTCCGGGGGCTTCTATACCCCCTGGTAGGGTCTCCCAAGACAAACAGGTCCTAAGTGAGCGATCAGACAAAGAGCAGTTCGAAGACATTCATGAAGAAGAAACAACGAGGACTCAGGTAGGTTTTCTCCAGCAGAGGGTGTTCCGTACCTTCTGCATCAGTAGTTGAAGCACACAAAGAGAGAAAGTCAGTTTGTGATAAGGAAGTGTACAAGACACACATTAGCAATTCGGTGGCTGTATCCTTCCAAGGACCCAGCCCATCCGATCGACAACGTGTGGGTCTTAGCGAGAGTCCTCCAGCAGTGATTCATTTACAAAACAGAACAATTTGATTTAGTGTATGAATAATTCGATACAATTCAATATTGTGTATGAACGATTTATTAAGATTCGCTTTAGTGTATAAACGATTCATTAAGATTTGATATGATGTATGAATGATTCAATTCTATAGTTAACATTTGTTGATGGACACAACAAATGTTGTCAGAAAAGAGGGAAAATGTTGTGATCCGTTGCCCGGGTCATGCTTTGTTTGGTATTTCTTAGTTGTTTATTTCTGTTTCAGCACCCTCGTTGGGTTTCCTTGTTGCTATAGGTGCTAATTTCCGTCGCCTGCCTCTGTTTAGTGGTCGGGACGCTCACCTGCTCCTGGTCACTAATCAGAGAGCTATTTACTGCTGCCTTGCGCCACACTCTGTCTGGTAGTGTTGCTTGCTTCATGCGGCAGCTTGCTTTTTCGTTTTCTCCTAGTTGTCACTAGCCTTTGATCGTTCCTGAGTTGAGCTTTGCTGAAGTTTCCTGTGCCCTCTGCACGACGTGGTGAAGACATAAAAGAAATTAGATATTGATAAGTCAAGTGGCTGATGACAACACTTTTTTTTTTTTCAATAACTTCAAATCCCTCTAGCCCTACACGCTATTGATTTGTTTTCTAAAGCTTCTAAACTCTACTTAAACATGGACAGGTGTGATTTCCTCACCTTACATGATTGTCCAAGCCCAACATTGCACAATTTTCAAAGCAAAAGATGAGGTAAAATGTTTAGGCATTCTTATATGTAAAAATCAGATCAGAGCAGATAAGGTCAACATCCAAAACAGTATGGATCACTATAAATCAATCCTAAACAGGTGGCTACAGTGGGACATAATCATCTTTGGAAAAATCTTGCTCTCTAAAATGGATTGCATATCCATGTGATGATCCGCTGCCCGGATCATGTTTTCTTTATGTTTAGGATTCTCTTCGTTCTGTTTTTCAGCACCCAGGTTTGTGTTTCTTGGTTGTCATGGGTGCTTATTATTTTCACCTGCCTCTGATTAGTGGTCAGGATGCTCACCTGCTCCCGGGCACTAATCAGAGAATTAGTTATTCCTGCCTCTTGCCACACTTGGTCTGGCTGTTTTGTTTGCTTCACGCAACAGTTGCGTTTGATGATTCTTGCTTCTTGTTCGTGTTTTCTATGCCAAGCTTTTCCGTTAGCTTTGCCATAGCTTCCCGAGCAATCGGCACGCTTTTCTGTTTGTTTATATTCTTGCATGATTTATGAAGAATAAATAATTTTTCTATCTGCACACTGCTTCCGGAGGTCCGTCTGCATCTTGGGGAAACGACCCGCGCATTAACATGCGACCCAACCGTAACAATCCAGACATATGTATCCGGCTTGTTCCCAATCTACTGCAACCAAGATTGTTAAAACTATTAATGATATCAACCTAGGATTTATTGAGAAAAATAAATGGCATTGTAAAATAAAAATTGTTAAAGATGTTCAAAAGGGTGGTTTATATATGATTGACTTTAATGCAATACCTCTATCTTTAACATCTATGGTGACTCAATGTTTTATATTCAAACATGACTCCTTGTCTGAGAAACCTTTATAATGATATATTGAATATGTTAATTTTTGTGATGATAAATGCTCCAACAAATATGAGGGTAGTTTTAGTAAAATTATATATATATATATATATATATATATATATATATATATATATATATATATATATATATATATATATATATATATATATATAATGTGTAACCCCTTGCTGAATTCACTGTAATTGTCGCGATATCAAGCCTCCTGGACTCTGCGTTGTGCTTGATGTAATGATGGACAGGAGACTTGAGTGATGTTATGGACACCGTTTGCTTCCTAATGTGGAATGGAATGTGCAACAGTCAATACAGTGAGGCTCTTTACAACACTCGGTCATGGCCATATTGAAATGACGTATTTTACAATTTTAAATATTACATAAAACATTTACCTAATGTGGAATGGAATGTGCACCAGTCAATACAGTTAGGCTCTTTACAACACTATGAAAAATAGTACATCAAATTCGCATTGAAGCTAATTGGTTATTCAATTGTATTTGAGCAGCGCTCCCCAACTCACCTCGATCATGGCCATATTTAACTGACGGATGTAATGCCAGTCCAGCCTATTTATAGCCCATGTCTGAGAGAGGGCGCTATTGAGCACTCACATAACCTTGTTGGAAGAAATGGTAAAAAAAATGTCCAAAAAAAGAGGAAATGGAATGAATACATTTTCGGTAAAAACTATCATAAAATGCTGAAAACACTATGCAGACAATGTTAAGTTACATACTAGCATCGGTGCATTATTAAACTCAACCCTCACATCTTATTTTCCAAGGGACAACACTATAAAAAATAGTGCAGCTTATATATATATAAGAGGATAGATTTTCGATTCACTTACAATAAATCAACACACAGCCATTATTGTCTAAATAGCTGTCAACACACGTGTTTAGTTTGATAATTATGTCTTGTCTGCAGTCACACATAATTGTGGCGTCATGGCCTGGGGCTGCATTAGTGGTGACGGCACTGTGGAGCTACGGTTAATTGAGGCAAATGTGAATTCCAACATTTACTGTGACATTCTGAAACAGAGCTTGATCTCTTCCACTCTGAATCAACCTGAGCAGCTCAGATGATTTCCACATCCAGGTGGATTATGGCAGGGCTCCTGTAGATACAACAATGGTACTCACACTAAATATTTACACTTTGGATGAAATTTGCACATGTTCAGTATGGGGCCTACTCCCTTGTGTTATCAGCATTTAAACAAGAAACGCTGTCTGTTGTTTACAGTAAATCTAGCTAGTGTAGAAGATTACTGAATAGATATTTCACTTGGTGGTGCAAGCACAAAATTTGGTACACAAGTGCTCCAGGACCAATTCTCTCAAAAAAGTATGTTACCCGTGTTGAAAAACAAAATGGGCATCATTGGAAGATTACACTTCCTGCCGTTCATTGAGACGCATTTGGACCAACGCGGTGTGATGAAAATATTAATGTGCTAATTCTGTTGTTACAGAAATGTGAAATAAAGCAACAAAACTCAGTACACAGTGACTCCTGTTCATGTGTGCAACAAAATTTGGTGGCAGCGGTGGGATCAGCGGTGCTATTAAGAAGGGGTGAGGGATTGCAGACTCAACACAAGATGGAACTGGAGCAAGCTAAGTGAGGTTTTGGTGCAGTTAACGTTTTAGCAGCTACAAGGTGTTGGCAAGTTAAATTCTCAACTGATAAAGCAAAAAAGAAGCACTCGCTGATGGCATTAATTAATGAAGAAGTTGATTCAGTTGTTGACAATGAAGAAGAGGAAGTGGCTCGTGCATTGCTGGTCCGTTTGACAAAATGTGCTCTTGAAATGAAGGATGCAAATGACCAAACAGCGGTGGAAGATGATAAGACCAGTCAAGAAAATGCTGCAGCTTTGGCCAGTCTACAAGAACAATAGACAGCCATGCAGCTAAGCTTCCAGGCTTCAACGAAAATAATGGAAGAGGAGATGGCGAGATTGACAAACAGGACGCCAACCCAGAGGCCCAATCCGATTACTGTGTCACAAGCCCCAGCAAAAATCCAGCCACCCGAGGTAATAATTCGCAGGGAAATCAGGATTAATAGACAAATTGGGAAAAGGGGCCAAAGAGATACATTGTCTTATTCCAACCTCATCCATCAAATTGAAATGGGGCTTAAAAGAAATCAAAGTGAGGCAGAAATTATTGAAGCCATCGTCAGAGCCATCAGCTCAGACCTGAGCCTATGTGATACTGTATGTTAGAGCTCAAAACTGACCCCACCCTTCCCCAGCTTTGCACTATTTTCAGGGGACACTACAAGGAATATAGTTCAACAGATCTATATCATCGGCTGATAAATATCACCCAAAATAACAACGAGTCCCCACAGAACTACTTATTCAGAGCAATAGAGCTAAAAGAGAGACTACTGGCAGCGTCAAGAGAACCAGGTGCAGAAAAGCAGTACAGTCCTGAATTAATTCAGAGAAAATTCTCAAGAGCGGTGATTACTGGACTCGTCAATGATAATGTTAAATACCAGATCAAGAACCACCTGGATGATATCACAGTGACGTACGATGTGCTATTTGCTAAGATAAATGAAGCAGCAAGCCTTGAGTGGGAAAGACAACAAAAATTCAGGAAAAACAGAGAACCCAAGGTGAGACAAATTCAAGCAGAGGTACACCCAGTCAAACAAGAGGCCTCCATTGGTGCAGTTGGGCATGAGCAGTCCTCCTTCACATCTACAAAAGAGAAAAAGTTTAAAACACAACCATTAGTAACGCGTAAAGAATCAGAACTTCTCTATATGGTCAGACAGCTCAAAGAAGAAGTTGCTGATCTAAAATCTGCTATGGAAGTGTCACACCAATCTTTTCCTCAGGACCGTCCATGGAGGAAACCGGGCTGCAGAACCTGTCAGGAGAACAATCAAGGAGAAGAATGTGATCACTGTTTTAAATGTGGGCAAAGTGGTCATCTGTTCAGGGGATGTAGGGCCTTGCAGAAGCCACCAGAACGCCCAGAACAGGTCAAAATGTCAGTAAACACTATAAAAGCTGTTCCATTCACCTCAGTCTCAGGACTAGAACAGAGAGAAGCCCCAAAAGATGTTTACAACCTCATTACTGACGGCATTAAACAATTATAGGGAAAAGTGTCAGTCAATAAACAGCCTAATATTAAGGAAGAAGTCTGTGTCAGTCTCCTCTCCCCAAAACGAAAGACTCAGCTCATCAATCTGATTGGGAAGAAATATATCATCACCTGCCAGTGGGATGGGGTGGAAACCCGAGCCTTGTGGGACACCAGATCACAGGTAGTCCTCATCAACGAAAAGTGGCGTAAACAACAATTTTCCCATACCCAGGTTAAAAGTCTCACTGAGCTTTTGGGTCCTAAAACTCTAGAGGGGAGGGAAGTAAATCGACCCTAATTCCATTCTCTGGGTGGGTGGAAATTAAGTTCAGGCTACCTACCAAGGAGGTCAGTCAGCTAGAATTGTTAGTGCCGGTTTTAATAGCAGACAAAGATGGGGGGGCAGAAGCGCCAATCATTGGGTTTAATATCATCGAATACCTGTTGGAGAGAGGTATAGGGCCACCACATGTTGTAACAGAAGCGGTCAGCACAGCATTCTCCTTTGACTGTAGAAAGGCTGAAGTTCTTCCTCAAAGTAATGAAGGGTAAAGGGGACAGATTAGACAAGGGTACAGTAAAAACCGAAAGGATGTCATTGTGGAGCCAGACCCATGTTTTCAGTTACCTGAGGGATTGGAGTTCAAGACAAGTGTAGTGAGGTACAGCGAAGTCCCTGGTCTCGCATCACCATTCAAGTCACAAATAACACAGCTCATGACATCTTATTACCACCAAAAACTGTTCTCGGACAAGCTCAGATGGTAAAAACTAGCTACCCAGCTGACACGTGACCAGTTGAAGGGAATCAAAAACATAAAGTAATGTCACTCGCTCAAGAAGTATCAACACAATTGGCAGGACAGCTAAAGATGGGGGTAGAACACAAATTAAGTGGCAGTGAAGATGTGTGGAATCCTCCCGTCCCTATTACCGTATTTTCCGCACCATAAGGCGCCCTGGGTTATAAGCCGCGCCTTCAATGAACGGCATATTTCAAAACTTTGTCCACCTATAAGCCGCCCCGTGTTGTAAGCCGCATCTAACTGCGCTAAAGGAATGTCAAAAAAACAGTCAGATAGGTCAGTCAAACTTTAATAATATATTAAAAACCAGCGTTCTAACAACTCTGTTCACTCCCAAAATGTACGCAAATGTGCAATCACAAACATACGTATATCAACATGGACAGAGCTGCGTGAAAAAAGCCACCCGGCCTCTTCGCGTAAACTTAAACTTACCTTAACCACTCGCTCATCTTTTCTTCATCCATCCCTTCGAGTTAGCTTTTATGATGACGCCGGCTGGAAAGGTCTCTTTTGGCAAGGTCTTCCTTTTGAATATCACCATGGGTGGAAGTTTCTGGCCATTAGCATGGCAAGCTAGAACCACAGTGAAACCACAGTGAAGGATGACTTCTCATTCCCTGTGGTGCGAATATTCACCGTACGTGCTCCCGTTGTATCCACAGTGCGGTTCACAGGAATATCAGTTGCTGTGAAATAGTAATCCGTGTGCGGATGGAGAGATTGCGTCTTTTCATGAACCGGATACCTGTCGCTTAGTAGGAGCCATTTTGTGGTCTTTACAGATGTAAACACACAAAGGAAATGAAACGTACGGTGATATCCGCGCGCTTTTTCTCCTTCTACGCGGGCGGGTGGTTGCTTACAGTAGAAGAAGAAGCGCTTCCTGTTCTATGGGGGCGGGTGCTTACCTTGGCGGTTGCTTGCGTAGAAGAAGAAGCGCTTCCTGTTCTACCGGGAAAAAAGATGGCGGCTGTTTACCGAAGTTGCGAGACCGAAACTTTATGAAAATGAATCTTAATATTTATCCATATATAAAGCGCACCGGGTTATAAGGCGCACTGTCAGCTTTTGAGAAAATTTGTGGTTTTTAGGTGCACCTTATAGTGCGGAAAATACGGTAATCACCTTTCCCCGGCACAACAGCAGGAGGTGAAACAACTGCTATTGGAAGAGAGTAAGGCCTTTGCTCGGGATGAACATGATGTCGGCACCATACACTCACTGCAGCTCAAGATTCACCTCAATGACACCACCCCTGTGCGGCAGCCTTTTATCTCTGTGCCAAACCCGCTCCACAAAGAGGTAAAAGAGTATCTTGAAGACTTACTGAACAGAGGATTGAAAGCTAAATCAAAATCCCCCTATTTCAGCACAATTGTGTGCGTGCGGAAAAGGATGGGAGCCTCCGTCTATGTTGTGACTACAGGGAGCTAAACAAAAAGTATATTTCTGACCGCCATCCCATACCCCGCATACAAAACATGCTTAACACACTAAAGGGAAGTGGCTGATTTTCGGTCCTTGACCAAGGCAAGGCATATCATCAGGGTTTTCTTGTAGTGATGGGATCGGCAGTTCTTTTGACTGTACTGAATCACTAGAATCAGTTCCTTAAATTGATTCGTTCAAAAGATCTGGTGGCAGCGCCTCACCTTGCCACCAGGTGGCTTAACCATGAGATGTTCAAAAAAACGAAGTAATAAAATAAGTTTTATTATTTCTCTTTTGGTCTATATTTTCTATGTGATTTTGGTGTGGTTCTTGTATATTTTGATCATTTTCATGGTCAAAATTGCGGAAATTCCGTGTTTCCTGATCAAAATAACAAAGCAGACAAGAAGTGAGGCAGCCACAGGTTGTGCCTCCACGGCTACACACAAAGTGTATTGAGCGTGTGCGTGCAAGGGGGCGCGTGCTTGTTACCACGGAGAAGAGGCAGGCCAAGAGGCAGCAAGTACCTCTGCCTCAAAGTAGGGGTTGATATATTGTGGACTTGCAGTTCAATGCCTCAGCAGTACTCTGACTCGCCACACTTTGAGAAGTGGGGGTGCTCAAGCTAGCAGACACATGTCTCTCCAGCGGAAGCCAGCCTTTTTTTTTCTTTAACAGGGTCACCGCACTCGCATGCCGCACTGTCAACCAAGCCCCACGTCTTCATTGATTACCCAAAGCAACCGACACCAGTCCGTATACGGTTCAGCGTGGTCCATTGCCAGCGTGGTAGGTCGTCTCCTCCGATGGCGCCATCTCCTGGGTCTCAAATGTAGCGGTGGACTCCCACTCCTGCTTCCAAGCTGCTGCCAACCATGCACCTCTGGAGATGTCCTCAGAGGTGGAGTTGAGCATCTCTTGTGCTGCCTCGTTGTAGGGGTGGCGGGACTTGAGTCTGCTTGGAGGTGCTGGCGTTACTGTGGTGTTGTGCAAGATGTGCCAGTCATATTTTTGTGCCTTCCTACAAACCCCGTTTCCATATGAGTTGGGAAATTGTGTTAGATGTAAATATAAACGGAATACAATGATTTGCAAATCCTTTTCAACCCATATTCAATTGAATGCACTACAAAGACAAGATATCTGATGTTCAAACTCATAAACTTATTTTTTTTTTGCAAATAATAATGAACTTAGAATTTCATGGCTGCTGCAACACGTGCCAAAGTAGTTGGGGAAGGGCATGTTACATCACCTTTTCTTTTAACAACACTCAATAAACGATTGGGAACTGAGGAAACTAATTGTTGAAGCTTTGAAAGTGGAATTCTTTCCCATTCTTGTTTTATGTGGAGCTTCAGTCGTTCAACAGTTCGGGATCTTTGCTGTCGTATTTTACGCTTCATAATGCGCCACACATTTTCGATGGGAGACAGGTCTGGACTGCAGGTAGGCCAGGAAAGTACTCGCACTCTTTTTTTACGAAGCCATGCTGTTGTAACACGAGCTGAATGTGGCTTGGCATTGTCTTGCTGAAATAAGCAGGGGCGTCCATGAAAAAGACGGCGCTTTGATGGCAGCATATGCTGTTCCAAAACCTGTATGTACCTTTCAGCATTAATGGTGCCTTCACAGATGTGTAAGTTACCCATGCCGTGGGCACTAATGCACCCCCATACCATCACAGATGCTGGCTTTTGAACTTTGCGTTGATAACAGTCTGGATGGTACGCTTCCCCTTTGGTCCGGATGACACGATGTCGAATATTTCCAAAAACGATTTGAAATGTGGACTCGTCAGACCACAGAACACTTTTCCACTTTGCATGAGTCCATCTTAGATGATCTCGGGCCCAGAGAAACCGGAGGCGTTTCTGGATGTTGTTGATAAATGGCTTTTGCTTTGCATAGTAGAGCTTTAAAGGGGAACATTATCACCAGACCTATGTAAGCGTCAATATATACCTTGATGTTGCAGAAAAAAGACCATATATTTTTTTAACCGATTTCCGAACCCTAAATGGGTGAATTTTGGCGAAATAAACGCCTTTCTAATATTCGCTCTCGGAGCGATGACGTCACAATGTGACGTCGCATCGGGAAGCAATCCGCCATTTTCTCAAACACTGAGTCAAATCAGCTCTGTTATTTTCCGTTTTTTTCGACTGTTTTCCGTACCTTGGAGACATCATACCTCGTCGGTGTGTTGTCGTAGGATGTAACAACACAAACAGGGACGGATTCAAGTTGCACCAGTGGCCCAAAAATGCGAAAGTGGCAAGAAATTGGACGTTTGTTCCGCACACTTTACCGACGAAAGCTATGCTACGACAGAGATGGCAAGAATGTGTGGATATCCTGCGACACTCAAAGCAGATGCATTTCCAACGATAAAGTCAAAGAAATCTGCCGCCAGACCCCCATTGAATCTGCCGGGGTGTGTGAGCAATTCAGGGACAAAGGACCTCGCTAGCACGGCAAGCAATGGCGGCAGTTTGTTCCCGCAGACGAGCGAGCTAAACCCCCTGGATGTCTTGGCTCACACCGTCCCGAAGATGATCAAGAGAAGAATATCGACCCTAGCTTCCCTGGCCTGCTGACATGAGGGTATGTCTCCAGAATATATTAATTGATGAAAACTGGGCTGTCTGCACTCTCAAAGTGCATGTTGTTGCCAAATGTATTTCATATGCTGTAAACCTAGTTCATAGTTGTTAGTTTCCTTTAATGCCAAACAAACACATAGCAATCGTTGGTTAGAAGGCGATTGCCGAATTCGTCCTCGCTTTCTCCCGTGTCGCTGGCTGTCGTGTCGTTTTCGTCGGTTTCGCTTGCATACGGTTCAAACAGATATGGCTCAATAGCTTCAGTTTCTTCTTCAATTTCGTTTTCGCTACCTGCCTCCACACTACAACCATCCGTTTCAATACATTCGTAATCTGTGGAATCGCTTAAGCCGCTGAAACCCGAGTCTGAATCCGAGCTAATGTCGTTATAGCTTGCTGTTCTTTCCGCCATGTTTGTTTGTGTTGGCTTCACTATGTGACGTCACAGGAAAATGGACGGGTGGTTAAAATCAGGCACTTTGAAGCTTTTTTTAGGGATATTGCGTGATGGGTAAAATTTTGAAAAAAACTTCGAAAAATATAATAAGCCACTTGGAACTGATTTTTAATGGTTTTAACAATTCTGAAATTGTGATAATGTTCCCCTTTAACTTGCACTTACAGATGTAGCGACAAACTGTATTTAGTGACAGTGGTTTTCTGAAGTGTTCCTGAGCCCATGTGGTGATATCCTTTAGAGATTGATGTCGGTTTTTGATACAGTGCCGTCTGAGGGATCGAAGGTCACGGTCATTCAATGTTGGTTTCCAGCCATGCCGCTTACGTGGAGTGATTTCTCCAGATTCTCTGAACCTTTTGATGATATTATGGACCGTAGATGTTGAGATCCCTAAATGTCTTGCAATTGCACTTTGAGAAATGTTGTTCTTAAACTGTTTGACTATTTGCTCATGCAGTTGTGGACAAAGGGGTGTACCTCGCCCCATCCTTTCTTGTGAAAGACTGAGCATTTTTTGGGAAGCTGTTTTTATACCCAATCATGGCACCCACCTGTTCCCAATTAGCCTGCACACCTGTGGGATGTTCCAAATAAGTGTTTGATGAGCATTCCTCAACTTTATCAGTATTTATTGCCATCTTTCCCAACTTCTTTGTCACGTGTTGCTGGCATCAAATTCTAAAGTTAATGATTATTTGCAAAAAAAAAATGTTTATCAGTTTGAACATCAAATATGTTGTCTTTGTAGCATATTCAACTGAATATGGGTTGAAAGTGATGTGCAAATCATTGTATTCTGTTTATATTTACATCTAACACAATTTCCCAACTCATATTGAAACAGGTTTTGTAGATAGAGCGAGGGTGGAAGCCTCCCGTCGAAGGCCGGCCGGTGCTATTCCCGCGAGGACGGGCAGGAGGGACACAGGGGTAGGCTTCAAGCATCCAGTTATTATCCGGAGGGAGGTATTAATAGCCACGTCAACCTTTCTCGCAACAGGGCTTCTGCTCCAGGCTGGGCTGCAGTATTCCGCTGCAGAGAAGACCAGGGCTTGGGTGGATATTCGCAGCGTCTTAGCGGAGGCTCCCCAGGTTGTTCCAGCGAGGCGGCGGATCAGCGCGGCTCTCGATGTCACCTTGGCCTTGACTTCTTCCAGGTGTTGTTTGAAGGATAATGTCCGATCCAGATGCACTCCAAGATACTTTGGGGCTTGCTGGACCTCAAGACATTTGTTTGTCGACGCGCACCTCGAGTTGCCTCCTGGTTTCTCTGGTGCTAAGGTGGTATGCCGCTGGGACTGTCTTTCCGACGCTGAGCTGTAGACGCCACCTCCGAAGGTATGCTACCAGTGTGTCCATGTCTTCATTAAGACCCTCTTCCATCGCCTTCCACGTTGGTCGACTCAGCATGATGGCAAGGTCGTCTACGTAGCCATACTTTCTGGATGCTGTATCAGGTAGGTTGTGGATGTAAACATTAAACAACATCGGCGAGAGAACAGACCCCTGCGGTACCCCATTCCTCAGTCTTCTGAGCCTTCTGCACTTGCCACTGCTGGTCTGGAGGATGAAGCTGTGGTTGGAAAGTGTCTCCATGATGAATTTCACCATGTGCTGGTCTGGTATTGTCCTCAACAGCTTCAGGTGGAGTCCCCGGTGCCACACGGTGTCATTAGCAGCAGTCAGGTCCAGTTACACTACCCCCGCTTTCCCACTGTCCTGGAAGCTGTCCTCGATGTCCTGACAAGAGTAGGACATCTGGTCTTCTGTTGATCTTCCGCGACAGAAACGAGCTTGTTCCCGTGGGAGCTGCGAGTCCACCAGTGGCTCAATGCGGCTTTGGATCATCCTCTCCAAGATCTTAAATGGGACACAGAGCAGGGAGATTGGTCTGTATGACTTAGGATCTTTTGCAGGTTTATTTGGTTTTGACAGAGCTATGACAGAGGCACGACGACAAGTCTTTGGGAGCTTTAATCTCCGGTGGCATGATGTAAAGAAAGCACAAAGCCAGCCAGATTTTGTGCTCTGGTGGATGACAAACTCTGGGTGGATGTTGTCACGGCCAGGGGATTTGCCTGGCTTGAGTTTGCTCAAGGCCTCACTGAGTTCCTCTGCTGTGAATTCTCCCGAGAGGTTGGAATCGACACTGGCCGCTCCCGAGATGCCAGACACCTCACGCGATATCAGTCGGGCAAAGACTTTGTCAGCATCCGAGAAGCGGCCATTCTTCAGGAGATGGGATGCAATGGCATTTGCTGTGACTGGGCAGCTGTGGGGTGTTGTATTTCTGCCTCGAAACTGGTTGATGGTCTGCCACGCCTTGCGACTAGAATGGGTGAAGTCGATTGATTCGACGACTTCTGTCCATCCGACCCTGCGGGTGATATCCAGCTTCTGGAGCAGTGCTGCTGCAGTCATGTCCACCTCTTCTCTGAAGCTAGCTCTCTGGTGGTCACAAAGAAGGCGGTTGCATTCCTTGTCCCAACCCGGAATGTAATTCCTGTTATAGCCTTGTGGAATGGTCTTCTTTGCCGCACCCAGGAGGACCTGGCAGTAGTCTGCATAGGCCGCATCCAGATCGGCTGTGTATGGGTCTGGCAGGCCAGCTTACCTTCTTTCAGTCCCATTTCGGAAGTTCCATCGCTTGACGGGTTTCCCTGGTACCGGTTCCACCAGTGCTGGGACTTTAATGATGGATGGTCGGTGATGTGATCGAGGAAACCTATCCAGGATGCATCTCTCCGGTTTCGGGGTCGTTACTGTGGCAGATGGCGAAGGCCAGTTCCAGGTTGGTAGAGGTGTTCTAACGTGCAGAGAAGAAAGTTGGTGGCTCCTTGGGATCGTACAGCAGCAGAGCATCAGTGTTGGAGGCCCATTCGCTCAGCGCCACTCCATTAGTGTTGTGTGGTTGTAACCCCAGTCTGTGTGGTTGTAACCCCAGTCTGTGCTGACAGTTGAAGTCACCTGCATAGATGGCAGGTGCAGTTATTGATGGGAATGACGTCACGGACAGCTCCGATGGTGGGGGTTTTTATACGTTGACGACTGATGTTTCCTGGATTTTTTTAACCAGCCACTCGATGTTGGAGCCTGGTGGGGATTAGCTGCTGGCTGACCAGCTTAATTCAGTCCTGACGAACGTAGCCACACCGTGTTGCTTGCTGTAGATGGACCCAGCAAGCAACAGGAGCAGAACTGCTGCCTCGTTGGAATCAGTCAGGTGACGCAGGACTTCGAGTTTGGCGGTTGTTCGGCCCTTGACATTGAGTTGAAGCACTGACAGGCCTCGGTTTTCGACGGTCGGGATGACTGCCCGTCCGCCGGTCCTAAGCCTGCCGGCTCGACGTTTGGTTGGCGATATTGGTTTCACAAGTTGGTCTTGCACCATTTCTTGTTACTTGCAGAGGAGGCCACGTGGAGGCTGTCGTTTTCTCCTTCTAAGATACAATACTTGATTTATTTTGTTAAAAGCAAATGGGACCAAAAAGTATTTAATAACAACTTTACAAAATACTTTTTGGACCCATTTATCAAATCATTATCGTTATGATAATGTTTTTATGAAAGCAAATTACTCCCTTCTTGTTCCTGTTATTCTAATGTGCAACCTAAATCACTGATTAGAGCTGCACATATGAATTTAAGTTAAAAAAAAAAAGTATCTATGCCTCACCTGGTGTATAGTTTACCGCATGTCACTGACAGTTACAGTGAATAAGAAGAAAAGTTATTAAGAGTTCCTGATGAGTGTTATCATGGGTAATACATACACTGCAAAAACTGAAATCTAAGATTAAATATCTCAAATAAGGGTGATCCCTGTATAATCAGTGTCAGAGCTTGGTCCGCATTGCCGGCAGTAAGTCGGACCCGTTTCCAGTGAGGGTTGGACTCCGCCAGGGCTGCCCTTTGTCACCAATTCTGTTCATAACCTTTATGGACAGAATTTCTAGGCGCAGTCAAGGCGTTGAGGGTATCTGGTTTGGTGGCTGCAGGATTAGGTCTCTGCTTTTTGCAAATGATGTGGTCCTGATGGCTTCATCTGGCCAAGATCTTCAGCTCTCACTGGATCGGTTTGCAGCCGAGTGTGAAGCGACTGGGATGGGAATCAGCACCTCCAAATCCGAGTCCATGGTTCTCGCCCGGAAAAGGGTGGAGTGTCATCTCCGGGTTGTGGAGGAGATCTTGCCCCAAGTGGAGGAGTTCAAGTACCTCGGAGTCTTGCTCACGAGTGAGGGAAGAGTGGATCGTGAGATCGACAGGCGGATCGGTGCGGCGTCTTCAGTAATGCGGACGCTGTATCGATCCGTTGTGGTGAAGAAGGAGCTGAGCCAGAAGGCAAAGCTCTCGATTTACTGGTCGATCTACGTTCCCATCCTCACCTATGGTCATGAGCTTTGGGTCATGACCGAAAGGACAAAATCACGGGTACAAGCGGCCGAAATGAGTTTCCTCCGCCGAGTGGCGGGGCTCTCCCTTAGAGATAGGGTGAGAAGCTCTGTCATCCGGGGGGAGCTCAAAGTAAAGCCGCTGCTCCTCCACATCGAGAGGAGCCAGATGAGGTGGTTCGGGCATCTGGTCAGGATGCCACCCGAACGCGGGAGGTGTTTCGGGCACGTCCGACCGGTAGGAGGCCACGGGGAAGACCCAGGACACGTTGGGAAGACTATGTCTCCCGGCTGGCCTGGGAACGCATCGGGATCCCCCGGGAGGAGCTGGACGAAGTGGCTGGGGAGAGGGAAGTCTGGGCTTCCCTGCTTAAGCTGCTGCCCCCGCGACCCGACCTCGCATAAGCGGAAGAAGATGGATGGATGGATGGATGGGTGATATTTTCTTATTTTTTGGTCTGATAATATAATTCTTCTAACTAAGCAAATTTTATGTTATAGTGTTTTACTTGTTTTAAGTGTTTTGGTTCTAAATGATCTCAGTAAGATATTACAGCTTGTTGCTGAGATTTTATGACATATATTGAGTAAAACATGCTTGAAACTAGAATATCGACTGTTGCAAAGCTGTCATCAACACTCACAAGTATAAAACTGTCACGGTTCAGACAAGGAGGCCAGGACCCAGTCGCAGAGTAGAATTATTAAAATGGTTTATTAACAAAATGACAACAAAAATACAGTTTATCAAGAAATGTAGCAACAAAGTATCAACTGAAAACTATTCGAGGGAAAAGTGACAACAAAAAATTGCTAAACAGAAAATCACCATTAATATGGGAAAAATGCGAGAGCAAAAGGGCAACAAAAATGGTGACAAGGCACCAAACTCACAAAAGCATGATTCCAACACAAAAGCATAGACTCGTGGCGAGAAGCAGGCTGGTTAGCCCAAACAAGCTGCAGGTATGTAGGGAGTCCATGTGACCCTGGAGATTGCCCCGCCCCTCGGCCCTCACTGCAGGAAGAAGGAAGGAAGGATCAGACACAACACACAGACAATCAGGCCCACAACAAAAACTGCTTTTTCAAAGTAATAATGTCTTATTTCAAGTATGAAATAAAAACTCATGACTTTGACACAATTGTGTCTCATAATTAAAACAGATAACAGCTAAATGGACTTCGCTGTTTTATTTTCAATTAAATATTAGAAAATACGTACTCATATAGTAGTACAGTTGGCAAAGTACAGTAAACTGACAGTTAATATTTAAACATTTAACATGTGACATTTCAAACAGAAATATTTCATGCACATTCAGATAAATTCTTCAAAATTACAATTAAAAAAAATTGGGCCGGGGGCCGAGCTGCATATATACATATATATATCTGTATATGTATATATATATATTCCTTGCGCACTAATTGACTGAAAGAGCACGCACTTGTCGCGTGTTTGCCCGACACTGCGGCGCGAGAGCGATGTCACGTTATCGATGGGAAAATGCATTTTTAGACAATATGATTTGTCTAAGCAGCTTGGAGACCCCGAGAGTAACAAGCGGTAGAAAATGGATTAGAAAGGACAGATTAAAAAAAAAAAATAATAATAATAATAATAAAATAAAATACTTTTTTTTTTTAATTTAACTTGGGACTTCCCGCGGGCCGGACTTTGGATGTATTGCACTTATTCAATCAAAGTTTACTTATATAGCGCTTAATCACAAATGTCTCAAAGGGCTGCACAAGTCACAATGACATCCTCAGCTCAGATCCCACATCAGGGCAAGAAAAATCTCAACCCAATTGGAACAAAAAACCTTGGAAGGGACCGCAGATGTGGGGACCACCCCTGGGTGACCGGTGCAATGGATGCCGAGGGGATACGGTTAATAATGTGAGAATCCAGTCCATAATGGGGCCATTATTTTTGCCGCAGTTGTTTTGATTTTAACATGCATCTTAGTTGTAGTTTTCGTTAACAGATTTTGAGATGTTGAAATTGCCATATAAAATCTCGAATGCCCGGTAGGACTGGCGGAACAGTATACTTTCTTATATTTGGGTCAATAGCGTATGTTGACTCTAGGCAGCGTTGTAATAAAGCAATCATAAATCGTTATATCTGATCATATTTTGTGCAGGTCATCAACCTGGTCCACAAGTACGACCCCAAGCTTTGGTCTGTGATCGCAAAGCACCTCCAGGGCAGGAATCGGCAAGCACTGCCGTGAGCGCAGGCACAACCACTTCAACCCCAAAGTGAAGAAGTCCTTCTGGACCCAAGAGGAGGTTCGAAACATCTACGATGCCCACAAGCGTCTGGGCAACCGCTGGGCAGAGCTCTTCAAGCTCCTTCCTGGACGGTAAAATCACAACATCAAAATGCACACAAGGGTCTAATCTAATCAAGATGTTTAATGGTTCCTTGCTTCAATGTTTACATTTACATTCCATGTTTGAAAAGTGCTTGACTTTTGATTGACGTTCTTAATTGCCAACTCAGCCAGGAAAACATGGTTTCCATCCATTTCCTGTCCATCTGCTATTACTAAACTACATTGGTTTTGTAAAACGACTGGCGAGTACTGTAATGTAAAACCACTGCATTTAATGTGTAAAAAAACTGAAAAGATATGTTAGAGTGAATGAAAGAAGAAAACAATTTAACAAGACAGGACGGACAACGCCATCAAAAACCACTGGAACTCCGCCATGAGGAGGAAAGTGGAGCACGAGGGCTACCTGCAAGATGGCTGCCCTAAGACTTTCACTTCCTCGTACAGCGGCAGGAAGAGGCGCCATCACTCGCCGTGCTCCCTGTCCACGCCGACCGAGGTGCAGCGTTGCGACCTTAGCCCACCACCTCCTTTGGCGGAACTCAACACGGTCTGTCTTCTTTCTACGGTCTTCTATTAGCTCTTGTTGCCTCAATTTATTGGTGCTTGTCTGTGTCCTAGATGGCAGGATGTCTTTTTGATGGGTACCCCTGATGGACAGTTTTGATTTCATCCCTATGAGTTTTCATTTCTGCATTTATCCGTGTGTTCTTTAACTCCACACTTCAAATCAAACCTGTTGTTTCCACCTAACATCCTATACCAGATTTGCTGCAGTACACCTTTTCTAGCTAACTGTTTGTTTTGTCTTCCTAACCCTTTCCTTTCCTCCTGTCCCCTCGACCTCGTCCCACCCGATTGTTCATCTCAGCCGCCCAGCCAGGACGATCCCAACAGAGAGCAAAGAATTAAAGAGCTTGAGTTGCTGCTTTGGTAAACACAGAGCGAGGTCCTGCGCAGAGTTCCTTATGTACCTTGGTAGACTGGGTAAGAGGGTGAACAAAGACCTCAGCATACATACCAAGGTGGCAGTCTACCAAGCCATCTGTGTCACCACACTACTATACGGCTGTGAAGATTGGACCCTGTGTCGCCGCCACATCCAACAGCTGGAGAACTTTGACATCAAATGTCTCCAGCAAATCCTTGGGCTAACATGGCGTGATTGTGTGCCACACACGGAAGTCCTGAGGAGAACTGGTACCAAGAGCATGGAGGCCACCTTCCTCTAGTACCAACTGCGATGAGCTGGCCACACCAACATAATGCCAGATGTTAGACTTCCGCGACAACTGCTGTATGGTCTACTACATCATGGCCAGAGATCTGCAGGAGGCCAAAAGTGGAGATACAAGGACCAACTGAAGATAACACTCAAGAGGTGTGGAATACAGCACACACAGCTGGAAAGCTCTGCCTCAGATCGCCCTCTCTGGAGGCAACTCAGCCATGCAGGCCTTCACCGTTTTGAAGAGGAAAGAAGCGCAGTGAGGGAAAGGAAACGCCAGAGGAAAAAGATGGGCCTTGCAGCCAAGACTTCAACGAACACTAACTTCATATGCCCCCATTGCAATAGACCATGTGGCTCTCGTGTTGAACATTCCAGTCACCTCACAACTCACTAATCGAAGAAGTAGAAGTCATCATCGGATACGATGGACTACCATAAGCGACTAAGTGTGTTTATCCGTGTGATCGGCGGTATGGTGTAGTGGGTAGAGCGGCCGTGCCAGAAACCTGAGGGTTGCAGGTTTTCTCCCCGCCTCTTGACAACCAAAACACTGCCGTTGTGTCCTTGGGCACACTTCACCCTTGCCCCCGGTGCCGCTCACACTGGTGAATGAATGATGAATGAATGATAAGTGGTGGTCGGAGGGGCCGTAGGTGCAAACTGGCAGCCTCGCTTCCGTCAGTCTACCCGAGGGCAGCTGTGGCTACAAATGTAGCTTACCACCACCAGGTGTGAATGAATGATGTGTTCCCACTTCTCTGTGAGCGCTTTGAGTATCTAATATTAGAAAAGCGCAATATAAAATCTAATCCAGTATTATTATTATTATGTTTAGTGTAAACACTGGAAAAACACAAAAAAGATGTAATATTTAAATGCTGAATGTGTAAAAACAAGAATGGCGCACATTGTATGCTGTAGTTTCTTTTAGACTAGTAGCTTCTCATCTTCACCATTGAACATCAAAAGTGTCTCACCCCTTCCACCACGATGTCCCTTCTGTTTCCACTTCTTGAGTGATTAGCTCCTCATCTCCATTATCACGCGTGTCCACAAGCAATGCCTCCTGTCCTCTCAGGGCTCAGAGCAGTACTCTGCCTGGTCCGACTGAGTGTCTGATGAAACACTCAGCTTGGCGGAGCAGATAGACAGCAGCTTCTGGGCCAAGGCGGAGAACCGCAGAGGAGTTTCCTCCCAAATGTCTATGTCCCCCAGAAGGTTCTTGGGTGTAGAGGCCAGCACGGTGCTGTCCAGCGCGCACACCATTCCAAACTTGGCTCAGACCATAGAGCTCATTGACTCAGTAAGGACTTCTTCTTCATCGTATTATCTTTATTAGATGGCGCACAATGGACTGAATGTATTAAAAATCTACTGTAGATTTACTCGGCTCTGCAGAACCGCTCGCCGTGGAGCAACGGAGCCAAGTTTGACCTCTCGGAGACGACGCCGAGGCAAAACTCACCTGCCTTCGCCATGCTTCTTCAAGAGAGTTGCTTGGGACATGCGCCGCCTTCCTGCGCAAAGTCCTGCACTCCAGCCCCCGCCAAGGTATCCATAGCAACAAGGAGGAAGGGAAGCCACGAAGGAAAAACATACTCCAACTTACACACAACCTGTTAAAATGCAAGGCATGATTGTAACTTGTGGTGTAAAGATGTCATAATGTTGGGACGCTATTAGATTTTCGAGGGGTAAGTGTAGGATAAGCAAAGCCACCTACCATATTTTTGATTGTTTAGTAGGTAAATGTGAATTCAGGATGTATTATATCAGTTCAGTTAACAGTTCTCCACAATGATTTACAACTGAAATAGCAAGAGAATGTAATAGCGCTGTTGGTAATATTGCTGTGGGTTAAACAGAAGAAGACTACACTTCCTGCCGTTCATTGAGACACATTTGGACCAATGCGGTTTGAGGAAGTCTGGGCTTCCCTGCTAGGCTGCTGCCCCCGCGACCCGACCTCGGATAAGCGGAGGAAGATGGATGGATGGATGGATGGATAATCATTTTACAAATTGAATGCAACTCTCATCACCTGTTGGACTCACAGCACCACAGATCATGCACCAAGCGATGTTGGAGCTGCTCACAAACTAAAGACGTGCGTGGACGATTGTCAAGAGTGACAGTGGGAAAGACAGATTGGATAAAACGTGTGGATGAAAGGTCAGATGTGGACTGGCCACGGGACAAGAGTACAGAACTGATAAAAGGTCCGTGGACCCTAGAGGAGGATGAGAGGGTGGTGGGGTTGGTCCGATGGCAGTGAAGTCACTTTGAATTGCTAATTGTGAACGGAACTGAGCCATTAAAAGTTAGCCTATTTTCTATTTTTGCACATTAAGCACTTTAACCCTTTTTAAGCACATTATTTTTCAATAAAATCAATCCACCACACACACTCTCCTGCAAAATTTGATGTCGTCCCGACATCACAACCTTTGTGAACCAAGGGGCCTAAATGGCTGTTCTAGTTACATTCATAACCTAGTTTCAGGAGATTATTGTTACTGATTCAATACTCTTAAAGTATCTCAGACTAGAAACGTCTAAATGTACTTAATAACCTTGCATGAAACTGGAAACGGACTAATCCACATTGCTACTGTTTGCAAATCTTGATATGGTATCTGCTGGGACTGGACTGGAGCCTATCATTCACCAGTGCTGTACTGCAGCAGACTGGGGTTCCAAATTGATCACAGGTGAAGATTTTGGGAGCTTGCCTGTCTCTCTTGGGTAAGTCATATCTTTCATTTCTATCACTTTCTGATGAGTTTAGATTCAAGGGACGGCGTGGCGAAGTTGGGAGAGTGGCCATGCCAGAAATCTGAGGGTTACTGGTTCAATCCCCACCTTCTACCATCCTAGTCACGTCCGTTGTGTCCTTGAGCAAGACACTTCACCCTTGCTCCTGATGGGTCGTGGTTAGCGCCTTGTATGGCAGCCCCGCCATCAGTGTGTGAATGTGTGTGTGAATGGGTGAATGTGGAAATAGTGTCAAAGCGCTTTGAGTTCCTTAAAAAGGTAGAAAAGCGCTATACAAGTACAACCCATTTACCATTTACCAAGGGTAAAGGGATCTCATCAAGGGACGGCGTGGCGCAGTGGAAGAGTGGCCGTGCGCAACCCGAGGGTCCCTGGTTCAATCCCCACCTAGTACCAACCTCGTCATGTCCGTTGTGTCTTGAGCAAGACACTTCACCCTTGCTCCTGATGGGTGCTGGTTAGCGCCTTGCATGGCAGCTCCCTCCATCAGTGTGTGAATGTGTGTGTGAATGGGTAAATGTGGAAGTAGTGTCAAAGCGCTTTGAGTACCTTGAAGGTAGAAAAGCGCTATACAAGTACAACCCATTTACCATTTATTTATCCTGTCGTCGATCATCTGGCGGTACATCCTGACTCTGAGCACTGTCATTCCAGGGCAGATTTTCCTGTTGAGACTCAGACCTGTTTGAGTCAGTTTCCTCGTCAGCACTTAACACTGGTGGCTCTCGGTCATTGTCTTCCTGAGTCTCAAACATCTCACTAGTCTCGTCAACCCTCAATTCTTGGGGCAACAGAACGGGTTTGTAAAAGAATCCACATTCACCGTCATCGTATTCCTTTTCAGAATTTGCACTTTGTGTGGACGTTGCTCTCATGTTTTTCTTTTGTCTAGGTGCTGTGTTCATCTGAGTTTTCAAAGGTAAGTGATCACATGGCAACAACAAATTGCGATGAAGGATTCGCGATCGTCCTTTTCCACATTCAGGTTTGACTTCATAGACTAGGATGTCATTTCCAACCTTGTGGGTTACAACATGGATCTCCTCCTCCCAGTGATTGCGGAGCTTACCAGTGCATCCTCTAGGTGTTAGATTCCTAACAAAGACACGGTCGCCTGGATGTAGCACTGAACTTTTTGCTTTTCCATCATACAATCTTTTTCCTTTCTCTGTTGACTTTTTTGCATTGCTTTGGACAATTTCAAATGCTTCTTGCATCTCTTTTCTCAATTTCTTCATGTATGCTTGATGGTCAGCTTTTTCTGTCTCAGAAGTAAAGCCAAATAGGAGATCAACAGGTAGCCGTGGTGGTCTCCCAAAAAGCAGATAAAATGGGGAGAAACCTGTGACTTCACATTTTGTGCAA